>NW_028317806.1:975812-1286083 GCF_062004578.1 Staurois parvus
ATTTTATTAAAAAAAATCTGATTTAAATCAAAAAAATCCGATTTAAATAAAAAAAAATCTGATTTAAATAAAAAAAATCCGATTTAAATAAAAAAAATCCGATTTTTTAAAAAAATCATTGATTTTTATCCACCCTGCTCAGGAGCATGGGCCCAGTTGCACGCATCATCTTGTCACTTTGTGAAGCTCCACTTACTGTCAGTTCACTCTGATTCCAACTTTGAAATCGTGTGACTTCACTTTCAAAGCGGCATGTCAGTGTGAATTCAGGTGCGACTTGGCTGACATTTGTGTAACTTCATGCACGGATTTCTATGCAAGTCACACTTGAAATTGCAAAAAATAGTGCAGGACCCTTTTTTTCAAATCATTGTGGCAGCGCAAAGTCGGAGTTGCAGCAATTTGAATAGTTCCATTGCCGAAAATAGGGTTCGATTTGTCATGCGATTTGAAACTGTAAAATTGCATGACAAGTCACACTGGAGTGAACCAGGGCCTAATAGATTATTCACAGTGTAAAGTTACCAACCAGAAAATTCAGTTAGGAGTGTCAAATCAATGATGGCCCTTTGGTAGGGAAAACAAATACTGGAGGGACATCTCTGATTGGATAACAAGCGACCCAACTCACATGCAAGCAGTGCAAGTACCTGAATTTGTCCTGGTGTCATCCTCAAGCTGTCCCTGTACAGCAGGCTCAAGTGTGCGAGGAAGAAGCAGCAAAATGAGCCAATCCTTTCATGCGCTCACAAGAAGGATGCTGATAGGAGAGAGTAAAGTGACGAGTGACAGTGTGATAAGCTCATCAATGCTGCTTCTCCTTTCATTGTTCAGTCACAGACTGGGGGAGGGTCCAGGATGACCTGGGTTCAGAGGAAGTGGATTGAATGATGCTGGTCATCAGACTGAGAACATCTAGCTGCAGACAAAAAGTTCCGCAGGTTAACCAGTTGCCCTCCAGAGGATTTATCCCCCGTTCTGACCAGGCATTTTTTGAGATACAGAACTGCGTTACTTTAACTGACAATTGCGCGGTCATGCAGCATTACAACCAAATTAAATTTATATCCTTTTCCCCCTCACAAATAGAGCTTTCTTTCAGTGGTGTTTGATCACCTGTGCATTGTTTTTGCACTATAAACAAAAATAAACTGACAATTTTGAAAAAAAAAAAACAATATTTTTGACTTTTTGCTAGAAAACATGTCCAGTAAAAAACTTCTAAAAATCAGATTTTGTCATAAATTTAGGCCAACATGTATTCTGCTGCATGTCTTTGCTAAAAAATCACAATACATGTAAATTAATTGGTTTACATGAACTTTATAGCATCTAAAAAATGGTGGTATATATACTGGAATTTAGAAAAA
The DNA here is from genome assembly GCF_062004578.1 of Staurois parvus. Taxonomy (NCBI): domain Eukaryota; kingdom Metazoa; phylum Chordata; class Amphibia; order Anura; family Ranidae; genus Staurois; species Staurois parvus. Next base: position 977,183 of record NW_028317806.1, read on the forward strand.
AAAATTATACTAGTAATGGTGGCGATCAGTGACTTAGAGTGGGACTGCAGGACTGACACGGGGGTAACTGACTAACTGCCACTGACATCCCAAAGACACAAATACAGTGATCAGTGATAATAAAAAGCACTGACACTGTACTAATGACACTGGGCAGCAAGGGGTTAACATGTGGGGCGATCAAAGGGTTAACTGTGTGCTGTGTGTGTTTTACTAAGGAAACATGCTGCTGTGTATTTCTCTGCTGTGCAGAGCAACACAAAGCAGCATGCCGCTGCTTACAGGGGAGAGAATATGTGTTATTGTGTTGTTAGGGAAATCTCTAACCAGGACCCAGTGATCAACATCTGTAGCTGCCAATGGTAGCGCGGATAGGGCGCCGAGCGTGCTCGTCCCCTCCTCGGAAATGCAAAATCACGTATATATATATATATATATATATATATGTGTGTGTGTGTGTGTGTGTGTGCTTTTGCGCAGCCCTTCCACGCTGTAGCTGTAGTTCTGCTATAGAGCAGCAGGGATCCGGTTAAATCTTTAGATTATTACAACAAAAGCTGTTTTTCTTAGTTTATCTTTTAATGGTCTGCTCACTTTTTTCTAGTTACCGTTGCCTTGTACAATATTTAAGTTATTGGGTTTTGATCTGCTTTAATTTTCTGCATTGACTGAGTACACTATACCCGCAGTGCTGTAATGTGACAGCGCCTTGCCACTTCCCATGAGAAACCTTTGAATCTCAGTCCTTTGGCCATACACCACATTCTCTAGTCTTGGGCTTGAATATGCCATCTGCTGGAGAACTGCAGCACAGACCCACCAGTAACATAGATGGAAACACACAAAACATATTGAGAGGGGGAGTGGGTACCTTCCAACATAGAAGAAAAATATATTTTAAATATATTTAAAAAATATTCTTCCCAAATATATTGACATATATTTGAAATATTACAATTTTGGCTGTATTCAATATATTTAAAAATTAAATAAATAATTATTATTTACATATATACTGTATGTTGAAATGCGTATTTTTTATATATAAAAAATATTTTTAAACATACATTTTCACATATACTGTATGTCTTTAAAAATACATTTAATCTAAATTTTTGGAATGCATTTACAAATATATGTAAAAATCTATGTTAAAACTACCGTATTTTTCGCTCCATAAGATGCACTTTCCCCCCCCCCAAAAACGGGGGGAAAATGTCAGTGCGACTTATGGAGCGAATGTAAAGTGGCCGGTCCGGTATTTCTGCCGCCACCATGTCAGAATATCGGGCTGGCCGCTCAGCTCTTCTCTCCTGCAGGACCTTACCTGGTCCTCGCTGCAGCGCTGCACTTTTCCCGCGGCGGCTTCTGTGACAGCCGGGTGCCCGCTGTGCATGCGTGAGAAGCGCTGTGCTTTGTGAATGGTCCAGCGTCTTCTGGGACACATGACAGGCCATTCATAAAGCGCAGCGCTTCTCGCGCATGCGCAGTGGGCACCCGGCTGTCACAGGAGCCGCTGCGGGAAGAAGGGAGGACAACTCCGCGTTCCCTCTCCCTCCCCAAAGGTCCACAGTCTCTGGTAATCTCCTTTACTGTCTGCAGTCTCTGGTCATTCCCTGCACTGTCTGCAGTCTCTGGTCATCTGTACTATGTCCACAGTCTCTGGTCATCCCTGTACTGTGTCCACAGTCTCTGGTCATTCCCTGTACTATGTCCGCAGTCTCTGGTCATCTCCTGTACTGTGTCTGCAGTCGCTGGTCATCTCCTGTACTGTGTCCGCAGTCTCTGGTCATCTCCTGTACTGCGTCCGCAGTCTCTGGTCATCTCTCGTACTGTGTCTGCAGTCTCTGGTCATCTCCTGTACTGTGTCTGCAGTCTCTGGTCATCTCCTGTACTATATCCGCAGTCTCTGGTCATCTCCTGTACTGTGTCTGCAGTCGCTGGTCATCTCCTGTACTGTGTCTGCAGTCTCTGGTCATCTCCTGTACTGTGTCTGCAGTCGCTGGTCATCTCCTGTACTGTGTCCACAGTCTCTGGTCATCCGCTGTACTGTGCCTGCAGTCTCTGGTCATCCCCTGTACTGTGTCTGCAGTCTCTGGTCATCTCCTGTACTGTGTCCACAGTCTCTGGTCATTCCCTGTACTGTGTCCGCAGTCTCTGGTCATCCCCTGTACTGTGTCCGCAGTCTCTGGTCATTCCCTGTACTGTGTCCGCAGTCTCTGGTCATCTCCTGTACTGTGTCCGCAGTCCCTGGTCATCTCCTGTACTTGGCCGCAGTCTCTGGTCATCTCCTGTACTCTGTCCGCAGTCTCTGGTCATCTCCTGTACTATGTCCGCAGTCTCTGATCATCCCCTGTACTATGTACGCAGTCTCTGGTCATCTCCTGTACTGTGTCTGCAGTCTCTGGTCATCTCCTGTACTGTGTCCGCAGTCTCTGGTCATCTCCTGTACTGTGTCTGCAGTCTCTGGTCATCTCCTGTACTGTGTCCGCAGTCTCTGGTCATTTCCTGTACTATGTCTGCAGTCCATTGGTTCAGAATATTTTTTTTCTTGTTTTTCTCCTCTAAAACCTAGGTGTGTCTTATAGTCAGGTGCGCCTTATGGAGCGAAAAATACGGTACTTTTTTATATGTTAAAAAAAATCTGAAGAATATATTATTAAAAAATATAGTTCTAAAAATATTTTTCATTTATATTGTAATATATATAAAAATGCATTTCAACATACAGTGTATATATATAGAATATATATTGAATATTGCCAAAATTGTAGGATTTCAAATATATGTCAATACATTTGGGGAGAATATTTTTAAAATATATTTAAAATATATCTTTCTTGCATCTGGGTGGTTTTAACAGATTTGCCCCCCCCCCCCCAGCTTTCTAGTATATGTCACAGGTCCCAGAAAGCTGCAGGCTCATTCACAAAGCACAGAGCAGCTTGTACATGTGTAGTGGGTGAAGTGAAGCTGCTAGGAGTCACAGCCAGCTTCATAAACATGCTGGCTCTGGGGACCTGAAAACTGGTGAAGAACCGGTCTGGGGGAGGACGGCACTGGACCCTTGGATAGGAAAGTGTCCTTATATTAAAAGTCAGCAGATACCGTATTTTTAGCTGCTTTTATTTTAATTTTTTTTAAGGCACTGAAGATCCTCTTTAATTTGGATATTAATTTGTAGACAGAGCAGCCTATCTTCTGGGAAAGCTTCAACTAGATTTTGGACTGTATCTTTAGGAATACGTGCCCAAAAGCATTTGTATGATCCGTTTCTGATATTGGATGAGAATACCTGGCTCATAATCAACATTCCCATAGTCTGAGAGGCAATGTCAGAGCTCTGTGCAGGCCACTCAAGAGGAACACCATGTGGCCATTGCTGGAGAGTATGTAGATGGGAAGTGGCCACAAAGAAGCTGCTGAGATCAGCAATGCTGAGATACAAGAAGGGATGGAAAACAGGTAATATAAAAAGGCAATTGCTAAAACACGTTAGCAATAAAATGTCATTAATTAAATGTAGTAGGCCAAACCTGTCTGATATAAAACTCAGCCCCAGCTATAAGTTTTCTTTTTTTTCTTTGGATGGAGTGTAGAAGGGTTCAAACCTCTGCCTGGATTTTAAAAGTTAACAATTGTCTTAGGAGTCTGAAGGTTTTTTTATTATTTCCACAAATGGCAACATGAAAGCAAAAGGCAGCCAACGTGTTTCCGGAGTCACAAATACCCCTTCATCAAGGCTTAAGACAAGGGGGTTGATTTACCGAAACTGGAGAGTGCAAAATCTGGTGCAGCTCTGCATAGAAACCAATCAGCTTCCAGGTTTCATTTGTCAAAGCTTAATTGAACAAGCTGAAGTTAGAAGCTGATTGGCTACCATACACAGCTGCACCAGATCTTGCACTCTACAGGTTTTAGTAGATCAACCCCAATGTATGTGATAAGGGTCTTCTATTATTCTACCCTTGATGCTGGCACAGTTACTCATTGACTGTTGTTCTAAACATCTCCTGCTATAGATTGATTAGCCCAGAAGTGCTGTGTTTTAGGTCCACTAAACTCTTATTTTTACGTGTTTAAGTGTCATAAAGGAAATTTATGGTCACGGGCACGGCATATACTTTCATTTTATAACATCAACATTGTGATAAGAACACAAACAATAGTTACAGTATATTTGACAAACCAATATCAGCTTACTTGAAAAATGTCCTTTCATGTTGTGAGCACTCCCTGTCTGCTGGACATCTCTTTCCACAGTTTCCTGATTTCCCTGCATGCTTTGCAGCTTCACATCTGCTGTTTACTTTCAATTTTGTAAGGACTACATACCCCATGGTACATTGCTCTCTGCAAGCAGTGATTCCTGTACTGGCTCCGCCTCCTGAAACTCTTCCTCTCAGCACTTCTGTAGGTCAGAAGGCAGGCTCTGTGAAATGTATGTCACAGCAGTGCCTAATACAGGACATAGTGACTACATATGGTAGTCTGGGGAGGCTTCAAAAATAAGTTTAAAAATATCAAGATTGCTTAGATTAATAAAAGTAGGTTGGAAATAATTGAGCAACAATGTGCAAATGAATATAAAAATTTGAAATACTGACCACATATACGCTTCGAACCTTGATAAAGAGTGACTTGTGAACCTTGAAACGTGTTAGAAGCATCTTGTTTCTGTGTTGCAACTTGTGGAAAAAAACTTTGGACTTTTAAGACATTGGTTTGGCTCACAATTTTGCTCAATTACTGTAGGATATATCTATTTGGATGACATCTACTTCTTGAAAAAGGGGGGGGGGTCTCATTTTATGGAGCACTGCCAAGCCCAAGCATTTTATCTGCTGGCTGAAGATTTGTGTAGATCAACTCATCTGTGCAGAGCATTGCCATCTGTATCCGTACATGGGATATTCCACTCATCACATGCGTGGTTACGTGGGACAAGACTTGAGGGAATACCTCAACAGAGACATAGCAATGAAATCATACCAGAAGTTGTACCCTTTCCCAGCTCTAGGCAAAACTGATTATATACAATCTAGTCTTCTAGCAATGGCCACGTACCATTCTGATGACACAGCTGCTGGGCCTGCAATGATGGCAGGAGTGATGACAATGACAAGAAGGTCATCTACAAGACTGGTCAGGGGACTGCTCATTAGAAACCAGAACTGGCGGAGAGGAAGATCACATGACTGTGGATTAAAGTGGTTGTAAACCCTTACATTTGTGGCCTCAGGTGCTACACAAAGATGAAACAAATCCTCATTCATAGGTTGTACCTTTTTATCTGCAGTAATCTCTCTCAAAGTTCAGAATTTAAAAGCTTGTCTGAGAGTTCAGAAAAATAAAGGGGGCTATGAGCTAAAGTTCCACTCTGCAGAGCTCAGTGAGGAGAGCTCAGAGAGTTGATTGGAGGGAAGAGACCCCCACCGCCTCCACACAGCACACAGGAACAGAGCTGAGGCTGGAAGTCCCTCCCTGTCACCTTTGTTCTCTTGGTGTCAGGAAAACTTGTCAGAAGTGATTCATGCAGATAGTAGAGGAACAAAGCAGCAGACAGAAATGACACTTAGCACTCTGGATCAAGACAAGTACACACTATAGAGGCATATACTTTGTTTATATTTCATGTCCGAGATTTACAACCACTTTAACTCCACCTACAAATAATCCAGGGAAACACATTCCCTTACTGATTTTATTAGATTTGACTTTTTACTTCATTGCCCTGTATATACACTATATTGCCAAAAGTATTGGGACTCCTGCCTTTACACGCACATGAACTTTAATGGCATCCCAGTCTTAGTCTGTAGGGTTCAATATTGAGTTGGCCCACCCTTTGCAGCTATAACAGCTTCAACTCCTCTGGGAAGGCTGTCCACAAGGTTTAGGAGTGTGTCTATGGGAATGTTTGACCATTCTTCCAGAAGCGCATTTGTGAGGTCAGACACAGATGTCTGACGAGAAGGCCTGGCTGGCAGCCTCTGCTCTAATTCATCCTAAAGGTGTTCATCGGATTGAGGTCAGGACTCTGTGCAGGCCAGTCAAGTTCCTCCACCCCAAACTCACTCATCCATGTCTTTATGGACCTTGCTTTGTGCACTGGTGCGCAGTCATGTTGGAACAGGAAAGGGCCATCCCCAAACTGTTCCCACAAAGTTGGGAGCATGAAATTGTCCAAAATGTCTTGGTATACTGACACCTTAAGAGTTCCCTTCACTGGAACTAAGGGGCCAAGGCCAACCCCTGAAAAACAACCCCACACCATAATCCCCACTCCAACAAACTTTACAATTGGCACAATGCAGTCAGGCAAGTACCGTTCTCCTGGCAACCACCAAACCCAGACATGTCCATTGGATTGCCAAACAGAGAAGCGTGATTCATCACTCCAGAGAAAGTCTCCACTGCTCTAGAGTCCAGTGGCGGAGTGCTTTACACCACTGCATCCAATGCTTTGCATTGCACTTGGTGATGTAAGGCTTGAATGCAGCTGTTTGGCAATGGAATAAGAAGGGCACATGTGGCATGGGGACCAGGTGGGATCGGTGAGAGGCTGTGGGCTGCTTGACTGTGTATGCAGAGCCCAATTCTCATTCCTGGGGATGTCCAGAGCTGTGAAGGTGTGTGTCTATCTCTCTTGATGGATGGGGGGTGGAGGCTGTATGGGGGGTGATAGAAGGCTCTCTTGGCCGGGGGTGGGGGTTGGTTGGTGTTGGTCGGTGTCAGGCTCTCTCTGGGAAGTTAGAGGGGGCGGCCGATTTTTGTGTTGCCTAGGGCAGCACAAAACCTAAATACGCCACTTATGGTACCACGCTTGAGTTCATTGAGCTCCTGAGAGTGACCCATTCTTTCACAAAGGGGTGTTCCAATACTTTTGGCAATATAGTGTATGTATGCTTGTTTTTCTACACTACTTCTTCTTTGGCTAATGTAGCTAACCTTGGAGGAGATGACCAATATACTCTTCATTGTACAATAACTTACATGTCTGATAACATGACTATTATACCTTGTTCTTTCTTTTCTACTTTTGTACTTTTAAAGCTACAAAAATGTATAGGAAAAAAAACACTAAACTGTGTGGCTAGTTGTCTTGAACTCCTCTTTAGCAATGGAATTGTTTTCAAACCTGGCTGTGTATCCCTTTTAAGGTGAGAGATTTAATTAGACCAGGTGATTCAGCAAATTCTATGAAATGAATTTTTAGTTCCAGGAATAAAGTGGCCATGATTCACTTTGATGTAGACATCTGACACAGGAAACAACACAGATTATTTTACCGCTGTGTTTGAAGGTAAACAGGCTTATAAAGACTATTTTAACAGTGACAGCAGTGTAACTTCCACATACAGTGAAGTCCTGAGATAGTGTGACGGAGAGGCGCCTGTGCATATTATATATGTTTGGTGTCAGTTACACCATCCTTCCTAAAGACTGACAGGTCATAAATATACAGTATCACAGGCCATTGTGACTTTTTTAACAACTTCGGCTGTTGTGTCCCTAATTTGTATAGCATGAATAAATGAGCTTCATTTCATTTAGAGTTGCGTTTCCCTTTTTAATCTTCTTTTAAGTTGGTTTCTGCCTTATGGGCAATAAGAAAAGAAAAATTGTGTAATTATAAATCCATTAACAAGAGTGACATGCTGTGCATTGCAAGCTGTAGGAACATGGTGAAATGTGGTATTAAACCCCAAAGTAATAATTTATTATATTGCAGCTGACCATTTCATAGATGTGATGGCTACATACATTTTATTTTTTAAGCTTGCTTTCTTTTATTTTTCCCTGGTGATCGGGCCAATAAGTCTGATGTTTTTCAACAAAGCAAGCTCTCTTGCAATTGTATCAGTTGAGTTATATATTTATATATTTTTTTTACTTTTTTCTTTTTTTATTACATTTTTTACATACTGTGACCTGAGCAATACAGTGTTACCTTAATAACACTGTATTACTCTGGGGAGGTGATCAGAAGTTTTTTTTAACACACTATGATTGCTTATAATAGTGATAATCACTGTTATAAGCAACCTGTTTTTCTGAATGAAATTCATTCATTCAGCGTATACTATTGTGATTAACTGTGATTGACCACAGCCAACCACATGGTACAGATGGGCTTTGACTGGCCCTGTCTGTATCATGAGATCACTGTGACCAATCTCAGAGATCAACACAATGAATAAATAATGAATGGTATGAATTGAAGCCATCCATTGTGTACAATTGTAAGGTGATCTGCTGTGATTGGTCACAGCGATTACATGTTACTGGTAGCGGAACACTGATCTGTCATATTACACCCAGCAGTCATATTACAATAGGCCAGGTGGAAAGCAGTTTAAACACTTAATTCTGAGCACTTCAACACTCCTCAACGATTGAAAAATCGAGACTGGTGGTGCCAACAAGGACACCCTTGGTTTTGATTTCTGCTAATTTAGCAGAAATCAGCCAACATTTGAGCCATCTATGGCAGCTTTTAATTTGCATACTTTTTAGAAGCAAGGATTTAAGCCTAGTACAAACAATCACAAAATCGTACAAAAAATATCGCTTTTGAGACTGGTGGTGCCTACAAGGCCACCCATGGTTTAAATTTCTGTTAATTTATGAAATTATTTTCATATGAAAAATACCGCTTTTGAGACTGGTGGTGCCAACAAGGCCACCCTTGGTTTAAATTTCTGCTAATTTAGCATAAATTAGCCAAAATTTTAACCATCTATGGCAGATTTTAATTTGCATACCTTTTAGAAGTACGGATTTAAGCCTAGTACAGACAATCAGAAAATCATACAAAAAATACCGCTTTTGAAGCGATCGTACAATAATCCGATCATTATTAGTCCTCATGTACACTGGACGTTTTTACAGTGGCTGTTTTTGGCTTTTGACGGTTTTTCCTACAGCTAGTAAACTCCTCAGCATGTTATCCTATGTGTCCATGCACACACAGACTGTAATCAGCATTATTTGGGTGGGATGTTTTTGGCTGAAAAAAAACCCCAGGACTAGTGGGTTTCTAGAGGAATTCTTTTAGCTGTAAAAATGCTCTAACGCTGAAAAATGCGGCAAAATGCGGTAAACGCATTTTTGGACTTTTTTTGACCCCCCCCAATTTTTTGGGGGGTAATAAAACTGCTAAAAAAAGCAAACGCGGAAAAATGCAGGAAAACACCGCTAAAAGCAGCAAAATGCCACTAAACGCTAATGCAAAACCACTAAAAAAAGCTAAAAATCTCATGTTTTGTAACGTGACTTTACACAGCTAACGTTACCAGCGTTATCAAAACATCCAATGTGCATGAGGACGTACACAGCTTTCGTTCAAAATTATTTGTAGGGACAAGCACGGAAATGTTTCTCGTACGATACCACATCGTACAATTTTTGTTGAATCGATACAGTGTTCATCCGAAAATGCAATACAAATACATTAGTCTCTTCCAAATGTTCTTTCTGTTGTACGAGAATTTTCGTTTCTTTAGTAACCTCTTCACTTTCGATATGACAATATTCTCATTGTGTGTACTGGGCATTACTTTAACCACCTCCCGCCCGCCATATAGTAATATGACAGACGCAAGGTGGTTCTCTCGTTCTGGGAGGACGTCATATGACGTCCTCTCATTCTCACCGGGCATACGCGGCGATCGGCGGTGCGCTGTGACCCTCGGACACAGCGGATCACCGATCATGGAAAGAGCCGAAGATGACGGCTCGGTCATGTGATCAGCTGTGTCCAATCACAGCTGACCACATGTAAACAGGGAAATGCCGGTTATCGGCATTTCTCTCCTCTCGAGCCGTCACGCTGAAAGCTTGAGAGGAGAGGAGAGTCGGTAATCGGCTTTCCGCGGAGGGGACATGTACACTGATCATCAGAGCACTGATGATCAGTGTGCCCTGATGATCAGTGTAGCCCCAGCAGTGCCACCTGTCAGTGTCCATCAGTGCCTTGTGTCAGTGCTCATCAGTGCCTCATGCCAGTGCCCATCAGTGCCACATCAATGCCACATATCAGTGCCTACCAGTGCACATCAATGCCACATATCAGTGCCCATGTGAGCTGCCTTTCAGTGTCACCCATCAGTGCCACCTATCAATGCCAATCAGTGCTGCCAATCAGTGCCGCCTATCAGTGTCACCTATCAGTGCCACTCAGTGCTGCCTATCAGTGCCAGTCAGTGCCACCTATCAGTGTGCATCAGTGCAGCCTATCAGTGCATGTCAGTGCCGCCTATCAGTGCCAGTCAGTGCCGCTTATCAGTGCCAGGCAGTGCCGCCTATCAGTGCTGCCTATCAGTGCCATATATCAGAGCCATGTATCAGTGCTGCCTTTCAGTGCCCATCAGTGATGCCTGTCAATGCCCATCAGTGCCAACTACCAGTGCCTCCTCATCAGTGCCCATCAGTGCCACCTATCAGTGTCCATCAGCGCAGCCTATCAGTGTCCATCACTGCACCCTCATTAGCGCATATCAGTGAAGGCGAAAAATCACTTATTTAGAAAATTCTATAGCAAAAACTAAGAAATAACTTTTTTTTTTCAAAATTTTCTGTGGTTTTTGGTATGTTTAAGAAAAAATAAAAAACCCAGAGCTGATTAAATACCACCAAAATAAAGCTCTATCTGTCACAAAAAATTATAACAATTTCATATGGGTACAATATTGTATGACCGTGCAATTTTCATTCAAAGTGCGACAGCACTTTAAGTGCCCTGTAGGCTAGCGGTTAAACAAAGATCAGTCATTTGCTGTATGCTAAATCAAATGATCATTAGTTAATCTATCCTAATGATCAATGTATTGTGTTGTATAAACAGAAACATTGCTATTGTACACAATAAAAATCTGTTTTGGTCATAAATTAAAACCAGTTTGACATGTAAAAGGGAGTGGATGGAATATTGTAACAATGTGTAACAGTAAAAGACTAAACACGGACAAGAAAAACATTTTGCTGCAGTGTACATGGACAACATAGGGGGATGTTGGGTGATAAAAGTTATATAACACAGGATTTGCAAAGCATTATGGGATTTCTTCTTCTTCTAGATTTCAACATCCCTGAAGCAGCCCTCAGATTTTTTTTTAAAACCATATACATATTTTATTTTCCTGCACTCCTCAGGTGGGTCTGGTGACATTACAGGCCCTATTCTTCCTCAGTAGTGGTGTGTGATTCTTTTTCCTGGACTGAATGGCACTCATTTAATCAGTCCCAAAGCACTTTGTCTGTGTGATGATACACCCTCAGGTGGTGTGTACATGACAGTCTGGGGTTTAATAGCAAGTGCGTTAGATGACGAAGAGAGTCACTTAACCCAGAAGTTGTGCAATGCTGAATCTCAAAGCAGAAGTCTGCAGGGGGAAGTGCTGGGGAGAAGGTGAGTGTTGCATCCTTTTTTTTTGAAGATGCAAAGTAGCTTGTTTAACAGAAAACAGAAAATGGAGCTCCACTTTATAAGACATCAAAACAGAAGCTGTTTCCATTCAGACTGTCTCTCTTTAATTGAAATCCATCGTGTAGTGAGAAACAACTTGTACTACTCTGTATGGACAAGGATGTAAAATCCTTCTAGGGGCAGCTGCTTAGTCCTTCTAGATCACTTCAGGCTGGCCCCTATTGCAGGTATAGCTATGTAAAATATTAAAAATAAGTGCCTATACTGTTTAAAATCCAGTAATACACTATCTCACCCTGCTCTGCACATGCTCAGTTGCTCTCCATGTTTAGGCATTTGTAGGTACTGCCAAATTTGTACAGCCTTACCCCTAGGTCACATCAAAGTCGATTTTGAAATCGTGAGACTTACAGTGAAGTCGCACGATTTCAAAATCGGGTGAACTGCCGATTTCATTGCGATTTGCAAGACATCTGACACAGATGTCTATGCAAATCACAATAAAAGTAGTGCATGCACTACTTTAGAAATCTGTACCAAGTACATGCACTTTAACAACATGCACATCATAAAACAAAAGTTTCGACACCTTTGTGCTGCTTGGGAAACAGCATATTCTAACCTGGAAATTCGCTTTAATATATGTCAATCTGTGATAAAGGCATGGGGGGGGGGGGTTGATAGAGCACCCTGATTTCTGAAAGTTCTATTTATATATACAGCAATATACATAAACAGTCATTTCATCTCCAGCTTGAGTCATTAATGTTTGTGATCACCATAATACGAATTTGGCGCGGTTCCGAGCTCATGATCATTTTTGTTATTTGCCGGCACAGGAAAGCTCAGTATGTTTTATTAATAGGTACAGTATGAAGGAAAATGAAACCGCAGTTTAATGTTACCATTGTGCGCTGATATCGATAATGTTATTGTAACGTGCGGTTTTTCATTTCCCTTCGTTCTGTACTTGTAAATAAAACATACTATTTAGAATCTGAATTATATGTTTGACAGGGTCTTTGTTCTGTGTTGTTTCCAGGAATGAGACAATCTTATACTCCTAATAATGGAGAGACTAGGAAACACATGGTCATTTGCATGTCATTTGCACCTGTTGTAGACTCCTCTTAGTAAAAAATAGATTCACAATTTGTATTCTGAAAATGCACGCAGTTTTGTGTGTTTGAAAAGCACATCATACAATGTGTGAATTAGGCTGGCCATAGATTATGCAATTTTCTTTACTTCAACCACGGGATTAAGGAAAGAACATTGCTTGATTCCCTCATCAAGACAGTCACTGATTATGTTGATTGGGGAATCACTCCCGTTGCTCTATTGTATTCTGACAGCAAGAGGTTTCCCAGCCATTAAAATACAATGATCACTGCTGGCGGCTATAGCCACAGCAGTCATCGTGCAAAAAAAACCTGACAGGCTGGTTGTACTGTCGATAGATCGACTTCAGTACAACCAGCCTGACCATAGAAGGATTGAAATTTGCTCAGTCCTTGCTGAACTGGATGAATTTCAATCGGTCTATGACCAGCTTCTCGGTTCACACTACTGCTACCTGAAAGTCACGCAACTTGCAGTACGACTTTGCCAGATGACTTGAGTACTACTTTGAAGCGACTCTGAAGCAACTTTCAGGGAATGCCTGGGTAATCTTCCTGTAATGTCGGATCCAAATCACATCAATATATATGAGGATCTGACTTGGAGGCGACTTCTATTAAAGTCTATGGGCACAAGTTGGATAGAATTCTCCTTGCAGTAGTACAGGAACCTTTTCTAAAGTCGAAGTGACTTCAGTAGTGCTAATTAAGTCTCAGTTCACACTACTGCTACTTGAAAGCCGTTCGACTTGCAGTGCAACTTTGCCAGGCAACTTGAGTAATACTTTGAAGCGACTCTGAAGCAACTCTGAAGCAACTTTCAGGGAGTGTCTGGGTAATCTTCCTGTAATGTCAGATCAAAATCAAATCAACAGGGGCGGATTGACAACTCATGGGGCCCCCTGGGCAATAGGGGATCATGAGGCTCCTGTGTCCTTGCCCAAACTCAAAAAATCCTATGAAAAAGGTACCAGGGGCCTCTTGTGGAGCCCCCTACTGACCCCGGGCTCTCGGGCAGTGCCCGAGTTTCCAAATGGTCAGTCCGCCCCTGCACATCAATATATATGAGGATCTGACTTTGAGGCGACTTCCATTAAAGTCTATGGGCACAAGTTGGATAGAAGTTGCCTTGAAGTAGTACAGGAACCTTTTCTAAAGTCAGAGTGACTTCAGTAGTGCTAATTAAGACAGCTCTCATTGACTAACATGGGGTTTCACATGTCATGTGACTTGGGGTCTCACAAATCGGATCCCAAGTCGCGGCAGTGTGAACCAAGCCTTAGTCTGCAAGGGTCACTATTTATTGTTATGCTGAAGTTACTATTTCATTCATATCTAGGTCAAAGGTGTGGCTATGATCTGCATATGACATTGGTTAAAAAACCTTACAAGTAAGGTAAGAATATTCACATTTCTTTTAGCAAATATTATTTTTGATATAAATGACCCTCCCAGTCAATATTATTCATCAGCTTAGCATGCTTTAAGAGCTATTGAGCATCTCTTACACTAGGCTCAGATCTTTGCGTGTTGGGAACATGCACAAAATTGCGCACTTATCCTGACATGCAGGGAAAAATGGTGCCCTTTAGCAGATTCACAATGGTGCTCTTTATTGTTAATGGCAACCCTGTGGATCTGCAAACATGCACATTTTCATGCACCAACCTTCATGGTGCCACTTGTATTTTGGAAACGAGTCAGGGACTTATTCTCTCATAGGGCAGACCACTGAAATTAATGGGCTGCCCTACACGCGATGCACAAAAATGCTCCAGAGCTTGGTTGTACCTGTACCTGTGTGGATTTCCATTGCTGGATTCACAGGTTGTTTCAGACAGTTGCAGAACCACCTGTGACGCAAGTTGTTTGTGTTCAAGGATGATCATTTGTCTCTAACCGCTGGTAATCACTCCATGTGCGATTACATCCAAACTCCAATGCACAGCTGTCTCTGCTGTCAGCCTGTCATTGCTTTGTATGGGCTGAGATACTGAAACTGTCTGCGACCACCTGTGAATCCAGCCCCTGGATTCTTGCTGCAGCTGGAATAAAAATGCTGCATGAATGAGATTTAAAATGCCATTGAAGCTTAATGAATCAGAGCCTTTCCTTTAAAGATCATCCATGACCATCCCTTTCCCAAAGGAGCTTACAATCTTATGTCCATGTCACCATCTCGCAGACTCTAGAGCAGGGGCGGACTGACCATTTGGAAATTCGGGCACTGCCCGAGGGCCCGGGGTCAGTAGAGGGCCCCATGAGATGCCCCTGGTACCTTTTTCATAGGCTTTTTTGAGTTTGGGCAAGGACACAGGGGCCCCATGATCCCCTATTGCCCGGGGGCCCCATGAGTTGTCAGTCCGCCCCTGCTCTAGAGCCAACTTTAGGTGGAAATCTGTTAAATGACTTTGGTTACTTGATGGTTTTGGTCTGTTGGGGTATCTGGAGTAATAGAGAGAAATCACAAAAACAGAAGAGAACATACAACCCAATGCAAATAGTCTGTTAATGAAAGCTAAGGCCATGACCCCAATACTGCAAGATAACCTGTTAGCCATTGAAAATATTGGCATAACCCAAAGTCTGGCTCTGTGGCCTACAAGCTCAAGAGGATTTAGATGCATGGCTAAGGCAATAAGAGGTAGCAACACGTAAGATGGTATTTACAAAATGCAGTTTCTAGCTGCTTTAAATGCACACAAAATCTGTCCAGAAAGTCAGGGCCTGGACTGAGCAAAGCTAAAAGGGAGGGCCAGCATGGCTGGGGCGTGCCGACGAGGCGGAGAGAGTATTTTGGGTGAGAGTACAGTGGGGCAAAAAAGTATTTAGTCAGCCACCAATTGTGCAAATTCTCCCACTTAAAAAGATGAGAGAGGCCTGTAATTGGCATCATAGGTAGACCTCAACTATGAGAGAAAATGAGAAAAAATATCCAGACAATCACATTGGCTGATTTGGAAAGAATTTATTTGCAAATTATGGTGGAAAATAGGTATTTGGTCACCTACAAACAAGCAAGATTTCTGGCTCTTACAGACCTGTACCTTCTTTAAGAGGCTCCTCTGTCCTGCACTCATTACCTGTATCAATGGCACCTGTTTGAAATTGTTATCAGTATAAAAGACACCTGTCTACAACCTCAAACAGGCACACTCCAAACTCCACTATGGTGAAGACCAAAGAGCTGTCGAAGGACACCAGAAACAAAATTGCAGACCTGCACCAGGCTGGGAAGACTGAATCTGCAATAGGCAAGAAGCTTGGTGTGAACAAATCAACTGTGGGAGCAATAATTAGAAAATGGAAGACATACAAGACCACTGATAATCTCCCTCGATCTGGGGCTCCACGCAAGATCTCACCCCGTGGGGTCAAAATGATCACAAGAACGGTGAGCAAAAATCCCAGGACCACACGGGGGGACCTAGCGAATGACCTGCAGAGAGCTGGGACGAACGTAACAAAGGCTACCACCAGTAACACACTACGCCGCCAGGGACTCAGATCCTGCAGTGCCAGACGTGTCCCCCTGCTTAAGCCAGTACATGTCCGGGCCCGTCTGAAGTTTGCTAGAGAGCATTTGGATGATCCAGAAGAGGATTGGGAGAATGTCATATGGTCAGATGAAACCAAAATAGAACTGTTTGGTAGAAACACAACTCGTCATGTTTGGAGGAGAGAGAATGCTGAGTTGCATCCAAAAAACACCATACCTACTGTGAAGCATGGAGGTGGCAACATCATGCTTTGGGGCTGTTTCTCCCCAAAAGGGACCAGGACAACTGATCCATGTACAGGACAGAATGAATGGGGCCATGTATCGTGAGATTTTGAGTGCAAACCTCCTTCCATCAGCAAGGGCAATGAAGTAGAAAAGTGGCTGGGTCTTCCAGCATGACAATGATCCCAAACATACCACCCGGGTAACGAAGGAGTGGCTTCGTAAGAAGCATTTCAAGGTCCTGGAGTGGCCTAGCCAGTCTCCAGATCTCAACCCCATAGAAAACCTTTGGAGGGAGTTAAAAGTCCGTGTTGCCCAGCGACAGCCCCAAAACATCACTGCTCTAGAGATCTGCATGGAGGAATGGGCCAACATACCAGCAACAGTGTGTGTCAACCTTGTGAACACTTACAGGAAACGTTTGACCTCTGTCATTGCCAACAAAGGATATATAACAAAGTATTGAGATGAACTTTTGATATTGACCAAATACTTATTTTCCACCATAATTTGCAAATAAATTTTTTCCAAATTGGCCAATGTGATTGTCTGGATTTTTTTTCTCATTTTGTCTCTCATAGTTGAGGTCTACCTATGATGACAATTACAGGCCTCTCTCATCTTTTTAAGTGGGAGAACTTGCACAATTGGTGGCTGACTAAATACTTTTTTGCCCCACTGTATATGCAGGATGTGGGGGGGTGGTTACTCACCTGATTGGTGTATGCAACCTTGAGGGGTGGTCTTGCCAGGATTAGGAGGTTGGATGGGTCTTGTCGGAGGTCAGTCGGAGCTTGTGTCAGCACGGGGGTGGTTTCTCCCACCCGCCCTCCCTCCCTGGAGCTTTTCGTGTTTTGTTTTGTTGTTTTGGTTATGGTTTGTTCTTTGTGTTTGTCCTGTGGTTTGTTTTTGTGTGGGTTCCTTGAGTTTGTTTCTTGTCTGGAAAGGCATTTGTGTCCTGAGGTGTTTGTCTGTTTTGTTTTGTCATGGCAGGCGGCAAGGGTCAATGGGTCTTTGAAGGCGGTGTTGGAGTGACAAGTTGGTGGATTATGGGTTGGGCCCATCGTAGGTATGGGTGTTCCTTCCCAATTATAAGGTCACGTTGGTAATGTGGGAGTTTATTGGCTGTATCTGGGACTACGTAACTGTAGTATTGTCCCCGAGGCGGTGTAGTAGTGGCTGGGGGCCTTTTCATTGGGTGTCAGATACAGCCGAGTATTGGATGTGAGTAGCGGTGCCTTCGAAGACCTTTGAGCCAGTTGGGATTATTACTGTCAGTTATTATTTGAGTGTACTGTAAGAATTGTTATGTTAGAGTTATGTTAAATAAATGGCTGCTATGGCCGGTTTTACACCAAATGAGAGTCGTGTGTTTATTTAGGTGATAAAGGTTGAAGGGTGGTGGTGGTTTTATGGATTAGGGGTAAGTATTATCCTCGATATTCTGCATGTCCATCAGTCATGACCTGTAGAAGTAGAAATGTTCATTCTGTTACAAGGTGCAAATAATCTTCCATGAAAATATTCCAGCCATGTACACTTTGCTAGGCAACAATGACTGCTTCTACTGAACAGGCAGCAACCAACCTGACAGCAAAGGCCTAATTAAAACTTGGTAGCAGATGCATTTTCTGCACTTGACTGCCTGTATATAGAAAGCAAGATATATGTTGAATTCGATGGATCTGCAGCCTATTGTTAGCACACAATAGAGTTATAATAGATGCAAATCCAGCTCTTGTAGTTAGCAAGCATCTGTACCTACAATATACACTCTCTATATAGCAGCATGTTGAAACAGAGAACAGTTGACCTGGACATTTATGGCCCCTTTACCTCTCTATTCATGTACTGAAGTGCATGGTGTATTGCTTTTCTTTATAAATGGGCTGTCAGCGTATTGCAAGACACAAAAATATGCATCTGCACTATTCTGGCAATGTAGTGCAGGTACGTTAATATCTTCCCTGTACTCTTTGTGTTATATAACCCTGACCCCTACATTCTCTTTCTTTTGTACTCCTGACCCCTGCACTTTGCACATTACACGCTTCTGACCCCTGAACACATTGCCTTACACACACCTGACTCCTGCACTGTGTGCATTACACACTTCTGACCCCTGAACACATTGCATTACACACACCTGACTCCTGCACTGCGTGCATTACACACTCCTGACCCCTGAACACATTGCCTTACACACACCTAGCTCCTGCACTTTGTACATTACACGCTTCTGACCCGTGAACACATTGCCTTACACACACCTAACTCCTGCACTTTGCACATTACACACACCTGACTCCTGCACTGTATGCATTACACACTCCTGACCCCTGAACACATTGCCTTACACACACCTGACTCCTACACTGTGTACATTACACACTCCTGACCCCTGAACACATTGCCTTACACAGACCTGACTCCTGCACTGTGTGCATTACACGCTTCTGACCCCTGAACACATTGCCTTACACACACCTAGCTCCTGCACTTTGTACATTACACGCTTCTGACCCATGAACATATTGCCTTACACACACCTGACTCCGGCACTGTGTGCATTACACACTCCTGACCCCTGAACACATTGCCTTACACACACCTGACTTCTGCACTGTGTGCATTACACACTCCTGACCACTGACACATTGCCTTACACACACCTGACTCCTGCACTGTGTGCATTACACACTCCTGACCCCTGACACATTGCCTTACACACACCTGGCTCCTGCACTGTATGCATTACACACTCCTGAACCCTGAACACATTGCCTTACGCACACCTGACTCCTGTACTGTGTACATTACACACTCCTCACCATTGAACACATTGCCTTACACACACCTGACTCCTGCACTGTGTGCATTACACGCTTCTGACCCCTGAACACATTGCCTTACACACACTTGACTCCTGCACAAAAAAAACCAAACAAACATACCTCCCCCCAAATCATATTTATTTTTAACAAATATGTTATTGAATAAGACGTATGAATTTTATTGAAATATGTGTGGATTTCTTCCTAAGGTTGGATATAAAGGCACCTTAAAAATCCTGCATACCATTTATTTTTGTTCAGATACAGAGGAGAAGTGAGTGTAGCCATGAACAGATAGGAGTATGTTATCCGCAGGATTACCAGGTGAAAATAAAGAGAAAAGTCTAAATAAAGAACACCAAAGCTGGTCATACATTATACAATTTTCTTCTACAATTTCCTTTAGGTGTACCTTCAACTATGTAGTGAAAGGGCCTTCCTGATTGGATACAAATTGAAAGTGTTGTTTATGGTTTGATCTCATATGATATGTTTTTGGTAAATCAAAAGGGAAATTGTACAATAAAATTGAAAAAGAGATGAGGGAGAGAAGGGACAACTTGGGTGAGCACACCAGTGTTTTTCAGGAATGTTTGTGCTTTATTGTCTTTTATTAGCCAGTATAGAAAAATATCATCTATTGCATCATTTGTTGCTAAGTTATTCAACTTTTTAGCTTTACCATCAGCTTTTATTTCTTTTTATTATTCTATTATTATTATTATTATTCATTTATTATCTATTTTTTTGTTAGGGTAAGGGGTTAGAGTTAAGGTTAGGATTAGGGGTTAATATTTTATTGTCTTCTTATTATTTATGTATTTTTTTATAAAACATTAGGGTGTGAATAATAATAATAATACATGAAGAAATAAATGTAAAATAAATACATAAATAAATAAAAATAATCATAAATAAAATAAATGATTTTGAATGTTTGCCCACTCACAAAGAAATGATCAGTCTAAAAATCACATGGTAGGTGTATTGTAACACTGAGAGACAGAATAGCAACAAAAAATTCAAAAGAGATGCATGTCTACCAAATTATGCACTGGTTTGCATGTTCATGAGAGAAATAAGTATTTGATCCCCTTCACAAAACATGACTTAGTACTTGGTGGCAAATCCCTTGTTTTCAGTCACAGAGGTGAGAAATTTCTTGTAGTTGGCCACCAGGTTTGCACACACCTCAGGAGGGATTTTGGCCCACTCCTCTTGGAAGATCCCCTCCAAGTAATTAGGGTTTGTGGGCTGACGTTTGGCAACTCGAACTTTCTCCTCCCTCCACAGATATTTGATCGGATTAAGGTCTGGAGACTGGCTAGGCCACTCCAGAACCTTAATGTGCTTCTTCTTGAGCCACTCCTTTGTTGCCTTGTCCATGTGTTTTGGTTGATTGTCATGCTGGAACACCCATCCACAACCCATTTTCAATGCCCTGGCTGAGGGAAGAAGGTTCTTACCCAAAATTTGACGGTACATTTCCCCGTCCATCGTCTCTTTGATGCGGTGCAGTTCTGTCCCCTTAGCAGAAAAACACCCCCAAAGCAGAATGTTTCTACCACCATGTTTGACCGTTGTGATGGTGTTCTTGGGGTCATAGGCAGCATTCCTCCAAACACGGCGAGTTGAGTTGATGCCAAAGAGCTCGATTTGGTCTCATCTGACCACAACACTTTCAACCAGTCCTCCTCTGCATCATTCAGATGTTCAGTGGTAAACTTCAGATGGGCCTGGACATGTGCTTTCTTGAGCAGAGGGTCCTTGCGGGCACAGCAGGATTTCAATACTTGCCGGCGTAGTGTGTTACCAATTGTTTTCTTGGTGACTGTGGTCCCAGCTGCCTGGAGATCATTGACAAGATCCTCACGTGTAGTTCTGGGATGATTCCTCACTGTTCTCATGATCATTGACACTCCACCATGTGAGATTTTGCATGGGGCACCAGACCTAGGGAGACTGACAGTTGTTTTGTGTTTCTTCCATTTGTGAATGATTGCACCAACTGTTGTCACCTTCTCACCAAGCTACTTGGCGATAGTTTGGTAGCCCAGTCCAGCCTTGTGTAGGTATACAATCTTGTCCCTGACATCCTTGGACAGCTCTCTGGTCTTTGCCATGGTGGAGAGTTTGGAATCTGATTGTTTGATTGCTCCTGTGGACAGGTGTTTTTTATACAGGTAACAAAATGAGATTAGCAGCAGTCCCTTTAAGAGGCTGCTTCTAATCTCAGCTTGTTACCTGTATGAAAGACACCTGGTAGCCAGAAATCCTGCTGAATGATAGGGGATCAAATACTTATTTTCCTCATGAACACGTGAATCAGTGCATCATTTGTTAGACATGCATTTCTTTTGAATTTGTTGTTACTATTCTGTCTCTCAGTGTTACAATACACCTAACATTTTTAGACTGATCATTTCTTTGTGAGTGGGCAAACATTCAAAATCAGCATGGGATCAAATACTTATTTCCTTCACTGTATATGTATATATACAGGGGCGGACTGACAACTCATGGGGCCCCTGGGCAATAGGGGATCATGGGGCCCCTGTGTCCTTGCCCAAACTCAAAAAAGCCTATGAAAAAGGTACCAGGGGCATCTCATGGGGCCCCCTACTGACCCCGGCCCTCGGGCAGTGCCCGAGTTTTCAAATGGTCAGTCCGCCCCTGTGTGTATATATATATATATATATATATATATATATATTATTATTATTATTAATTTCTTAATGTTTGAAAAATTAGTTATTTATTTATTATTAATTTTATTTATTTGTGTATTTATTTTACATTTATTTATTCAAATTATTATAATTTCTTTTTAAATGTTTTCATTTGAGCAAAAAAACGCACAAAACTGTGCTACATAACGCGCGTATATGTGCAAAAACACGTGATTCACTCATTTCTATTCATTTCTAGGGAAATAAAAAAGCTAAAAAATGCACAAATCTGCCCAATTTGAGTGACAAAAAAAGCTCCAGAACTTGTTTGAGCTTGAGGCTTTTGGCTTCAGGCAACTTGGAGTGGAGATGTGAATCATTTCCATTGAGAATAATTGATTTTTCCTCTCAAGCACTTTGGAGCTCCAAGCTTCGAGCTACAAATCAGTCTAGTGTGAATGGGGCCTAAAGGCATTTTTGAATCATATGTGTATGTTACCCAACTTCTTCTTACAGACCAATCAATATCTAGGTGTGTATTTATCATCCTTGAAAGTTGGCATTCATCAATTATTATGCCACTGATGGCCATAGAAGTGTTAAAATAACCTTTCCCTGCAGATAATCTTGAGAACGTAGAAAGACTTGCAACGATAAAGAAATGGCAAGGTTACAAATGTAAATATATTACCATTTCAGAATTCCTCTTATTATTATTCCAAACACAATGGACTCAAGAAGATTAGTGAAATTGTATTAGTGACTCATACATTAGGACCTCAGCAAGTTACAAAGGCTTCTGGTGTATTAAATTCAAAATCTGCACAATTACAGTTTTTATCGGATTTTATTTTTTATTCGATAACATTGCCTGCAGAGAAGTTTGACATAAAGATACAAAAATAGACAGACTCAAGCAGTAGATTCTAATAAAGCAAGTTATTATTATGGTGGGATGTATTTTTAGTTTGTTCTCTATAATACATGGAGAACAGTGCTGGGACAAGGTCATCTCGAGTCCAGGGTGAACGTGCCAGACTGTGCTCCCCGTACAAATCCGTCCCCTTTTGAAATCTCCCCTCCCAGTACAAATCTCTGCCCCCCATACCCCTCCAAGCTCAAATCATATGTCTCCCCAAATTCCCCTCCCTCAAAAAAAAAAAAATCACCCCTCCAGACACGAATTCTCTATCCCTCAAATTTCTCCTCCAAGCACAAAACCTTCCCCCCACTCCAAATCCCTCTTCCCAACTCAAATCCCCCCCCCAATCCACCATCCTGGCACAGATCCCCCCTCAATTTCCCCTCTTTGCACAAATACTCTCCAATAATCCCTCCTAGCACAAACCCCATCCCCCACCATATCACCTCTTCTAGCACAAACCCCCAAATCCCCACTCCAGGCACAAATTCTCTTCCTGCTTCCCCCCTCCCAACACAATTCTTCCCAAATCACCCCCATCTAATTTTCTCTCCTAGAACAATTCTAATCCCCTGCCACTCTCCAAATTCCCCTTCCCAACACAAATCTCTTTTCCTTCAATCTCCTTGTGATGCCCCCCCCCCCACCTCACATAGTATCACCGTGCCTGGGGCCCTTGCCCCGACTGCCTATCCCTTGTCCCAGCCCTGATGGAGAATACTTACTGTGCATTCCTCATTCTCTCAAGTTATTTTTAAATCATTTGGTTCTCCAGTTTTCATGAATTTTTTTTTGCTTTGCAATTCTAGCCTTGCAATTGTTTTTTTTTTGGATACCTGGTTTATTGACATGGAAATTGTATATGTACAGGACAAAATAGGCACTCTACCACTTGTTTTCCACCTACATAAGCAAAAGAACTGTAGCACAGGAGTCCTTAGAGATCATCACATGTAGGTCGACGTGTTTCGCGGGATGACCTGCTTCATCAGGACCTTAGATCTCAGATATGGACACAACTGGTCGCTCCCAACATAAGAATTCAGATTCACTGTACACCCTAAGTTGATAATGAAGTGTCCAAACAGTTCCCGCCGGCCCACCAACAAGAAGGTATCACAAACTCAAAACAAAACCAATCTTTGATTTAATGTGGAACGTTTTAACCATCAGTTAGTACTCCAAAAAGAGCCAGGAAAAAAGGCCGTCAAAAGATGTCCAAACATGCCACATGGTCCAAACAATTGGCGTCTCAATGGAAAAATGCATCAACCTACATGTAATGATATCTAAGGACTCCCATGCTACAGTTCTTCTGCTTCTGTGTGTGGAAGACAAGTGGTAGAGTTGGTCTCTTATTATGAACTTTACATTTTTAACTGGAGAGTTTTTAAATTGATGTAATAAAGATAAGTAAATTATTTGTAACATTCTTTGTTGTGTGTATATTTTACCATTGGAGTCCCACTCTATGTACTCCTTTTGTTTGGCTTTAAAACTGAACTCCAGGCAAACAGATAAAAACACAGATGAAATACATACAGTGCATGGGAGCTGTTACCTGCCAAAGGACTTGTATTTCTGTCCATTCAGTCCGGGGATTTATATAATTTCGCCATACTATACGACCATGCTGGTGTACTGATTTTTCTCTGCAACCAGTGGCGTAGCTAGCACACCTGGCAGCTGGGGCTGGTAATTTTTAGTATTTTTATGTAGTAATATAGAGGCGGCACCCTTGTGTGGCGCACCAAAACTGTAGGTGTCATCAGATCTCTTTCCTAGTCCAGGACCTATTGACACCCAGTGTCCTAGTCCAGGGCCTCTAGACACCCCCTTTTCTAGTTTGGGACCTCCATCACTCCCTCACCTAGTCCAGAGTCTCCCTTGTCCACCAGGGCCTTTGCATACCAACCCACTTTTCCAAGTTCATAGCCTCCTCTGCATCCCTCCTCAAAGTCCAGGGCCTTCTTTTCCACCCCCCCAAGTTTAGAGCCTCCTGTGCACCCCCCTTCAAGTCCAGGGCCTCCTCTACAGCCCCCTCAAGTTCAGGGCCTCCACTGCACCACCCTCCAAGTCCAGGGCTTCCTCTGCATCCCCCCCCCCCACCCCCCTCGCAGTCCAGGGCCTCCTCTGTACCCCTCCATACCAGGACTTCCTCTGCACTCCCTCTCTAGTCCAAAGCCTCCTCTGCATCCCAATTCCTAATCCAGGGCTTCTTCTGCACCCCCCTCATCCAGTTCCTTCTCTGCACCCCCCACCTTCCTAGTCCCGGCCTTCTGCACACAAACCCCCTCTCCTAATAAATGCCTTCCAGTTTGAGGCAGGCTCTCCCAAGAAAATGTTTACTGCAGTCTGCAGCTGGGCTGTCTCACTCAGAAAAGGCATGGGCTGCTCGGGCTGCTTGTAATTGGACAATGATGGAGAAGCAGTAGTTCACCCCTCCTGTCTGCTGTCTCCTCCATTCATAGACACTAACTGTTTGCTAGTGCTGCTTCTTTGTCTTCCAGTCTGAGCTTTGCTGTACAAGAGATTGATATAAATTCAGACTTCTATACTCATACATAGCCTGCATTCTCACCTGACCAGAGCATATTGCTGGTGATTTTCAGGTTGCTAGATTTACAAGAGTTTTACAAGTTTTGTGCAACCGTTTTTGCATGTGTATCAAGTTTCAAGTGTGTGTTTCCTAAACTGAACAATGCGATGAGAGTAGTTCTAGAAGAAGTTAAGAGGAGAGCTCTTTAGGCATAAAAATGTTGTGTGTTTACGGGCACTCCCATTGAAGCCTATGGGACCTGAATATGCTCCTACAAGCTGGTGTACTCTGGTATAAAGTATAGGGCAACTGAGTGTACAAATGTGAACATGGCCAATTAGAAGGAGCGGGCTTTGCATGTTAACTGCTTCCCAACCACCCAATAGCAGAAATACTGATACAGTTCGACATGGGTGTGCAAAATCACATATATATACGCGACCATTTGCGGCCGTGGCTGTCAATCACCGGGTCCCATCTGGTGATTACCCGCCAGTGCCCGGTGATTGCCGAGCATCTCCGATGGGGAGGAGGACTATTTTGTTTACTAAAAGTGTTCTTCCCTGTTAGTTCGTGCACACTGCTTTGGATGGCTGTGCACAGCACAGCTATCCAAAGCAGTGTGCTTACAGTGACCCCCCCCCCAGTAAAACACTCCCTGCACACAGTTAACCCTTTGATTGTCCCTCATGGTAACCCCTGCATGCCCAGTTCCATTAGTGCACTGATCACTGTATTGGTGTCACTGGGGATGTCAATGACACTAAGTCAGTTCCCCCTAGTGTCAGAATGCCTGCCGCAGTCCCGCAGTTCCACTATAAGTCGCTGATCACCACCATTACTAGTAGAAAAAAAATAAGAAAAAAGAAAAAATTACATTATCTATACCGCCATTTGTAAATGCTATAACTTTCGCGTAAACCAATTAATTTACACGTATTGCAATTTTTTTTTTTCAGCAAAGATGTAGCAGAATACATTTTGCTCTAAATTTATGATGAAATTTGTTTTTTAAATTTTTTTACAGGACATTTTTAATAGCAAAAAGTCAAAATATAGTTTATTTCTCAAAATTGTCAGTCGTTATTTTTTATTTATAGCGCATAAAATAAAAAACATACTGGTGATCAAATACCACAGAAAGAAAGCTAATTTCGTGGGAAAAAAAGGACGTAAATTTAATTTGGGTGCAGCATTACATGACCGCGCAATTGTCAGTTAATGTAATGCAGCACCGTATGACAAAAAATAGCCTGGTCAGAAAGGGGGGGTAAATCCTCTGGAGGGCAAGTGGTTAAGCAAAGCCAGGCGTAAGGAAATGAGCTGGAAAATGCACAAGTTGGGGGGCCCACACTGGCTGCATTTAAAAATACATTTCATTCTTTGTTATTGAAAACATAACTGGATCAATTGAAGTTTGGTTTTTTTTTTAATATCTGTCTTGAGCAGGGGCGGACTGACCATTTGGAAACTCGGCACTGCCCGAGGGCCCGGGGTCAGTAGGGGGCCCCATGAGATGCCCCTGGTACCTTTTTCATAGGCTTTTTTGGATTTTGGGCAAGGACACAGGGGCCCCATGATCCCCTATTGCCCGGGGGCCCCATGACTTTTCAGTCCGCCCCTGGTCTTGAGCTCACCTTAAAGGCTTAACTTTTCAGTCAATTTTCATGTGAGTGATCGATTTAACCATTTGTTTGCCACATCGACCCATTTGCTACATTGAGAAAAAAAAGAGCAGCTAGTGTACATAACCTGACTTTATGTAAGCTTACTGGTAGTGATTTTTATTGTGACTGGAGCCCTCCTTTAATTCATTATCCCCCCCCCCCACCCCCCACCTCCGGATTAGCTCTTGGTGAAAGGAAGCTGTATCTACAGATGTTCCTGTGATTTGCCACTGACTATGCATTTAATCCTCCCGAGCATGAACCACGCAATTGGGATCACCCTGCAGAAGTCTGACAGCTTAAACTGAAACTATACTCCATGTCAGCTCTGAATCACCACAACACGCGGCATCCGGCTGTTTTGGGATTAAAAAAAATGATGAAATAGATTGTGAGCTGACCCGTTTTGCAGCACGCCTTTCTGATAGCAGCGAAATGTCTTACATATGTAATCTTTTAGGCTGGGGCTGCACATTTGCCTTTTCAGTGTACCACCATAAAATCAAATGTCTTCCCACAATAGGTGGCACAATCTCCTTGTGATAAATCGCTGAGTTGCGGCAATAGCTAAATATCAGCTATGAGTATTTCTGCTACAAGATTTGCCACACAATTCTCCATGTCACATTGGGCTAGCCCATTCACTTCCATGGGCTGCCCTATGCACATTTCTCACCCGAAAGAAGCTCCTGCTCCTTTTTGGGCACCACACTTCACATGATTTTTAAAGACATGATAGCTGCGCATCAATCGTGGCAGAATCACATCATGTTTGAGGTGCCATTGAAGAATAATGCCACCCAAACATGCATCCTTCAGCGTATGACAAATGATTTGGAATAGCAGGCAGAATCGCAGCGATTCTGCCTGCGATTTCACATCACGAAATGTCAATGGGGCCTAACTCTGAACCCAATCTCTAAAATCTCATAAGCTGGCCCATGTCACAGTATTATTATTATTATACAGTATTTATAAAGCGCCAACAGTTCGCTCAGCGCTGTACATTACAATGGGAGACAGTACATGCGACAGTACAAAACAATACAATGTGATACATGAGGGGCTTGAGGGCCCTGCTCTTTCGAGCTTAGAGATTCTGTTGTTAGAGACAACTCTCTAGAGACAGGAACTCTAAAATGTGCATCAAAAACTCTCAGCTGCATGCATACGTCCAGGGGCGGACTGACCATATGGAAACTCGGGCACTGCCCGAGGGCCCGGGGTCAGTAGGGGGCCCCATGAGATGCCCCTGGAACCTTTTTCATAGGCTTTTTTGAGTTTGGGCAGGGACACAGGGGCCCCATGATCCCCTATTGCCAGGGGCCCCATGAGTTGTCAGTCCGCCCCTGCATATGTCCCTCCCTACATCCCTCCCTGGCTGGTGGAGCAATGCGTCCTTACTTGCCGGGAGAAGTTACAGTGTACTGACGTCATGCCGCTGCATGGATTGTATGTAGTGGCTATAGCTGTAAGTGCATGCTACTGTTGTTCATTTTTAAATGGTTTTATGCGTTTTGTGCTGAAACCTTTTTTGTAAACTCTATACCATGGAGGGGGGAATTCACACTGTTCACACCGCTAAATCGCAGAGCAGCTTGAGTGACTCAGCGATCCGGATGCTCTGCATTGCCGGCTGCTAGGAGCAGTGTGGTGTGCAATTCAGCGCACTGCACTACTCCTACTTTTTTTTGTTTTGTATGAGCTTTATTTGAAGTGTAGAAAATGTACACTTCATTCATTGCAAAGACCTGCTGCACGATGCACTGCGCTGCCTGACATTGCACTGCGATTAGGGCCAGTGCTCTGCGATCTTTGTGGCTCCCGTTTGTGAGCATTTACCCTGTATAGCTGCGATATCTGTTTTCCTGTCCTGGATAGCGGTGCTCTAACCAGTGTTGCAGCCAGTGAGAATCGAAACCTGAAGAATAGTAGGGTTGCCGCGTGATACAACTAAGCATCTTTTCTGTGTATATTCATGCCGCCATATTTTCTGGTGACTGCGGAGTGCTGGTGGTGGTAATCTGCACAGTGGATATGCACAGTGCCTACTCAATTTCCATATAATAGTGGTGGATTTTGTCTGTCTGCACTTTACATCAACTGGCTGTTTTTTAATTTATGCTTACTTGTTACATATGAAATTGAGGACTTGTCACTTTAAGGAATTGGACTATTGGGGAATGAAACTTCACATTTCGCATCTAGTTATTCATGTGATGAATTGCACTTTATTTGTTATATTGCACTTTTGTACTTTTTAAAAACTTTTATACTGTAGGTGCTGCACTGTATAGATAATAGGTCACATATGACAACACTTTTTGAAAAAGTTCCACCTTTTATTATTGTAAGGTAGGCCTGAGATGATGATTGTAGTCTGCTACAGGCAGAAGGAAGCCTTTCCGCAGTCTCTCTTCCTGCACTTATCAGAGTGTATCTTGTAACCAGGGGCGGACTGACCATTTGGAAACTCGGGCACTGCCCGAGGGCCCGGGGTCAGTAGGGAGCCGCATGAGATGCCCCTGGTACCTTTTTCAAAGGCTTTTTTGAGTTTGGGCAAGGACACAGGGGCCCCATGATCCCCTATTGCCCGGGGGCCCCATGAGTTGTCAGTCTGCCCCTGCTTGTAATGTTGTAGCAAGTCACAAGGTGTGAGGCTGCAGCAGGGTCTGATTTTTGTCAGACAATTGGAAACACAGCCAAAAACTGAACAGGCACCAGGATTTACTTGACATTTTCATTCCGCATGGTAGAAGCTATTGGAGATGTCTGAACAAAGATGTTACATACAAATATATTGTATATTTGTAGTATGCAATTGTTTCCAAATTGACATTTAATGGATGGGATGTTTATTGTGTGTGGCCAGCACTGACCACCAGTTTGGGGAAAACACGCAGCATTGGTCTCCTGTGGAATGTACCTAACAAACTCTATTATCTTACATACAATGTTCTTTCTCAGGCGGTTAGGCTTCCTGTGAACTGTCAGTCATTACATGGGCATTTACCACTTGCTATCTTTAAAGACATAAATTAAAAGGAACTCATAATGTATCAGATGACGGGTTCTGTGACTCTTTGATGTGTCTCCTGCCGAGTCCAGATGGCACCGGATATCTGCAATTATCCATGTCACTTTATTTTCCTGTGCTTTAATATTTATATGGCCACTGATGTCACTGGATACTTGGCCAGGATGTAGTCATGGGCTCTTAAGAGTATGAAGAGGTCCAAATAATACATCCTGAAATTCTTTCCCTATTTTTATCTATCTATTTATCTATATTCATAAATATCTATTACCTATCTAATGCACTCCATATCTATCTATCTATCTATCTATCTATCTATCTATCTATCTATCTATCTATCTATCTATCTATCTATCCATATGATCTTTCTACTGCATCTATTGGTATCCATAACTACCTATTATATTACCTATTTTCTATTAATCTATCTCTATTCATAAATATCTATTACCTATCTAATGCAATCCATTATCTATCTATCTATCTATCTATATTCATAAATATCTATTACCTGTCTAATGCACTCCATATCTATCTATCTATCTATCTATCTATCTATCTATCTATCTATCTATCTTTTCCTATTCATAAATATATATTACATATCTATTGCCATCCATATCTATCTATCTATCTATCTATCTATCTATCTATCTATCTATCTATCTATCCATATGATCTTTCTACTGCATCTATTGGTATCCATAACTACCTATTATATTACCTATTTTCTATTAATCTATCTCTATTCATAAATATCTATTACCTATCTATTGCTATCCATATCTATCTAACACTGTCCATAACTATGTATCATCTATCTATCTATTGCTAGCCATAACTACCTGTTTGTTCTGTCTATCTATCTATCTGCAAAAAATTTGCATTAATTTTTGTTAAAAGGTGATTTTATCCTTTACACATTTCATGTTGGGCGCAGCCATGAATCTTACAAAGCAGTATGGCTTTTCTAAAGAGAGACCACAGCTGAAGCTGCTTCTTTTCAGCTTCTCTCTGAGCAGAACTTTGGAAGAAGCTGTCTGGACACACAAGCGGGGAGAGAGGGGGAAAAGTCACTTCTCTGGCTCATTCAATTCTGTGTGTAAATTTCAGCTTTAGCTGTTGATCTCTGTAAATGAAAAACATTTCAGCAAACCACATGCTGCCTGAAAATGAGAAGCAAAAATTGTGTATGCAACATTTTAATTTAAAGTATAACTAAAGGCGCATTTTTTGTAAAGTTTTGGATAGAGAGGAAATTTCCAATGGGAACACTAGTTCTGGTGACCTAGGGGTCCCTGAGGAATTCCCTTAATTTGCAGGGATTGTCTATCACTTCCTGGTTTGGCTATGGGACAGGAAGTGAAGGGTAATCTCCCTGATGGGACACAGATGGCAAAAAATAAATTGACAGGGGTTATAACCCTCCTTTACTCTATCCAAAATGAAAAAAAAAAAGTTTTGTCTATTGTTTTACTTTAACCCAACAAAAATATTTTTATGTTTTCAGTCTCATAACAAAGAAAACATCTGCTTTATTTATTATAGGCACTTATATAACACTGACACAGCATTTTACATAACACACATTGTCATTGGTCCCTGCCCTCAAGGAGCTTACAATCTGTAGTCCCTATCTCACATACATACTAGGGCCAATTTAGACAGAAGCCAAAGAACTTACCAACATGTCTCTGTTGTGTGAGAGGAAACCCACTCAAGTATAAGGAGAACATGCAAACTCCATGCAGATACTGTCCAAGCTGGGATTCAAACTGCTTTTCCTGGTGCTGCGTAGTAGAAGTGCTAACCACTACGCCGCTGTACTCCCTGTTATATCTATATGGCCGTTATGGTCATCCCAGAGTCTGGTAGATGCTGGAAAAAACAGACCAGATGGGTTTACTCTCCAGCATCTTCCAAGATCAGTATTTGGGTGACTGGCACTTTCTTGTGAACAACAACTTATACTCAACCACAGAAGAACAGGTATATATGTATGGCCTTTTTTTTCTAATTTAACAGGTAGTCTTTACTAGCCTACATTTTTAGATTAATGGATGGCTGGCAACTTTGGTAATGGCCCTTCTGGGCTCTCTAGTAAATACATCAATCATGTCACACTTTTAACTGCCATTTCTATCCCAAAGCAATAACTCAGCAGCATCACCAGCTGGTCAGAATAGGTATAGCAGAACTGCAGGGTCTGTTTTATGGGGAATTTGACACCTGTCACTGCTGTCAAGAATTTAGTTCCACACAACAGTAGTTATTTACTGTTGGTGTGGCAAAGTGTTAAAATGAGTCTGTGCATGCTTATAGAATTATTTATGAGTATACAACTGCCTCCTGAAAAAGATATGTGGTTATCCTTTAGAAGCAATAGGAAAGCTTGAGTCACAGCTAACACATGGGTTCACTGAAGTTACCTGTACTTTGTCCACACTAGTCAAATTATCAGGCTCACTTCACAAGAGGGAGCATAAGAAACCAGATTTTATCTTGCACCTGCTGCCCCCATCTGCTGGTACTTTTGGATATACAGTAGAGGAGACACTTGATGCTCCCCGTCTTTTCAAAGTGCCCGCTTGGCTTTCATTGAGGTTTAATGATCCAGAGCCGCAATAATTAGTTCCCGACTGCAGCTAGGACCAGCAGTAGTGACCACAGAACTAGGAGGTCGCACAGGTGCATGCTCATAGCTCTTAATTGTTAATTATTGTCCTCTCAGCTCCATGCCTATAATTATTAACATATTAAAGGAACAAAAACAGTGCTGGCATTAACTTTTCTAATAATCTTTCTTTGATAATCTAAAGGTTTTTGGCTTTCTTGGTAATTTAAAGGTTTTGAGTCACTGACCCAGAACAAGTAGCAGTAAGTGAACAGGAAACCTGATCTGTATACTTTTCTGGATCATTGATTCAAAAAGCACGTTAGCTATTGTATTATCATGACAGCCAGACACTTGGCATATTCATAAAGACATGTCAATGATAGTAACTTACTTAATTCTCTTGACATAGGTGTACTTTTGGACCTTCTCTGGTGCCTCCATGTTGTTTGCACATTGCCATAGAAGTACCAGATCTTAGGAGTAGGAGAGTTGGTTTTATTTCTATGCACTTGAACTGATTCTGTTCTTTATCCCCAATTCGTGATGGCATTTTCATATGCTTTGTGTCTCATGTCAGTGCGTGCTTACCATGAAATATGCATGTAATCGCATAGATAATATAGGAGTTTTAAAGTGGACCTTTTCGTAACCATACAAGTCTGCATAAATACATTTCTGACATCTTGCAATATATGGTAACAGCATCCCTTTTTCAAAATTCACAATTTTTAGCATTAAAAAGTCATCCTTGAGCTCCAGTCCAGTGACTTTGCCTAGGCTGAGAGCACTGAACCATTTTGTAGGGAATAATAGTCAACTATTAGAGGCCAGAGGGGGCATGGTAATTTTTGAGGGTGGCCCTGTATACTATGTGTGTGTGTATGTATATATATATATATATATATATACACACACACACAAACACAGAAAGATTTTTTCACAGTGAGAGCTGTGAAAATGTGGAATACACTCCCTCAAGAGTTGGTTCTGGCCAGCTCAGTGGATTGCTTCAAAAAAGGCCTTGATTAGATACACAGAATATAACTGGATACTAACATTTATACAGTCAGGTCCATAAATATTGGGACATCGACACAATTCTAAAATTTATGGCTCTATACACCACCACAATGGATTTGAAATGAAACGAACAAGATGTGCTTTAACTGCACTGTCAGCTTTAATTTGAGGGTATTTACATCCAAATCAGGTGAACGGTGTAGGAATTACAAGAGTTTGCATATGTGCCTCCCACTTGTTAAGGGACCAAAAGTAATGGGACAGAATAATAATCATAAATCAAACTTTCATTTTTTAATACTTGGTTGCAAATCCTTTGCAGTCAATTACAGCCTGAAGTCTGGAACGCATAGACATCACCAGATGCTGGGTTTCATCCCTGATGATGCTCTGCCAGGCCTCTACTGCAATTGTCTTCAATTCCTGCTTGTTCTTGGGGCATTTTCCCTTCAGTTTTGTCTTCAGCAAGTGAAATGCATGCTCAATCGGATTCAGGTCAGGTGATTGACTTGGCCATTGCATAACATTCCACTTCTTTCCCTTAAAAAACTCTTTGGTTGCTTTTGCAGTATGCTTTGGGTCATTGTCCATCTGCACTGTGAAGCGTCCAATGAGTTCTGAAGCATTTGGCTGAATATGAGCAGATAATATTGCCCGAAACACTTCAGAATTCATCCTGCTGCTTTTGTCAGCAGTCACATCATCAATAAAAACAAGAGAACCAGTTCCATTGGCAGCCATACATGCCCACGCCATGACACTACCACCACCATGCTTCACTGATGAGGTGGTATGCTTAGGATCATGAGCAGTTCCTTTCCTTCTCCATACTCTTCTCTTCCCATCACTCCGGTACAAGTTGATCTTGGTCTCATCTGTCCATAGGATGTTGTTCCAGAACTGTGAAGGCTTTTTTAGATGTTGTTTGGCAAACTCTAATCTGGCCTTCCTGTTTTTGAGGCTCACCAATGGTTTACATCTTGTGGTGAACCCTCTGTATTCACTCTGGTGAAGTCTTCTCTTGATTGTTGACTTTGACACACATACACCTACCTCCTGGAGAGTGTTCTTGATCTGGCCAACTGTTGTGAAGGGTGTTTTCTTCACCAGGGAAAGAATTCTTCGGTCATCCACCACAGTTGTTTTCCGTGGTCTTCCGGGTCTTTTGGTATTGCTGAGCTCACCGGTGCATTCCTTCTTTTTTAGAATGTTCCAAACAGTTGTTTTGCCCACGCCTAAGGTTTTTGCTATCTCTCTGATGGGTTTGTTTTGTTTTTTCAGCCTAATGATGGCTTGCTTCACTGATAGTGACAGCTCTTTGGATCTCATCTTGAGAGTTGACAGCAACAGATTCCAAATGCAAATAGCACACTTGAAATGAACTCTGGACCTTTTATCTGCTCATTGTAATTGGGATAATGAGGGAATAACACATACCTGGCCATGGAACAGCTGAGAAGCCAACTGTCCCATTACTTTGGGTCCCTTAACAAGTGGGAGGCACATATGCAAACTTTTGTAATTCCTACACCGTTCACCTGATTTGGATGTAAATATCCTCAAATTAAAGCTGACAGTCTGCAGTTAAAGCACATCTTGTTCGTTTCATTTCAAATTCATTGTGGTGGTGTATAGAGCCAAAAATGTTAGAATTGTGTCAATGTCCCAATATTTATGGACCTGACTGTAGGTAAAGTTGATCCAGGGAATATCCGATTGCCTCTCAGGGGATCAGGAAGGAATTTTTGTCCCTGCAGGAGCAAATTGGACCATGCTTTGCTGGGTTTTTTTGCCTTCCTCTGAATCAACTGTGGGTATAGGATTATAACTTTTTTTTTTTAATGGTTGAACTGGATGGACTTCTGTCTTTTTTCAGCCAGACTATGTAACTATATATATATATACACACACACAGTGCTCAGCATAAAGTACATCCCAACTGATTTGTCAGAAAACCTTACCTTTCCTTTCCGAATCAAGGACACTATACTACAAAATACTCCCACAAATGCGGGCCATTGATTGCAAACAAGATTTGTTAACTTTCACACACAAAAAAGTATTTTTCCTAACAAATTCATTCAAGACCTTGTTGCAAAAATGAATACATCCCAATGAAATTCTTAGGAGCAAAGCTAAATTTTAGACAACGAAATCCTAATTAACAGGAATTCAACTACAGGTGAGTCTAATTATTCATTAAACAGGTGTCCAGCAGACAGTTGATTACTTAACAAAGAAAACCCCTTCCCATTTCATGCTTTCAGCAATGGCACCACATGGAGGAGAAATGTTGCAAGGCCCGAGAAAGAAAATAATTTCTTTACATGAGAAAAGTGAAGTCTACAAGAAGATCAGCAACGCTTTACTTATCAGTCAGAATACTATAGCTAAAGAGCTACAAAAATTTAACAAAGATGGAACTGCAACCATCTCACAGAGATGTCCAGGCCATCCTTGGAAATTAACACTTCGACAGGAGTGTCTTCTGTAGAGAAGGGATGAAAAAAATTGCCATGCAAGTTCACTGCAGTTAACTAAAAAAGTAGAAAGCCAAACTGGGGTGACTGTTTCCTGTGACACAATACAGCGCACACTGCAGGGGAATGGCATGCATGAGTGTCGTCCATGAAGGAAGCCTCTCCTAAAGCCCATACACAAAAAACCTGCCTAGAATTAGCCAGGGCCCATGCTGAAAAAGAAGAAGACTACTGGGACTCTGTACTCTGGAGTGATGAGACCAACATAAATGTTTGTGGAACTGATGGCTTCAGAACTGTATGGTGTCACAAAGGTGAGAAATACAAAGAAAAATGCATGGCGCCTACAGTGAAACATGGTGGTGGCAGTGTCCTTCTGTGGGGCTGCCTGAGTGCTGCTGGTGTTGGGGAGCTGCATTTCATTGATGGTATCATGAATTCACAGATGTACTGCTCTATATTGAAAGAGATGTTATCATCACTCCATGCCCTTGGTCATCATGCACTTTTCCAACATGACAATGATCCAAAACACACATCTAAGGCCACAGTTGCATTTCTGAAGAACAGGGGGAAAGTGATTCAGTGGCCAAGTATGTCTCCTGATCTGAACCCAATCGAACACCTATGGGGAATTCTGAAGAGACAAGTTGAGCATCACTCTCCATCCAGCATCCAGGCTCTATAAGAGGTTGTTCTTGAAGAATGGAAAAAGATAGATGTTGCAATATGTCGCCAACTTGTTCATTCCATGCCTAGAAGACTCGGTGCTGTCCTTACAAATCATAGAGGTCATACAAAATACTAGATGTGGTAGTATTTGTTGTGGGGTGTATTCATTTGTGCATCAACTAATTTGAGTAAAACTGAAGATTTTGTAATCTGTTATATTATTAACCTTACTGTCATGTACAGGTGCATCTCAATAAACTAGACAACTTACAGGACTTAAAGGATGTGCTGCTGATGGCTTGGTGCCAGATACCACAGCATACCTTCACAGATCTAGTAGTGTCCTTGTCTCAACAGATCAAGGTTGTTTTGGCAGCAAAAGGGGGACCTACTCAATTTTAAGTGAGTGGTCATAAAGTTATGACTGATAGGTGCATACACACATATGTACATAATGTATCTAACTTCTACTGGAAGCGTGTGGCTTTTTTGTCCTCTTTTGCTACATTGACACCATTGAAGTGGAGAAACAGGGTGGTAATTTACATAAATGGCCAGTCAGATGCTTACATCCACCTTAATAAACTGGCTGTTTCTATTGCACTCTTTGGCAGCTTTTCATAGTGTTGTGATGCGAAACAAACAGAACTACATAAACTGCTGCACAATGGAAATACAGTACCTTGAAAAAGTATTAATTTCCCTTGAAATTTTCCACATTTTGTCATGTTACAACCAAAAACGTAAATGTGTTTCATTGAGATTTTAGGTGATAGACCATCACATAATTGTGAAGTGTAAGGAAAATGATAAATGGTTTTCAAATTTTTTTACAACTAAATATCTGAAAAAAGTGGAGCACATTTGTATTCAGCCCCCCTGAGTCAATACTTTGTAGAACCACCTTTCGCTGCAATTACAGCTGCAAGTCTTTTTGTCTCTACCAGCTTTGCACATCTGGAGAGGGACATTTTTGCCCATTCTTCTTTGCAAAATAGCTCAAGCTCTGTCAGATTGGATGGAGAGCGTCTGTGAACAGCAATTTTCAAGTCTTTCCACAGATTCTCAATTGGGTTTAGGTCTGAACTTTGACTGGGCCATTCTAACACATGAATATGCTTTGATCTAAACTATTCCATTGCAACTATCGCTGTATGTTTAGGGTCGTTGTCCTGCTGGAAGGTGAA
Organism: Staurois parvus; assembly: GCF_062004578.1. Lineage (NCBI taxonomy): Eukaryota > Metazoa > Chordata > Amphibia > Anura > Ranidae > Staurois > Staurois parvus. Next base: position 1,015,103 of record NW_028317806.1, read on the forward strand.
CCTCCGCCCCAGTCTCAAGTCTTTTGTAGACTCTTACAGGTTTTCTTCTAAGATTGCCCTGTATTTGGCTCCATCCATCTTCCCATCAACTCTGACCAGCTTGCCTGTCTCTGCTGAAGAAAACATCCCCACAACATGATGCTGCCACCACCATGTTTCACGGTGGGAATGGTGTGTTCAGTGTTAGTTTTCCGCCACACATAGCGTTTTTCTTTTAGGCCAAAAAGTTAAATTATGGTCTCATCTGACCAGAGCACCTTCTTCCACATGTTTGCTGTGTCCCCCACATGGCTTTTCACAAACTGCAACTGGACTTCTTATGGCTTCTTTCAGCAATGGTTTTCTTCTTGCCACTCTTCCATAAAGGACAGATTTGTGGAGCGCACAACTAGTATTTGTCCTGTGGACAGATTCTCCCACCTGAGCTGTGCATCTCTGCAGTTCTTCCAGAGGTTCTATGGGCCTCTTGGCTGCTTCTTTGATTAATGCCTGTCAGTTTAGGTGGACAGTCATGTCTTGGTAGGTATGCAGTTGTGCCATACTCTTTCTATTTTCAGATGATGGATTGAACAGATGAGACGTTCAAAGCTTGGGGTATTTTTTTATAACCTAGCCCTGCTTTAACCTTCTCCACAACTTTATCCCTGACCTGTCTGGTGTGTTCCTTGACCCTCATGATGTTGTTTGTTCACTAATGTTCTCTAACAAACCTCTGGGGGCTTCACAGAACAGCTGTATTTATACTGAGATTAAATTATACACAGGTGGACTCTATTTACTAATTAGGTCGCTTCTGAAGGCAATTGGTTCCACTAGATTTTAGTTAGGGTATCAGAGTAAAGGGGGCTGAATACAAATGCACACCAAACTTTTCAGATGTTTATTTGTAAAACATTTTGAAAAACATAATTTTCTTTCCACTTCACAATTATGCGTCACTTTGTGTTGGTCTATAACATAAAATCCCAAAAAAATACATTTACGTTCTTGGTTTTAACATGACAAAATATGGAAAATTTCAAAGGGTATGAATACTTTTTCAAGACACTGTATGTTGCAACTGACACTATCAGTATAAACGGACAACTATATCTTCTTCTATTTCCACTTTAAAATTTTCTGTTCAAGTACATTGTATGAACAGTCAAATAAAAGTCAGGCTAAACTCAGCAATACTTACCTACTGTATCCATCAGTGGTCCAACTTTCCTTGCAGGCATCTTTTACCTGGCGTCTTCTGGGTGCAGGGCTGCTGCTGTTCTCATTGGTCAGTGCAGGATGATGTCACTTCTGCACATGCATAGGAGTGCAGTCATCCTGACACATAGATGATGTGCTGAATTATAAACTGAGCTGTACTTGCACAGCCCAATGTATATTCTAAAGAAGAAGGGACACTACACATCTTTTTGGCATTATAGTGGTTGCAAACCCTTACATATACCTAGTGAACTGGCCTCAGATGATACACAGAGATGAAACAAATCCTCCTGGATAAGTTGTACCTGTCTATTTGTAGTCTTCTCTACATCCATTCAAAGTCCAGAATTTATAAAGCTGGTCTGAGAGTTCAGTAAAAAGGGGGTGGAGAGCTGCAGTCTGCAGAGCTCAGTAAGGAAAGTTCTGACAGCTGATTGGAGGGAAGGGACACAACCCCTCCACACAGCTCACACAAACAGAGCAGAGGCTACATTTTACTCTTGGTGTCAGGAAAACTTGACAAAAGTGATAACAGAGAAACGAAACATTAGAGAGAAATGACACTTAGTGCTCCTAATTGAGACATGTACACACTATAGAGGGATATGCTTTGTTTAAATTTTATGTCTGAGGTTTACAACCACTTTAAAGAGCGGTCTGCTTGCAGTTTTCAAAAGCAGGACTTTAACATGCTTTAACATGGAACTAAATCCATTGGTTTAAAGGGGAAACAAACTGCTTATTTAACAGTTTCCCAAATCAGTTACATTCAAGTCATGCCTTGAATACATAACTGTTACAGTTACTTGTGTGCTTATAGTAGCTGTCTACCAAGCTGACAAGCCATCAAATGGCTGGTTCAACAGCTGATCACATATGCAGGATAAGTCCCGGTTCACAGATATGCGGCCGTGCGGGCCACGTTTTGCGTAGGCATAAGAGCCCATTCATTTGAATGGACTCCTGTACCCCGTGACACACAGGGAAGAACTCCCTGCACTTCTTCTGAAAACACAGCCCACACGGGAACCTCGGTTCCCAGTATGGTTGCGTTTTCCAGTGTGGGCAGCGTGCCATTAGAACTAATGCACCCACCCGCAGGTCCACATTCCTCTGTGCGGGTGGCGCGGCTGCACGGATGTTCATGCGGATCCCCAGCGGCACCATCCACACAGATGTGAACCTAGCCTAAAGGGTTACAAGGGTTTAGTTCTTCCCAAAACAATTAGATTTATGGCATGCCATAATTGTTAACTGTCACAGTTGCTTGTGCTCTCAACCAAACGGCTGGATGTTTTAACTGATCACATGTGCAGCACCATGGCAACTGCAGATCAAACAGAAACTAAGATGGCGGCTTCTTTGGCTGTAAAGAATAGGACAGTTTACTTCTGCTTTAAGGTTTAGAGTTATAACCAAAATTCATATCTCGCCATGACACCGAACTTTCCCACAGTGTAACTTCACAGAGCTGCCATGGTAACAAGAACATATAAAACGGGTGTTTGTAAAGGGAATGCTGTACTGAGAAATGCCTTTGCACCACTGGATCTGAGGATGTGTATTGGCAGTGGAAGGGCTAATGCTACACTTATTACAATGCAACCTGCTGCCACCCTGACAGAGGGGTGCTGGTGGGAACTATAAATGCCGCATGCAGTGTCTTGTCACAGTGCTGCTGCTTTACTGCTACTGTTTAACCATATGCCATTTTCTATGTATATAGTACATACAATAAACACTGCCCTATACACCAGTACACTGTGCATTAGGTGACTGTGGATTACCAATTTTCTTATTTTTATTTGCTGGAAAATGAAAGTTGGATTTGTTATGGTTGATTACAAAAGTGCCCTGTATAATCCCACGGGAATTGAAAACCTAGCTCAGGGGAATGTTTCCCACACTGATTCTAAACATTCAGTGGCAACGACATCTATGTAGCTTATGTTTTTTTCCCTTTTTTTCCTTATAAAGCACTGCCACCCCTTCATCCTTTCTGGACATTATATCTTTTTTTGCTTCTGTAACATGGGAAATGCATCATGCAGCTTGATTCCATGTATATGCAGACTGTTGAGGCATAGTGTTATACATGAGATTAAAATAGCTGCCTTTTTTTTTTTTTTTTTGACTGCAAGCAATTCTGTGTTTTCGTTACTGTAAAATTAACCCATCCCTCACTTAATGGCAGCTGTGGTCCAGGAAAATAATTGCTTTGGTTGCAAATTGCTTTGGTTACCTTCTTCTCTTTTAAAAATAATTTTAGTAAGCCAGTCTCAGAAATAATATTAATAATAACAACAATATTATTATTATTATTATTATTAGCAGTAGTAGTAGTGATAGTATTATAATGTTTTTATTTGTAAAATAAACACATCTTTATCTCTTAATTGAGCTGATTTTGGAATACAATACTCAGAAAATAAAATTATGAATTACAATTATTAATATTATTTCAAGAGCAAATGTTTATTTAATTTGCTTATTGAAACAAGAATAATAACAACAATATATTACATTTCTATTCACACTATAAATACATTTTGTCTGTGAATTAGTATGTTTCAGGAAGATAATAATAATACACTAAGAATATAGGAACAAAATTGATATTATTTCAAACATTTTAATACTATAAATAAGTATTTATCTGTTTATTACCCCATTGCAGTAGTAAACAATTAAGAAAAACATGTTTACTTACAATATCAGCAACACAATTATTGTTATTATTGTAATAGATTGTAAGCTCCAAGGAGCAGGGCCCTTCTATCCCTCTTGTATTGAACCATATTGCTGCTGTATTGTCTCCCATTATATTGTAAAGCGCTGAGCAAACTGTTGGCACTATATAAATCCTGTATAATAATAATAATTGTTATTATTATTATTGTTACTGATAATAATAATAATGTTGAAGGTGCTAATAATGATGTTAATAATAATAATAATAATATAATAATTGTATTATTATGATGAGTATCATGATTACTTGTAGAAACAGTGCTAGTATGACAAAAAACGTTCCCAACAATATTCCCTACTGATGAAATCAAAGTCTATTTATTATTATAATATTTTATTAAACAATTTTACTGTGTAGTATAACAATGGCATTACTATTCTTATTATTGCTATTATTATTATCACCGCCATCGTTAGCATCATGATCAGTAGTTGTAGAAGTAGTGCTAGCATGAATAAAAAGTTACCCAAAATATTTCCTACTGATGAAATCTAAGTCTATTTATTAAATAAGAAACATCTCATGTAGGAAATAGTAAATAGCCATTGTTTTGTTTTTGGGTTTTTTTTTTCATTCATTGAGTGAAATACCTAAATGTAGCCATCACAACTGCTGATGACTCTAGTCCACAAAAAACATGTAAATAGCCTAAATAATTACAACCAAAATTCCAAAAAAAGTTAGGAAGCTCTGTAAAATCGACATGAAAACAGAATGCAATGATTTTCCAATCTCATAAACCCATATTTTATTCACGATAGAAAATAGAAAACATATCAAATGTTTAACCTGAAAAAATGTACCATTTTAATAAATAAATAATGTTTTAATTGTTGGCAGCAACACACCTCAAAAGAGTTGGGACAGGACCATGTTTAACATGGTGTAGCATCCCCTCTTCTTTTAACAACACGGGGATACTAACGAAAATAACGAAATGTCAAGGAACTGAGGAGACCAGTTGCTGGAGTTTTGGCAGAGGAATGTTATCCCATTTTTGCTTGATATATGATATTAACTGCTCAACAGTCCTGGGTCTTCTTTGTCGTATTTTTCATTTCAAGGTGCACCAAATTTTTTCAGTTGGTGAAAGGTCTGGGCTGCTGACAGGCTATTTAAGCACCCACACTCTTCTACTACGAAGCCATTCTGTTATCATAGATGCAGTATGGGGTTTAGTATTGTCTTGTTGAAATATGCAAGGCCTTCCCTGAAAAAAGACATAGTTTGGATGGGATCATATGCTGCTCTAAAACCTGGATATATCTTTCAGCATTGATTGTGAATTTCCAGATGTACAATCTGCTCATTCCATATGCACTAATGCACCCCCATACCATCAGAGATGCAGGCTTTTGAAGTGATCGCTGATAACAAGCTGGAAGGTCTCTCTCCTCTTTAGTCCAGAGGACACAGTGCTCATGGTTTCCAAAAGAAATGTCAAATTTTGATTTTAAATTAGACCATTTGAAATGAGCTTTGGCCCAGAGAAGATAGCGGCATTCCTGGATCATGTTCAAGGTGTTGTCCCTTGTGCAAAAAGATTTCTCCAGATTCTTGAAATCTTTTGATGATATTATGTACTGTAGATGATGATATATTTAAAGTCTTTCCAATTTTATGTTGAGGAACATTATTCTGAAATTGTTTGACAATATTTAGACACGGCTTTTCACAGATTGGTGAACATCTGCCCATCTTTACTTCTGAGGTACTTTGACTCTCTAAGGTGCTTTTTTTAATATCCAGTCCTATTACTGACCTGTTGCCAATTAGTGTAATTGGTTTAAAAATGTTCTTCCAACTCTTCCTTGTTAGTACCAATTACTTCACCAGCTTTTTGTTTCCCTGTCCCAACTTTTTTTTTAGACCTTTTGCTGCCATCAATTTCAATTTTGACCTAATTTTTTTTCTTTAAATGGTACATTTTCTCATTTTAAACACTTGATACGTTTCCCATTTTCTACTGTGAATCTATCTATCCATTCGGTCGTATCCGACCATTGGCGAATGCATGGACCGTCACTCGTAAGCAACTTTTTCCATGAATTCTCTTAGCAATTATTTTACAGGGTAGGTTGCCAGGTCTTTCCCCAACCCCTACCATGCAGTAGATCCCGCATGGCCAGGGATGAAACTAGGACAATTTAGACAGAAGCCAATTAAGCTACCAGCATGTCTTTGCAGTGTGGGAGGAAACCGGAGTACACGGAGAAAACCCACGCAAGCACAGGGAGAACATGCAAACTCCATGCAGAGGTGCCATGGTTGGGAATCTAACCCATGACCCATTTACTGCACGGCAAACGTGCTAACCACTAAGCCACTGTACCACCCCTACTGTGCATACAATATGGATTTATGAAATTTGCAGATCATAGCATTTTGTAGATTTTACACAGCATCCCAACTTTTTTGGAATGGGGTTGTACATACATAAAAATTTAAAAATAATTGAACACCCCCTCTGAGCCTAAAGGAGAAGCTACAGTCTCCAATCATAAATTCAAATAAAAGCAAACTCTAGTCTCTTACACATCACTGCATCTACGTTGGCTACTGTCTGATATCTGTGTGCAATTTTTACTTTCATAAAATCAGAAGTAACTCTCCTCATGAATTTCTGGTGGTGGCTATTGCTTGTGTGGGCATCCGAAGCCGGCACCCATATACTTCCATATTTTCATGCAGCTGGCTACCCAGCATACACCTCCTGTTCTCACGCCTGCGCAGTAAAAACACATACACTCACTGGTCACTTTATTAGATCCACCTTGCTAGTGCCAAGAAAAATCCCCCACACCATTACACCACCACTACCAGCCTGAACTGTTAATACAAGGCAGGATGGATCCATGCTTTCAATTTGCTTACACCAAATTTTGACCCTACCATTTGAATGTTGCAGCAACCAATCTGCCCATTCTCCTCTGACCTCTGACATCAACAAGGCATTTTTGTCCACACAAACCATATAAAATCATTCTCTATAAACCCTAGAGATGGTTGTGCATGAAAATCCCAATAGCAGTTTTTGAAATACTCAGACCAGTCTGTCTGGCACCAACAACCATGCCACGTTCAATCCCCTTTCTGATGCTCGGTTTGAACTTCAGCACATCTACAGTCCTAAATGCATTGAGTTTCTGCCATGTGATTGGCTGATTAGCAATTTGTGTTACCAAACAATTGAACAGGTGTACCTAAAAAAGTGGCCGGTGAGTGTAGATAACATTGTTGATAGCAGGTGGAGGATGCCCGTTGACTCCTGGAATGGATGCCACAGGTATCCCAGGAGTCAACGGGACAATCTTAATGATGTAATAGCCCTGGAGGAGTGGACTGGAAGTGCTGGCAACTCTAAGGTTTTTTTTTTAAATAAACAATGCGGCAATATCCAAACATTGAATGTAATAGAAATGAAATGGGAAAAAGTTGTTGAAGAGGGTGGAGCTCTGCTGTAAGGCACCGTACACTTTTTTTTTTTTTTATTCCACTCACACCTCCATCTTCTACACCCCATTGTGTGATCTGGATCCTGCGCTGGAATACTTTGCATTGCTGCAGAACAGAGAGCGAAATAGAAGCCCCCTTCCCCCTCCCCTATGTCACAAAAGGCAGAATTAACTACTCCCAAGCTGTGACAGTCAGTAAGCTTAAAATAACATCTCTGTGATTGCAACCCAGCCAGAGAAAGTGTGTAGATGTGTGTAGATGTGTATAGATGTGTGTAGATGTGTGTAGATGTGTGTAGATGTGAGATGTGTGTAGATGTGTATAGATGTGTGTAGATGTGTGTAGATGTGTGTAGATGTGAGATGTGTGTAGATGTGAGATGTGTGTAGATGTGAGATGTGTGTAGATGTGAGTAGATGTGTGTAGATGTGAGATGTGTGTAGATGTGAGTAGATGTGTGTAGATGTGAGATGTATGTAGATGTGTGTAGATGTGAGTAGATGTGAGTAGATGTGTGTAGATGTGAGATGTGTGTAGATGTGTGTAGATGTGAGATGTGTGTAGATGTGTGTAGATGTGAGTAGATGGGGGTGTAGATGTGAGATGTGTGTAGATGTGAGTAGATGTGAGTAGATGTGTGTAGATGTGTGTAGATAGATGTGTGTAGATGTGTGTAGGTGTGTGTAGATGTGTGTAGATGTGTGTAGGTGTGTGTAGATGTGTGTAGATGTGTGTAGATGTGTGTAGATGTGTGTAGATGTGTGTAGATGTGTGTAGGTGTGTGTAGGTGTGAGTAGATGGGGGTGTAGATGTGTGTAGATGTGTGTAGATAGATGTGTGTAGATGTGTGTAGATGTGTGTAGATGTGTGTAGGTGTGTGTAGGTGTGAGTAGATGGGGGTGTAGATGTGTGTAGATGTGTGTAGATAGATGTGTGTAGATGTGTGTAGATGTGTGTAGGTGTGTGTAGGTGTGAGTAGATGGGGGTGTAGATGTGTGTAGGTGTGTGTAGATAGATGTGTGTAGATGTGAGTAGATGTGTGTAGATAGATGTGTGTAGATGTGAGTAGATGTGTGTAGATAGATGTGTGTAGATGTGTGTAGGTGTGTGTAGATGTGTGTAGATGTGTGTAGATGTGTGTAGGTGTAAGTAGATGGGGGTGTAGATGTGTGTAGATGTGAGTAGATGTGAGTAGATGTGTGTTGTCCTGTCTCCCCTGGTACCTGTCAGAAGATGTGTGCAGTCAGGGATGCTCAGGGACTCCTCTTGGCACATCCTGGGGTGCCTTGCCCCCCCCCCCCAGTAGATTAATACACAGCTAGCAGGATAGAGAGAACAGAACAGATTGGTAGCTGGAGACTGAGGCATCTGCTTGACACAGAAGCCTGGTAGCTATGGCTGGGGAATAAAAAGCATCTTTGACGTCAGGATTAATGATTGGTCCCTCATCCGGGTCCCCTCTCCTGGTGTTATTTGTGTAGACAGCCTTGCTCTGGAGGGACCTACTTTCTTTGGTTTTTTTGTTGGAGGAGCAGATCTCATCATCGGAGCCCCCCAGCAGAGTGGAAGGGGAGGAGGTGGGTGCAGAATGGTCGGTTCTGATGAAGATTGCATGGCATGGAGATCGCTCTGGTGAGTTTGGAGAACGGGAGAGCCCCAGCCGTGGCTGGCAGCGCAGGGGAGGATGGAGGGGGCAGTGGCATGGCTGGCAGCACAGCGGACAGGAGGGACCTGCTCCAAATCCCCAGGGCACCATCTTGGCTGAACGACTACAGCCAAGGCAGGGAAGGGCTCCAGCGAGCTCCTCCACAGCCTCAGCAGCGACATCAGCCACCGGGGACCGGAGGAGAAGAAGGAGGAGGAGGAGGTGGCTGTGGAGGAGGAGGAGGTGTGGGCGCACGTTTGCACAGCAGCAGCGACATGATCATGAGCTATCCTGGCAGTCACATCAAGGATGGCGATGACATCGACACGGTGATCCGCCTGGAGGAAGACGAGCCCCATGCCCACCCCGAGGAGGAGGACCACCACTTCGACCAGCTGGGCATCATGGACCACGAGAGCAACCAGCGGGTCATCATCAACATCGCTGGCTTGAGGTTCGAGACCCAGCTGTCCACCCTCAACCAGTTCCCCGACACCCTACTGGGCGACCCCGAGAAGAGGATGAGGTTCTTCGACCCCTTGAGGAACGAGTACTTCTTCGACAGGAACCGACCCAGCTTCGACGGCATCCTCTACTTCTACCAGTCCGGGGGCAAGATCAGGCGCCCGGTCAACGTGTCCATCGACGTGTTCGCCGACGAGATCCGCTTCTACGAGCTGGGCGAGGAGGCCATGGAGAGGTTCCGGGAGGACGAGGGCTTCTTGAAGGATGAGGAGAAGCCTCTGCCCAGGAACGAGTTCCAGCGCCAGGTCTGGCTGATCTTCGAGTACCCCGAGAGTTCCAGCTCCGCCAGGGGCATCGCCATCGTCTCGGTGCTGGTCATCCTCATCTCCATCATCACCTTCTGCCTGGAGACCCTGCCCGAGTTCAGGGATGAGAACGAGCTGCCCCCGACGCTGTCCAAGGTGCTTAATGACACCCAGCATCCCCCTCCCCCCAGCGGCTTGACCGACCCCTTCTTCATCATAGAGACCACCTGTGTCATCTGGTTTACCTTCGAGCTCCTGGTCAGGTTCTTCGCCTGCCCCAGCAAGTCGGAATTCTCCAAGAACATCATGAACATCATTGACATTGTGGCCATCATCCCCTACTTCATCACCCTGGGGACAGAGCTGGCCGAGCAGCAGACTAACAATGGCCAACAGGCTATGTCTCTGGCCATTCTCAGGGTCATCCGCCTGGTCAGGGTCTTCAGGATATTCAAGCTGTCCAGGCACTCCAAGGGCCTTCAGATATTGGGGCAAACCCTCAAAGCTAGCATGAGGGAATTGGGCCTTCTAATATTCTTCCTCTTCATCGGAGTCATCTTGTTCTCCAGCGCTGTCTACTTTGCTGAAGCTGATGATCCAGAGTCTCATTTTTCTAGTATACCTGATGCTTTCTGGTGGGCCGTGGTCACCATGACCACAGTGGGCTATGGGGACATGAGGCCAGTAACTGTTGGGGGCAAAATTGTGGGTTCCTTGTGTGCCATCGCTGGTGTCCTCACCATTGCTTTGCCCGTCCCTGTTATAGTCTCCAACTTTAATTACTTCTACCACCGAGAAACTGACCACGAAGAGCAGGTCATCCTCAAAGAGGAGGGCAGCAGTGCCCAGGGCAGTTGTGCTGGGGAACTTAAGCGAAGTCCCAGCAAGGTTTCCCTCAACAAATCTGTAGTCCACTTAGAGAATGTTGAAGGCATCAACAATGGTACTGGTTCCTTAGAGAAATCCAACCTCAAAGCCAAGAGCAATGTGGACCTTAGAAAATCCTTATATGCTCTGTGTCTGGACACTAACAGAGAAACAGACCTATAGGGTCATGGTACCTAAATGAACAAACTAGCACAGGACACGATCGAACAATGGATTTTTTTTTTATTAAAAGATAAAAAAAGAGACCTATACATTTTACAATAGAGAATTTTTTTTGGTCCTCTCTTGGTAGCATCAAAACAGTATTTGCTGTTGAAGACACGTTTTGTTACTGACTTTTGCAGTATTTCCAATCATGCAGATATATTTTGTAACTGTTTCTTGTTGGAGTTAGCTGTCCCTCCCCTCACTTTGGAATACAAACAAAGATTTTTTATTTTTTAAAAGTTGGAGGCGTACTGCCACAAAGTTGCAAAGATAAAGCAGGAGATACAATTGTAAAAGGAAAAAAAGGAAACTTTTTAAAAAAGCATTAATTAGCCAGTCCTGTCCTGCAACACCTAATTGATATATATATATTGTACAGCATATTTTAATGGACAGAATTTAATTTTGTACTAATATATATATATATATATATATATATATATATATATATATATTGCGGAGAGAATCTAATTTATATATAAGTTATACACTTGTGAACAAAGTCATGGTAACGTTAGTCCGTGCTGTGAATTTGGTGCTCTTGAATATAGCAGGAAATATTTTTTTTCGGGAAGAAATATTGTGAATTAATCTATATATGTGAGCCTTAATTTATTAACTCATGTAGGCTTATTTCTTTACAAAATACTTTATTAAAATTCAATGTTACATAATGTCAGTTTAGTACTCAATTTTTAGGACCCTTTTCAGGTGAAAAAAAAAATGGCACCATCTTGTATAAGTAAATTTAAACAAATATATATATTTATTATGTTTTAAAAAGAAGAAAATGACAAAAAGAAAAAAAATATGATAGCATACAACCAAACTAACAGTCCTTATAATGGTCTCCATAGACCGTTATACGCTGAGCTGTTTAATTAACGTTCAGCATATGTTCAGGTCAGGTCATGTATCACAGCTCCCTTGTTATGTTTCGTGTCACACACACGCAAGGTATAGGGAAAATTATTTTGTGCTTGCCATCCTGCTTAGTGTCATTACCATTAATATGAAATAGCCTGAAAGAGAAGAGGGGGTTGGGTAGTCTTCTTTAACCCTTTTTTGGTCACCATGGGATCAGGGTCAAGGCCTAAGCTCTGCATGACAGGCAGAGCCTCTCCTAGGATGGAAAGGAAAAACACAACTCGTTAAAATGGAATTAATGATCTACAGTAATCCAAGAGAGAATGCTTTATCCTCCGGACCACCAGAGATTTGCTCCTGATGTGACACTGTGGGATATAACATGGGCTTAATGCAGGTCTTTTACATCTAAAGACTGATCAACAGGATCCTGGCTGGACGGGTCGATACAGAAGCCACAGAAGGTTTTTAAGGTTAGTTATTATAAAGGTATGAAATTATGTTTTTTACTGCAATTTATATAAACTTGGGAAAGAGGAAGACTAAAAAAAACAGGTGTTTCCAGCAGCTTTTATTCTTTAGGCTACACTAGAAAAAAATATTGAGTCTTGAGTGTTGACAGGGTCACCAACGACTTTTTTTTTTTTTTTTAAATCGGACTTTTATCAGTCTGTCCCGGACCGTAGATATAGGATGAACATCATTTAATCCAGCCATTTAGGGCTGGTTGGGGATGACACATTTGTAAAGGTGAACTCCAGGATAACTAAATATCATCTAAATACAAGATACATGTTTAGTTTTTATCTTGAATCTTGATGTGCTTTGTGTAGTTCTTCCAGATCTGCGTAGTAATCCAGTGTGTTTCTTTGCCTCTATGCAGGAGATCCCTGTAATAAAGACCAGTCACTGCTGTTCGCTCTCCTTGTGCAGGGTGACTGGTCTTTTCTCCGCCCCTCTAGTAAATTTCTATAGGCAGCCTGTAGTAGGAGGAGCCATGTGGTCCCTCCCACAGCCCTGATCTCTGCACAGACTATGTACAGCACAGTGATCGTGTCACTGCTACTTTTACAAGGTAATATCTGGGTTTGCAAAAATCATTTGGTGTTAACAGAGTAGATTTATATCCTTTGTGGCTATTAAGGAATATATTTAAGTTGCCAATTTTGTGTCTGAAGTTCAGCTTTTAATATGGTAGCATCCAACAACCCTTGTCCTATTGGGGAAGATCAAGCTGACAATTGTTAAAACCTTCCCTGTTTGCCATTGTTCCTCCCAAGATTAGCTGGTCCGCCCCTCCTTCACAAGAACAACAAGTAATGCTCAGGTGTCCTGGGTGTGCATGTTTACAAACAAAATAAGTCATTAAGACTTTTTGCAGCTGTTTGATTGGTCTGCTTGTCCCTCATCTGCAGGTTTAATCTAGGCTCACACTTATGCAGGTTGCGTTTTCCATTTTTGCACTTGCATTTTTGCTGCATTTTTTATGCGTTTTTCTTTTTTCTTTTTTTTTGTTGCTTGGCATATTTTAAATGCAAAACGCATCAAAAACGCAGCAAGAATATATCAAAAACACAATACATGCTTTTCTGCAGCGTTCCCATTGAAGTCTATAGAACCAAAAACGCAATGTTTTGCGTTAAAAAAAAGTCCCTGACCCTTTCCAAAAAATGCACCTGGTGAAAACGCACAGATGTGAACATGTGTCATAGGAAATCATGCTAAATGGACTGTACTGCGTTTCTGCAAAACGCTGCAAAAAAACGCTTAGGTGTGAACCTGGGGGTATGGTGGCTGATATTTATTAATTGGGAGTATTCAGTTACACAGTGCTAGGAGCAAAGTGTGAACTGCTGTGGCTATAGCAACCAAGCAAAATCCACACTGTGCCAGCCTCATCAATTCAATTCTGGTTCAGGTTTTTATTGGCTGTTTTGGGTTAGTGATGTTTGCACGTCGCATTTTCCACCAGAAGTGGTGACTGAATGAGGTCCAAAGTGTGATGATGAGTTCTGTGGACTCTTGGAGGCAAATAAGCCAGTACCCATAGCAACTAGTGATGCCAATATTTTAGGAGAGTCAGACCTATGGTAACCTATGACAACTGAAACACTGAAGCTGTTTCCTATAACAACTAATCTTGTATTGGCCTAGTGGCATCTGCCATGGTGGGCATTTTCACTTAATTTTCATGAGACATCCATTCTCCCCATATCAACCAATCAGATCATCTAAATCCATTGATATGCATTAGGAATACATAGGATAATCTAATTGGTTTCTGTGGGTAGCACAGACACACCATGTGCATAATGGGCTTTGGGTTGACCATACACTATACAACCTTGTTGTACAATCTCCTTTAAAGTGTTACTAAACCCCGGAATCTGCATTCACTATATCTGGTCTCCCACAGTACACACAACATGGAAGTGAAATTATTTTAGTAAATATAAATTGCTAAATACCTTTTCTCATCAGCAGTTAGAGCAGTCTTGTGACTTCTATCAGTGTTCAGCAGAGAACATGTTAAAGATTGTAGGAGGAGTTTTCATTCTGCTTTAGGAGGATGCAGAACCCCTGACCTCCGACTGCCTCCGTCTGGACAGTGCTGATTGGCCCTGTGCTGACCACATGCACTCTCCCAAGAAAAAAAAAAACCTCTCTAGCAATACACACCAAACTGAGCATGTGCAGAGTGACTCCACACGATGTGTCTTGTCAGGAGATAAGAGGGGGACACTGGAAGAAGGGGAGGATCAGAGAAGTCAGGATCAAACAGCCTTTTTACACAATGCAGAGGATTAACCCCTTAGGTTCTACAGTGAGTATAACAAGCATGCTTTACTGCATATACAGACTGATTTTACTGTTGTGGGGTTAGTAACACTTTTCAGCTGCCCCTAGGGCAGGGGTGGGCAACTGTGGCCCTCCAGCTCTTGATGAACTACAAGTCCCATCATGCCTCTACCTTTGGGAGTCATGGTTGTAACTGTCAGTTTTGCAATGCCTCATGGGACTTGTAGTTCTACAACAGCAGGAGGGCCACAGTTGCCCACCCCTGCCCTAGGGGCAGCTGAAAAACTGAAAAGTGTTACTAACCCCACAAGGGGTATCTGACATTTTTTTCTTGTCTTTGAATGCCCCTGCATGTTAGCCTGTGTGTCAATGCGCACCTAGGCTTTAACCACTTTACAACCATCCAGTTCTGGAAGGGTGTCATATGATGTGCTCCCAGAGTGCACCCCCAGTGGCGCGCACCCGGCGCTGTCAGTGATCGCTGTCTCCTACGGATATAGCTGATCACGTGATGAGGTAAAAGGCCAATCACAGCAGCCTTTTACCACGTGATCAGCTGTGTCCAATGACACAGCAGATCACAAAGTAAATACAGTTGCTGGTTATCGGCAGCACTTTCCGCACTCTATCACAGCGTCGGGAAAGTACTGCCAATAACTGGCAAATGTCACAGAGCAGATCTGTACTGATAATCAGGGCACTGATTATCAGTGCCGCCCATCAGTGCCCAGCAATGCCATCCAGCAGTGCCACCCATCAGTGTCCTGCAGTGCCACCCATCAATGATGCCCAGCAGTGCCACCCAGCAGTTGCATCCAGCAGTGCTGCCCGTCAGTGCCGTCAGTCGAGGCTATCAGTGCCACCTATCAGTGCCCATTGTTGCTGCATATCAGTGCAGCAACATCAGTGCCCATCAGTGCTGCCTATCTGTGCCCATCTGTGCAGCCTCATCAACACACATCAGTGAAGGAGAAGAATTACCTGTTTGCAACATTTTATAATAGAAACAAAGAAAAACTTTTTTTTTCAAATTTTTTGCTCTTTTTTTGTTTATAGTGCAAAAAAATGAAAACCCCAGTGGATATTAAATAGCACATGTGTAAATGCATCTAAGCGTTAATTCTAGCAACACATCACACTGTGGATCTCTAAAATGAGAATCCGAAGCATTATTCAGCGATCACATTGTTACAGAAAAATCAATGTTTTCGAGCCTCGCAGGACCCCTTATCAGGTATTTGACCACTCCGAAACAATCTTTTGCTGTAACAATGTGATTGCTGAATAAAGCTTCGGACCGATTTTGGAGATCTACAGTGTGCTGGTGATATTTTTTCAGTTCCAGCCGATGGTCTCTGCAGCACCTGCTTACATATACAGCCATGATTCCAGGAACGCATGTATTGGAATTGTGTATTGGAATCTCTTAAGCGTTAATGCTAGGCTCGATTAGCTCTGGAGTAATTCATTTCAAAAGCCAGAACAATTATTGTGGCCAGTGAAACAAATTTATGGCCAAATGCTTCATGTGGCTAAACGGGTTACACACTTTTACAAGCATCAAGTCACTTTCGCACCTGCAAATCATGTAGTGATACCATATTTTTGTCCAACGTATAATATATATATATATTATAAACATGGGGGTTTTTTTAGTGACTTGCTTACTTTTCTTTAAGTATTTTTCATTCTCTGTAGTTCTTATCTCCTCCTGTATCACCTTCCCCTCCCTCCTAGATTGTAAGCTGGAAAGAGCAGGGCCGTCGAACCCCTCGTGTATTGTATTGTTACTGTATTGTCTCATGTCCTGTCCCCTTGCTACTGTACAGCGCTGAGCATACCCTTTGGCGCTATATAAATACTGTATAATAATAATAATAATTCTCCCCTTTCTGTCCCCCCTGTGGATGGGAATCCCACACTGCCATAAGCAGCTGTCTTTCTCTTTTTTATTCTACGTCGGCCCACAGACGGTGTCTGTTCTTGATCTCACGCATGCACCACACGAGGCCTCATACAGTTTATTTTATAACAAACTGTGCCAGATTAAGTCTTGGTTCATACTACTGCTACCTGTAGTGGTAATTAAGACAGCTCTGATTGACTAACATTGGATTTCACATGTCATGCGACTTGGGGTCTCATGAGTTGGACCCCAAGTTGCGGCAGTGTGAACTGTGTCTTACAGTGTTGGTGTTTGGTGCATTTGTTGTATGAGTCCTGGTGCAGTTTGAAATAGAGTAATGAACCATGCCAGGTGCCCTATGGCACATCAGGCAAGATCTCCCTAGAAGGCATTGTTGACATAGCTTTCCTGGAAACAGGAGCTGTGAGGCACTGGCTACTTGACCAGTGCCTATTGAGGACCAGGACATGGGGGAACAAAGCCTTCTTGTCAGCATGCCATATTGTAATTTTCAATGGTAAGGGTGGTCACAGCATGCCTCCCACTGACCCTCAGTGATCTTAAAGTAGGGTTATCTGCCTAAAGATTATATTGAGTATTTGATTTAGGAGATCAGTTTATTTGGGCGTTAGCCACCTTCACAGTCTGAGACTATGTAGGTTAATGGCAGCTTTGCCAATAGGAACAATAACATTTTTATATGGAGCACAATTCAACTTTAACCAAAGTCTGCCTTGTCATTTTATGCAATTTGGATCATGAATCAAAGTGTATTGTGGATTTTCTACACTTAGCCAGTGGTGTGTATGGTAAGACGTGAGATAGTTTGATAGACCATAGACAAACAGTGCCCTGTAAATGGGTACTCCAATCAAACATTACAATTATGAATTTAAACTCCTTAGGGAACATGGCCAACTTAGTGAATGTCTGATATTTTCATTTTTGTGTCTGGTGCCTGCTAACTTAGTCCCCATGGATGCCGTAAGTAAACTAGAAGCACAGTAAATAGCCTCTGAGGTTTATATAAACCTGAGATTACAGGTGAAATCAGTTCATTGGCTGATTTTACTGATTACCTGACATTCTATAAAGCCTTTGATTGGATAGTGAAAGGGGAAGCAGTGAAGTAATGAGATTGTGGGTTGGTGAAGGATGCGGACTCGCCTGGTTGTGGGCGGGGTCACTAGCCTGTGCACATGGGGTACTTTTTGGATGTGTGATTGCACTCATCAATGCCCGGGACCAGGTGGGGTCACGTTCAGGCGAAAGCAACCTTATGGCAGGATGTCAGCTTAGAGATGAGGCTTACACCGTGTGCAGTAGTAAATGTACAGAGTTTCCCTGTGAATGTATCGTCCTTACACACCTTGTTACTGAGTCACATTTAGGATGGACATTGTGGAGCCCATGTCCTCTCCACCAGACCAGAGTATCTTTGCCACCTCACTCCCAGTGACAGAATGGGGTTCCACTGAGCACCTTTTGGACCTCATGCTTGCTCTTCATGAACTCTTTAATTTCTCCTGTACCATATGGCTAGGCCATGGGTCTCCGTAACATGGGTTCAGTACTTTTAGGGAACCAATTACTAAGGGAAGGGATCAGAGCACCGACCCCTCACTACCAGAGGACCCTCCTCCCATGCCAGGTACCACGCCAACAATTGGCTGTTTACACTTTGCACTAATTAACTCATTATTTACCAAAGCAACTGCATTCCTCCTCCGACTTGTCTTGCTGAGTGAACCCTTAGTAGTGGCCTCGTTTCATATCCCAAATGTACCTCAATGACCCAAGTTTTTTTTATATACACCAAAAACTAACATGCACCCCTCTAAAGTGATTTCAGACCAAGCTTGAAACAGTTGATGCAACTTTTACTTAATGAAATGCAGCGCAGTCCAACATTAGTGAAAGCATTCCCTAACACTCTAAGTGGCCCAGGCATATCTCTATAAGGGATTCAGCCATCTTTGGCAATGTCCATTTGTCCATCTGGCAATGTGGCACTTTTCGGGAACCAGTATCTTTGGGTGAACTGCATTGCGCAGCAGTCTCCCTCTGTAGTTTCACGGTGTTAAGGCATCCTGCTAAATAAGGCCGCCCTCATACCCAGCCTTCTCTCACAGGGCAGGAAGGTTGAGTCTAAAAAGCCCTGGAATGGAGCTTAAAAAAATGACTCCTTCCCTCAACCAGAGCCATCCGTTTGTCTAACTGCTGATGTAGGCAACCTGCCTACAAGCTCATCTCTCTGTCACTCTGCTCTCTCCTCTTGTCAGCATGCTCCTTGTTGGCACATAAACAAATTGGTAACTTGTGCTTCTTCTTGTCACACTAGAGCCTTGCTGTACAGGAACTGCAAAAGGCTTATACTAGGTAATATTCAGGTATTTATACTGCTTACACTGAAAAATGACATAAAATGATGTATAAGGCCTCGCTCGTTCACAGGGGCGTACTTAAAGTGTTTCTAAAGAATGAAAGGTTTTTACCTTCATGCATTCTATGCATGAAGGTAAAAAATCTTCAGTGTGCAGCTCCCTCATAATACTTATCTGAGACTGATTGCAATCCAGCTGTCAATCACAGCCAGTGAGGTGAGAGCGGAGAGCGGGACCAAGCTACGATCTGGGTGTCATATGGACACATAGAGGAAGCTCATGATGAGTACGCACGAATGCCCCCCCCCCCTTGTAAGCAGTTTGCTCTGTAGGCACTCCTCAGGGGAGAGGAGCCAGGAGTGCTGGTGGGGAAACCAAGAAGAGGAGAACCAGGGCTGCTCTGTGCCAAACCATTACACAGAACAGGTAAGTATGACATCTTCATTTTTTTTAAAATAAAACATCTGAACCCTTAGTATGTCTTTTGGACATCTGTGTGAGGGCCAGGTGTTCCGTACAATGGCTGCACAGACACAGCTGCTGCTCCTAATTTGCCATCCTTGAGTGTGCAGGAGTGTGTCCCCGAACTCACACTGTATGCATTCAGGGACACACACCCGCACCCACACAGATGTCAGATTGGGAGCAGCAGCTGTGTCCATGCAGCTGCTGTGTCCTAAGTGGCAAGAATTGGACTGGCTGCATGGGGATGTGCGAAACACCTGGGCATCCCCAAATTGGCAAACACAGCCCTTGTATGGGCCTATGCTTAAGTGTGTCCATGTAAATGAGGCCTTGCTGATTACAGAGCTGCTTTCATTTGTGTATTTAAAGTGGAAGTCCAGTCAAATCTGAACTATACTTAAACCTGCTCCAACCCCCATTCAAAGGCTTTTCTATATACCTGTAAAGGAACGATGTGCATACTGCCACTGGGAGCCGATCATGCGACCGGACTGGAATGCCCTCAGCATAGGTAAGTATAGATATCTTTCCTTTACAGAGTAGTTAGAAAAGGCTTAGAATGGGGGAGGAAGCAGACTTAAAGTGGAGCTCCACCCAAAAGGGGAAGTTCTGCTTTAAGGATTGGTCCCCGCACCTTTGGGGAGTGGGTACTCGAAATTGACAGGTACCCGCTCCCACTTCCGCTGCAATTGCCTAGGTCAGGCATGTCAAACTGGCGGCCCTCTAGCTGTTGCAAAACTACAAGTCCCATCCTGCCTCTGCCTTTTGGGAGTCATGCTAGGAACTGTCAATCTTGCAATGCCTCATGGGACTTGTAGTTTGGCAACAGCTGGTGGGTCACCAGTTTGACACCCGTAGCCTAGGTGATCGAAAGAGAATGTTGTCCCTCCCTCCCCGTAGTCTTCTGGGACACATGACAGGTCCCAGAAGACTACGGGACCATTCACAAGGCACAGCACTACTCGCACATGTGCAGTGGGCACCCGGCTGTGAAGCTGCAAGCTGTTCATATCTGGGTGCTCACACTGAAGATCCCGGCGCCGGGAAAACAGTGCGGCCGGTGAAACTGGCTGCAGGGGGGGACACTGCGGGAGCAAGGGACAGGTAAGTGTCCATTTTTTAAAGGTCAGCAGCTACAGATTTTGCAGCTGCTGACTTTATTTTTTTTTGTTTATTTTCACTGAAATGCTGCTTTAAGTATAGTTAGGATTTGACTGGATTTCCACGTTAATCAGAAAATAAAAGTTTACTTGGAAGAAAAACAAAACAGAACATTTTTATTGTATACATCCAGTAGCCACAAGAAAGCAGTGTATAGTAGAAAAAGAGGCACAATAAGGCACAGTGGTATACATACATTAGATCAACTGACATGAGATAAAAATTCAAAGGCATACAAATCTCAATACTTTTCATCTCAGGATATAGACGGTTGCAAACCAGACTTTCGGGGGAGTGCGTTTTACATCCAAGCAATTTATAGAGTTATAATAACCTATGTAAAACTAAATCCAATGGAGCCAGACCTGGGGAAGCCAACCAGGGTCCCCACAATTTTTCAAACTTTGCTGGGCATCTAGGACTTACCACTTTAATATCAGCCTTTCAAATGTACGTGACTCCTCACCTTGTAAAACAACCTATTAATTTAAAAATAGAAATGAAAAGCAAAACATTTTGTATATAGATATAAAAAAACATTATACACTTTTTCCCCCTTTTTTTTTATAAGTGATCACATACCCTCTGTTCTCAGTTGCATAAGTAACTAAGTAAAACAGCAGCACACTGGTCTTTCCAGTGAATGGCTGTGCAGGGGGTTGGCGTGTCAGGACAAGTCTGATTAATGGAAGAGAGTAGGCTTAGTTATCAGCACGCAACCAAACGAATTGTCCTGTCTATGTTAAAAACGGGTTTCGTTTGCACACATTTACAAATACATGCGTAATCTGCAGAGCCTCTTCACGGCACCCCAGTAATCTGCAGTCCTAACTCTTAACAGTCTACGTCAACAACAGGGGTTTCATTTGTGTGCAATCTAAACCTGAACTGTTAGACAGGACAATTCAATTGCTTGCAGGCTGGTTTGTAAGTTGAGCTGGGAATTTTTCTTTGTTGTTGTTTGACATGAGTCACCCTTCCATGTGCTCCTTGCTACAAAGGCCAGTTATAGATTGGGGCAGTTGCCATTTGTTTGTACTGTTGGTATAATGGTGAGGGGACGTAATGGGCACCTTTGCTGCCATTGTACTATAAGCTGGGTGTCCAGTGCACCCCTGTGCCTTTAAGGAGGGGTGGGCTCCATCCAGGCTCACCTGCCCTCATTCTATCCATTTTTATACATGTGTTTCTACTATGGAGTCTCTCAAAATTTATAGGACTGCAGATTTTTGGGGTGCCATTAGAGCAGTGGTTCTTAACCTGGGTTCGATCGAACCCCAGGGGTTCGGTGAGTCAGTCTCGCGGGTTCGGCGGAGGTGAAGACCCACACCCGACTCATATGATTCGTGCAGTAAATATTCATTATTATGTTTTTGTTTTTGTGTGAAAATCATGTTTTAATGGTTTTGTTCTTTGTTCTTAACGGTTTTGTTCATTTTGTGCACCTATGTATAAATATATACCTAAATATATACCTATGTTTTGAATTTTAAAAATCATATTTTATTTTTCCAATTAAGAAGGGTTCGGTGAATGCGCATATGAAACTGGTGGGGTTCAGTACCTCCAACAAGGTTAAGAACCACTGCATTAGAGGCTCTGCAGCTTTCGAAATCCCTGTTTTTAACGTGGTAGGACATTTCAGTTGGTTGCAGGCTGGTTGGTAAGTTGAGCTGGGAGTTTTTCTTTGTTGTTGTTTGACACGAGTCACCCTTCCATGTGCTTCTTGCTGCAAAGGCCAGTTATAGGTTGGGGCAGTTGCCGTTTGCTACTTACCAGCAAAGACAGAGACCTGACCACACTGTGCTCTCATGCCTAGTATAGTCATCTTTTAATAGGAAAGCAGAGGGACTGGCAGGGACACCAGGAATTTCACACAAAGGAAGCAATACAATGAGAATAGGATACCTTTTCATACAAGTACATGGTACAGCAGGCACATACCAGGAACACAAAATGTTGGGTTTACATATTCTTTAGGGCCAGCTTCACACCTATGCACTGTGTTAGCTTGCTCTATAATATTTCCTGTAGCTCCATCCAGCAGCAGTATGGAGCGGAAGAACTGAGGAGCTTGGCCAGCACAGAAAGAAATTAGACACTCCCAAGAGAGGGGAGGACTGTCACATGGAATTGAATTTGTAGTCTAATTTACTAGCAAGTTCAGAGGCACAGTGCAAGTCAATAAAAAAATTGTTTATGAAATTGAAAATTTTAAATACCTAATTTTTGTGTTTTTAGCAAAAATGTTTTAGGATCTCTTTTAAGTTTAAGACATTTTCCATTGTTTTGGATAGAGTGGCGAAGGGTTTGGTGTTCTGCTGAGGATTTATTGTTGGTTGTGTCTTCTCTGGAGAAATTCAACCTCTGTTTGTTCAGATGACCATTGTTATTGAGACAGAAAGTAACTGAAAATCCTAAATTTGAGAGTTTTCATGATGGAAAGATGTGAAGAGACATCTTTCAATTGGGACACATGTTCTGGGAACATAAGAAGTTAAGAAGTGAATATGCCTCATTTTCAGGATATTTCCTCCCAGTTTCTGTTGCATTTCCCAGACAGGAAGTAAAGGGAAATCTTCCAAGCAGGACACAGACAGCAAAAAATAACCCGATCGGGGTTTAAAAATATCAATACTCTATTTTACACACAAAAATATAGTTATAAGTTCGGGTTTAATAGTAGGTTATAAATTAATTGTTGGGCGTGATTCATTTTTCAGGGAGAAAAATGTTTTCTGAAATATTAGTGGTGAAGTTGTGTAAGCGCTTTTTGTTAAAATAGGCCAAGTTTTGGGAAGATTTCCTGAAGTGCCAATTTTTTTTTCTTCTTTATAATCTATGGGGATTTTATAAATTAGCTGGACTTTAAGAGTCAAAGATTAATCCCTTTCAAAATGATTGTAAGTAAATGTAGAACATGAATATCTCTTTCAGTCCCTTTTTGTAATATGAGCGTAATTGGTTGTTCTTTACAATTGTTGCTTTTTTTTAATCAACAGTGATGTTTTTTATTCCAAACTCCAGGATGTTAGCAATCCATCTCCCATTCCCCTCTAACTAACCGCTGGTATGGGAAAAAAAATCCAAATGCCAATTTTACTTATTTTTAAGAGTATGTAAGCCCAACATTTCATATTCCTGATATGTGCCCTCAGTACCATGTACTTGTATGAAAAAGTATCTTGTTCTCTTTGTTTTAAATCCCTAGTGTTCCTGCCAGTCCATCTGCTTTCCTATTAAAAACTGACTACACTAAGCATGAGAGCACAGCGTGGTCAGTTTTCTAGCTGTGCTGGGAACTCTGCTCTCCTCCAATGATCAGACTTCTGCTCACACTGCCCTCCCCCCTGCATAGTCATTCACTGGGAAGTTCAGTGTACTGCTGTTTTTCCTCCCCCAGCTCTCTGTTATCATCTGCATAAGGAGCTTAGAGGGAATGTGATCACTTATAAAACAGAGAAAAAACAGGGTATTTATAATGTGTTTTATATCTATACACACATGTTTTGCCTTTCATTTCTATTTTAAAATGAATGGGTTGGTTCACAAGGTGAGGGTTTGCATATACTTTAAGCCATAGTCACATGATGAGCTTTCTCTCTTCTTCTGTTTACTTCTTGGGGTCCTTCTTTGGGTGTCCATATTACTGCCTGTGTGGAAGGAGGACTTCCAACCCTCTCTCATAAGCTCCACAGGCAGGAGAACTCACGGAGGCAGAGAGTGGACCAGTACCTAAGAAGATATCAAGCAGGGAAAAATGTCTGGTCCTCAGCGCAGGAAATTAGCTTGGCTTATAGAGGAAATTGTGATCCATTACACTGTAGGATGGCTTAGAAGAAGGTGTTTGGCATCAAGACTAAGGAGTAAGGTCATTGATGGATGGTGCACTGTTTAAATTTCATTTTTGCCTGGAGTTGATCTTTAACTCCTTGCCGCTGACTATACACACATATGCTGCCTCACTGAAGTGGGTTTTATTCTGTGGGGCTGCATATATGTGTACATGTGTCTTTGCTGGGAGCATGCTGCATAGTGGGCTCCCAACATGGAGACCGGGCTCTCACCTACAGTGTCAGGTCTCATACTAACAATCAAGAACCAGGAGGCTCAAATCCTGCTAAATCACCTGATCTCTGTGACAGCTTCTGATTTAGCTAGCATAGTGATCAGTCACTGTACAGCCCACCCCTGTATGCGTTTCCCCTCTGAATGTAGAATGCTAGAGCAGAAAAATGTAAATAAACAAAAGTATGCATAAACCCCCCCCCCCCCCCCAAAACAAAAACAATAAAATATTAAGAAAAACTAGATCAGGGTTTGATCTTAGTCAATGTTGGGGTTAGAGTCCTTTCACACTGTTCTGATGCACTTTGACAGCACCGCGGGAGTAGCGCAGCTTACCTGTGGGTTTGTTGTGGGTTAGCTGCGCTCTGCGCTCTCCCGTAGAGTTATGTGCAGCAGTTTTGGTGCGCTTTCTTAGGTCAGGGTTTAAAAGTCAGGGTCAGTGTATTTTAGGTAGGATGAAAAAAGCATTTTTTTCAAAATTAGTGTCAATGTGTTTTAGGTAGAAAAAAAAAAAAACACACCATTGTTTCTGGGCCCTACCACATGTACAAACAACAAATATCATACGCATGAGTAATATCACTGCAAGGATCAGGAGCAGGAGAATTTGTTTTGGGTTGTTCTTTGGTGGTAAGTTATGGTAAGGTGGTCATAGCAAAAATATACAGCTAAATTTAAAAAATGGTGCTTTTTTTGTGTTTTTTTTTTTGTACTATTTTGGGCCAATTTTCCTTTGATAATAAACAAAAAAATCAGGAGATGATATTTGTATCTACCACCAAAAGAAAATCAAATTCGTCCTGAAAGAAACAAGGTGTAATCCACCAGGATACGCAAAGTAGTGATGACGTGCAGTTTTATGAAGAGTGGAGTTCCCACTTGCCCTGTAAGGAGCTGTGGGAAAGTGGGGAATTGTATGTGCCTAAATACCAGTCAAACTGAAAAAAAAACATACATAAAAAACATTTTATTTCCATATTAAAATAGACACATTATAAAAGCATGTATCATAAGCTACATGAAGAGTATACAATGGGACAAATGTGAAGTAGAACAGGTGGATCAATGCGTTTCACCCATAAAGAGAGCGTATGTGCAGTTTTACTAATGTGTCAAAGTTGCAAATTTGTGTTCAGGTGTTAGGATTTGTTTTACTTTTTGTCATGTAGAGGTTAAAGTAGAATTATGGGCAAATTAAAACATGACATTTATTACCTGTTGATCTTGCCAGTAATATTTGATTTTGCCCAGAAAACCTCTTTAGGTCTTTAATTACTTTTCATGCTAAAAGGCTTTTTTAAATGATAAAGTTAAAAAAAATTATTCCTTGGAGCTAGTAAGAAAATCATTTTGATTGATGTCTATCATTTCATCTATTGTTTGTGATTATGTTTGTGCCTAGAATGCTGTGATATCGTTGTGGCTATGTTACAGATTCTTATATAGCGCCATCAATTTACACAGCTCTTTACTTATATAGTACATTTACATCAGTCCCTGCTCTCAAGGAGCTTACAATCTAAGATCCCTAAATCACATTCATACATACACATACTAGGGCCAATTTAGACTGGAGCCAATTAACCTAAGTCTTAAAGGATAAGTTCACCCTTGGGAACATGTTACATGTTCCACCCGTTTTTAGGAACATGATACATGTTCCCAATGCTGCAGCCGCTGCCTTCTGCTCCCCCTTCCCTCTGACAGACGTACGAGGAGAAGTTCACCCATACTACAGTGCCTTAAAAAAATATTCACTATGATAAATGGTTTCCAACATTTTTTACAAATAAATATGTGAAAAGTGTGGGGTGCATTTGTATTCAGCCCTCCTGAGTCAATACTTTGTAGAACCACCTTTCACTGCAATTACAGCTGCACGTCTTTTTGGGTATGTCTCCACTAGCTTTGCACATCTAGAGAGGGACATTTATATGTTTAAATAGCTCAAGCTCTGTCATATTGGATGGGGAGCGTCTGTGAACAGCAATTTTCAAGTTTTGCCACAGATTCTCAATTGGATTTAGGTCTGGACTTTGACTGGGCCATTCTAACACATGAGTATGCTTTGATCTAAACAATTCCATTGTAGCTCTGGCTGTATGTTTAGGGTTGTTGTCCTGCTCAGGGGCGGACTGACAACTCATGGGGCCCCCGGGCAATAGGGGATCATGAGGCCCCTGTGTACTTGCCCAAACGCAAAAAAGCCTATGAAAAAGGTACCAGGGGCATCTCATGGGGCCCCCTACTGACCCCGGGCCCTCGGGCAGTGCCCGAGTTTCCAAATGGTCAGTCCGCCCCTGGTCCTGCTGGAAGGTAAGCCTTCGCCCCAGTCTCAAACCTTTTGCAGAGTCTAACAGGTTTTCTTCTAAAATTGCTCTGTATTTGGCTCCATCCATTTTACCATCAACTCTGACCAGCTTCCCTGTCCCTGCTGAACAAAAGAATGATGTGTTCAGGGCAGGGGCGGACTGACCATTTGGAAACTCGGGCACTGCCCGAGGGCCCGGGGTCAGTAGGGGGCCCCATGAGATGCCCCTGGTACCTTTTTCATAGGCTTTTTTGAGTTTGGGCAAGGACACAGGGGCCCCATGATCCCTTATTGCCCGGGGGCCCCATGAGTTGTCAGTCCGCCCCTGGTTCAGGGTGATGTGCAGTGTTGTTTTTTCTCCACACATAGCATTTGCTTTTAGGACAAAAAGTTCAGTTTTGCTCTTATCTGACCAGAGCACCTTCTTCTACATGTTTGCTCTGTCCCCCACATGGCTTCTCGAGCTGTGGATCTCTCTAGCTACTCTAGAGTTGCCATGGGCCTCTTTGCTGCTTCTCTGATTAATACTCTCTTTGCCAGGCCTGTCAGTTTAGGTGGACGGCCATGTCTTGGTAGGTTTGCTGTTGTGCCATATTCTTTCTATTTTCGCATAATGATTTGAACAGTGCTCTGTGAGATGTTCAAAGCTTTGGAAGGCCATTGGTTCCACTAAATTTTAGTTAGAGGTATCAGAGTTAAGGGGGCTGAATACAAATGCACCCCACACTTTTCAGATATTTAATTGTAAAAAATATTGAAAACCCATCATCATTTTCTTTCCACTTCACAAGTATGTGCCTCTTTGTGTTGAACTATCACATAAAATCCCAATAAAATAAATGTAAGTTTTTGGTTGTAACATGACAAAATGTGGAAAAGTTCAAGGTGTATGAATACTTTTTCAAGGTACTGTATCTGTCAAATTTGAAAACAGTGCAGCCGTGTGGGTCTCCGCCCACTCGGCCATGTCATTCATTCACAGATTTCTGTGAATGAGTGCCTACAAGTCCCGACATCCTCAGCGGTTGTCAGCTTGTACAAATAAATAGTAAAAAATGTGAACAGTGAGCGCAAAAGGAAAAATAGAGGAAGAAGCTGGTGCAATGTGGCAAACCCTGCGCTCCCACTACACAGCCATATAGGCAAATGGTGCATCGCTAAATGTGAGAAAGTGGTATAAATTATGCTATCAATTCATGTATTAGTGTAACAAATTGAAAAAGATGACCAGTATTAAACATCCAACATATGAATGACAGGACCGTGAATATAATCCCCTGTAATATGTCTCAAAAAACTTGACCAAAAATTAGTCCCAAGAGTGATGTGATCAATAGTAACCAATAATGACTGTGACTTCTGTGATACTCCTCCACAACTATGCACTCACCAGAAGCAAAAAGCAAGCCAGCATTGGATGAAAAAAGAGTCCTTGAAGCGTATCTGCCCACTTCCTATCATCAGTCACCGATCCATCCAGGGATGAAGTCCCTCCTTTCCATTGGTTTCTATAGTTTCTACCTGTGGTCTGTGGTGTGTGATTTAGAACAGAACAGGCTTATGTGGAAAGGCTGTTGGCTGAACGTTGCTGACTATGGTAGCTTTATTCTGTGGACCTTCTGTAGCAGTCCTGTATATAATCCTGTCCATAGAAACCACTGGACTTCATCCCTAGTTGAATCGGTGACTGATGATAGGAAATGGGCAGATATGCTTCAAGGGGTCATTTTTCACCCAATGCTGGTTTGCTTTTTGCTTCTGGTGAGTGCAAAGTTGTGGAGGAGTATCACAGAAGTCACAGTCATTAATGGCCACTATTGATGACATCACTCTTGGGACTACTTTTTGCTCAAGTATTTTGGGACATATTACATTGGATTATATTCACGTTCTTTTCAATCATGTTAGACGTTTAATACTGGTCATCTTTTTCAATTTGTTACACTAATACATGATTTGGTAGCATAATTTATACCACTTTCACACATTTAGCGCTGCACATTTATCTATATGGTTGTCAGCTTGTAGTTTTCAATGAACTACCACGGCGCTGTGGAGTGCCGTGGTAGTTCATTGAACCTTCCTGTCAGTATGTCTTCTTGCTCATACATCCCGTGCAGGTAGGAAGATATACTGACAGACCTTCAGGAGACCTGCATGGCACCAGAGATCTGATCGCTGGTGCAATGCTTTACAGGCTCCTGCAGACAAAAATAAAAAAAAATGCAAATTTTTTTACCTGCACAAAAATTGCATTTATTATTTTTGTGCAAAAGGTGAACTTATTCTTTAAATGATGTCAATTCTGATTATGTATTGGTGATGAATAGTCAGCTGAAAAATCATATAACAAAATATAAGCAACACAATAATGTGAAGAAATATTTGCTCTAGGAGGAAATAGGAATAGCTTTGTGAATGAAGTACAGAACCCTGTAATACAGACAGCAAAACAAATCATAGTGACACGGCAGTGTAGCGTTCTAATCTTTTTCCAGGCTGAAATCCAGGACCATATGTGATGTGTGTGGATCTATTCATCAAGCAATCTCTATTAGCAACATGGGAATACAGCTGTAATGTATGTCAAGTACTATAATGGCATTTCCTGTGAAATCGCTTTGATGAAAAGGTCTTTAATTGTCCATCTGTGGTCTGTGAGAAGGCAGTGTTTATACTGATACGACAGTGTGTCAGGCTCCTAACAAGTGCTCAGTTAGCCACTGTGGTATCTAATCTGTAAGGATCATGTAAAAAACAAAAATAAAAATCCAGTTAAGTTCCTTTGTTTTTTTTTTACCTGCACTTTAAAAATTAAAGTGAAAATTTGATCGGCGCCCATATGTAATAGAGCTGTTCAATGGCCCAGTCCATTTTTCCTATGCAAATCTAAGTCTCAGTGCACCATGTAGTAATTGGAGAATTGGGAAACCTTCAGCTTTAAACTCGACAATTCCAGTTTTTTGTAAGCCTGGTAAATCTTTAGTTTGCGTTGTTGAAGAGTCAGCCTTCTGATTGGCTGACTGTAATATCAATGTCACAACTACAGGTCACATAGTGGGCTGGAGAACTGATACTGGTTGAGCTGTTTTCTCCTTCAGCACCTTTGTCTGGTCACTGAGGGGACGCGTATTGCTGGAGGGAATAGGGGACTATTACTAGCAGTTCTCCAGAACATCTAAATACACGGATGAAATACATAAATGGTAGCTGATTTACCTGACAACGGATTTGTATTTTTGTCTATCTAATCCTCTTATTTACAGGGCATTAGATCTGATTTTTCTATGCTACAGTTAGGTAACAGTAAAAGCTCATACACACTGGCATGCCAGACTATCAATATGCCTATGCAAAGAGGACGTCTTCATCCAAATGGGGTGCACAGGTGTTCCGTGCAGACAGCCTGTTGAAATCAATGATAGGCTGCCGGCTGCATGGATCTTCATAGATCTCAATGTGCATCCAAGAGTCTGTTGCACAGATCAGAGCCCAATCTATTTACGCTGATCCGCTAGATGAAGATTGCCCCTTTACACAGGTGTACGGACCAATACGCCTGTGTGAATGAGCCCTAAACCTGTTTTACACCAAAGCTTTTTTTGGTGCTTTTTGCAGAACAGCACCACAGTTCATTTAACAAGGTTTCCTATGGGACACGTTCACATCTATACATTTTTCAACCGCTGTATTTTTGGAAAGGGTCAGGTACTTTTTTAAATGAAAAACGGTGATTTTTGGGTTCAATAGACTTTAATGGAGATGCTGCAGAAAATGCATATAGTGCGTTTTTGATGAATTTTGCATTTTTTTTCTGCTCAACAACAAATTGGCCAAAAAAAGCATAAAAAACATGAAACGCATAAAAAAAGTGTGAAAAAAGCATAAAATCACTGAACGCACTGCAAAAAGCACTGCAGAAATTGAAAAATCGAAAACTGCTTAAGTGTGAACCAGGCCTTACATGTCTTGTTCGTCCCCTAGCCTGTGACTGGACAGTGAAAGTAAAAGCAGCAGATTGATGAGCTCATCTTTCTGCTCTCTTCTCCTAAAAGCATGTTATTTTGTTAGCAAAAGTGCTGCAGCACAAGTTAGGGGCGGACTGACTCATGGGGCCCCCGGGCAATAGGGGATCATGGGGCCCCTGTGTCCTTGCCCAAACTAAAAAAAGCCTATGAAAAAGGTACCAGGGGCATCTCATGGGGCCCCCTACTGACCCCGGGCCCTCGGGCAGTGCCTGAGTTTCCAAATGGTCAGTCCGCCCCTGAGCACAACTAACTGACTCCTTGCGCTGCTTTTCCCTCTCCTATTACCCTATGGTGACAGGGAACTGAACAAAGTTCAGTCCACTGGAAGATCAACAAGCACTTAAAAAAATGTGAAAACCCTAAATATGGTGGCTGAATCATACTGAGGTTCACGGGTATTTTCTTCTGCCCTTTTTCAAGGCACACTTGCAAGATTTTGGTAAACAAAAGTAAATGGGTAGTTGGGCACTGCAAAGTGGGACATGTCCCAATGCAAAAAATACCATTTACCCGTCAACATTAAAAATACACAATTCCTTTAAATAACACACTTGGGGATGTCTCAAACTTGAACATGAAGTAGCACACCTGTAAGATATACTTCATCAAAAGTTACAAAAAAAATATATAAATATAAATTCTAAGAGGCTGGGACGTTGCCAGGTGACGTCATTCACCACATATTGTCAAGTTAATGGGGTTAATGACTGTCATTTGTAGTGTTTGTGTCTCCCTCGCAAGGTCTCCCCCCACCGTTGAAAGCATGTGACCTCGTATCTTTTAGGATGGGGATGCACATTTGCCCCTCCCCTTCCTGGCCAAGCCAGCAGCATGTTCAGACAAGGGTCTACTATGGATTTTGGGGCAACTCCATGCCTTTTTTTTTTTGCATGGGATTCCCCTTAAAAATCTGTATCAAATCTTTATCCAGGTATGCAGCCTAGGTGGCCAGCAAAGGAGGGGACAGCGAATGTACAGCTCACACTCAATCCCAAAACATTAGACTGCATTCCCTGCAGAAGAAAAAACAAAAAAAGTGTGGGGCCTCACTCAAAATCCATACCAGAACCTTTTCTTAGATAGGTGTTCGCAGTTTGCAGATCAGGCAAACTCAATGGCCAGATTTGGTCAGTTTGGCCATCATCTGAACCTCCAGCTGCTGCAGCCAGAAGTAATTTATACCATATGTCGTCATGACTGCAATTGCTCAAACACATCACACAGCATGCTGGTGGCTGGCCGCAAGCTGTCATTTATTGACTGTAGCAATACTGTCACTAAATAAAATGACTTCTGGCTGCAGCAGCTGGCAATTTAGAGTGTGGTCAATCTGACCAAATCTGGCCATTGAGTTTTCCCATTTGGTAAACTGCAAACAGCTTGGGTTCAGGTCGAACTCATGCCCTACTCAAACCTGAAGCCCATCCCTAGCTGTGTATTGTCACAACTGCTATTGTGTTGCCCATAGTTTGCCAAGTTGTAAACTTTATTTTCTACATTTGTTGCCCATGTATAGTATCATGACTGTCAGTTTGTTGCCCATGTATAGCCATGATTGTCAGGGTTTTGTCCATGTGTTATGATTTGTATTGTGTTGACCACACATTGCCACTTTTTTGTATGAGCGTTGCTGCTAGTTCCCAGATCTCACCAGCGTGGATAAAAATCAATGATTTTTAAAAAAAAAATAAAAAAAATCGGATTTTTTTTATTTAAATCAGATTTTTTTTAATAAAATGCTTTTTGAGGAAAATATATTACCATCCAAAGGTTATTCCATCATGAAATAAAGATTAGTTTTTTAATTATGTAGAATAAGGCTGTATATGTTTAATTTGTTTGGTAAATAAATTCCATTAATCCATTCACAATGTCATGCTCTTCCAGAGGTTTTTGTAAGATTATTGGGCAGTTTCTCTGCCTACAAGATATTATCACAGATGCTTGGTTTACTTTGCAGTTCTCAAAACTGAATTTGACTCAGCGGAGATCACAGGCCTCTTCTTCACAGCAAAAATGTTATAACATGAACAGAGTTAAGAAAAAGACCTTAATCCTAACTTCTACAAACCTATGAATACAGAATCAACCCCTTCAGTGCTAAGTTTCAAGAAGTTCAGTGAATAGAATAGAAACAATATTTTTCTGATTGTTTGGAGTGGAATAGATCTGCACAAGAAGAAAGTGAAACTAAGTGTGAGGAGGAAGGGGCTGACAGTCTAAGTTTCCTAAAATATATATATTTTGTTTAGCCAAATTAGTTAACAAACATGGATGTTTGTTTAAGCAAATAACATATGCTGGAATGTTATTGTTTCAGTTGAATAAATCTATTTAAATTGTTATTATTAAGGTAATGATTATTTTTCTCCTTCCTAAGTACAAAAGAAAAGTTGTCCAAATATGAATGATTAACCTATAAAACGGGATAAAAAAACTAATATGAAAAGTTGTTATTCTAAAAATCTTCATCTACTTGCATATTAAAGTTATACCAGCAAGAATTAGTCTTTATGTAGAAAACTATGATTTAAATCAAGCCTTACTGACTAGTGATTTAAATCGTGATTTAAATCGTGATTTAAATCAGTTTGATTTAATTGAAATCCACCCTGCATCTCACCCATTAATATTGCCTTGCATTGCTTGCAAATGTTCATATACTGCCACCATTTATGGTTATGTTGCCATCGGCTTGAATTAATGTCCAAGTCAGGACTGTATCAAACCAAGCCCCTAAACATATCTACTTAAAATATAAAACATTTTGGTCACACCTTTGATTTGGATGGTGCTCCTACCTTCACAGAACCTCAGGCTCACAGGGCTCCAAAAGTATGTTTAATAGCTACAACCCACAGGATAATCCAGCAGAACTGGATGTGGACCTAGAGATGAGCGAATCGAAGTAGGCGAAGTGGAATTCGTTTAGAATATTAGAAAAATTTTTCCTAAAATGGCGGCGACATGTGCGGCGACGGAGCGGGGATGTCTGGGAAGGCGCGCAGACAAGGCGCGCTGACCCATAATGCATTCATTCATGACATGTGATCGCATTAGCCAATCAGCAGCCAGCCAGCCAGCACTGTGTAATGGTTGAGCTATAAATGGCGGCCATTTTAGAATTCTCCATTTGCCTCCAGTCATTCAACAGAGGCAGACCTGGCTGTATTCAGGGAGAGAGTTAGGGACACAGAAACGTTACTTAGGGCCACAGAAACGTTACTTAGGGCCACAGAAACATTACTTAGGGCCACAGAAACTTTACTTAAGGACACAGAAACGTTACTTAAGGCCACAGAAACGTTACTTAGGGACACAGAAACGTTACTTAGGGCCACAGAATCGTTACTTAGGGCCACAGAAACGTTACTTAGGGCCACAGAATCGTTACTTAGGGCCACAGAATTGTTACTTAGGGCCACAGAAACGTTACTTAGGGCCACAGAAACGTTACTTAGGGCCACAGAATTGTTACTTAGGGACAGACACAGAATTGTTACTGAGGGACACAGAATTGTTACTGAGGGCCACAGAACTGTTACTTAGGGCCACAGAAACGTTACTTAGGGCCACAGAATTGTTACTCAGGGACAGACACAGAATTGTTACTGAGGGACACAGAATTGTTACTTAGGGCCACAGAACTGTTACTTAGGGCCACAGAAACGTTACTTAGGGACACAGAATTGTTACTCAGGGACAGACACAGAATTGTTACTTAGGGACAGACACAGAATTGTTACTGAGGGACACAGAATCGTTACTTAGGGCCACAGAAACGTTACTTAGGGCCACAGAAACGTTACTTAGGGCCACAGAATTGTTACTTAGGGACAGACACAGAATTGTTACTGAGGGACACAGAATTGTTACTGAGGGCCACAGAACTGTTACTTAGGGCCACAGAAACGTTACTTAGGGCCACAGAATTGTTACTTAGGGACAGACACAGAATTGTTACTGAGGGACACAGAATTGTTACTGAGAGCCACAGAACTGTTACTTAGGGCCACAGAAACGTTACTTAGGGACACAGAATTGTTACTCAGGGACAGACACAGAATTGTTACTTAGGGACAGACACAGAATTGTTACTGAGGGACACAGAATCGTTACTTAGGGCCACAGAAACGTTACTTAGGGCCACAGAAACGTTACTTAGGGCCACAGAATTGTTACTTAGGGACAGACACAGAATTGTTACTGAGGGACACAGATTTGTTACTGAGGGCCACAGAACCGTTACTTAGGGCCACAGAAACGTTACTTAGGGACACAGAATTGTTACTCAGGGACAGACACAGAATTGTTACTGAGGGACACAGAATTGTTACTGAGGGCCACAGAACTGTTACTTAGGGCCACAGAAACGTTACTTAGGGCCACAGAAACGTTACTTAGGGCCACAGAATTGTTACTTAGGGCCACAGAAACGTTACTTAGGGCCACAGAAATGTTACTTAGGGCCACAGAATTGTTACTTAGGGACAGACACAGAATTGTTACTGAGGGACACAGATTTGTTACTGAGGGCAAAAGAACCGTTACTTAGGGCCACAGAAACGTTACTTAGGGACACAGAATTGTTACTCAGGGACAGACACAGAATTGTTACTGAGGGACACAGAATTGTTACTGAGGGCCACAGAACTGTTACTTAGGGCCACAGAAACGTTACTTAGGGCTACAGAAACGTTACTTAGGGCCACAGAATCGTTACTTAGGGCCACAGAATCATTACTTAGGGCCACAGAAACGTTACTTAGGGCCACAGAAACGTTACTTAGGGCCACAGAATTGTTACTTAGGGACAGACACAGAATTGTTACTGAGGGACACAGATTTGTTACTGAGGGCCACAGAACCGTTACTTAGGGCCACAGAAACGTTACTTAGGGACACAGAATTGTTACTCAGGGACAGACACAGAATTGTTACTTAGGGACACAGAATTGTTACTCAGGGACAGACACAGAATTGTTACTGAGGGATACAGAATTGTTACTGAGGGACACAGAACCGTTACTTAGGGCCACAGAAACGTTACTTAGGGCCACATAAACGTTACTTAGGGCTACAGAAACGTTACTTAGGGCCACAGGATCGTTACTTAGGGCCACAGAAACTTTACTTAGGGCCACAGAAACGTTACTTAGGGACACAGAATTGTTACTCAGGGACAGACACAGAATTGTTACTGAGGGACACAGAATTGTTACTGAGGGACACAGAATTGTTACTCAGGGACACAGAATTGTTACTGAGGGACACAGAATTGTTACTGAGGGACACAGAATTGTTACTCAGGGACAGACACAGAATTGTTACTGAGGGACACAGAATTGTTACTGAGGGACACAGAATTGTTACTCAGGGACACAGAATTGTTACTGAGGGACACAGAATTGTTACTGAGGGACACAGAATTGTTACTCAGGGACACAGAATTGTTACTGAGGGACACAGAATTGTTACTGAGGGACACAGAATTGTTACTCAGGGACAAACACAGAATTGTTACTCAGGGACAGACACAGAATTGTTACTGAGGGACACAGAATTGTTACTGAGGGACACAGAATTGTTACTCAGGGACAGACACAGAATTGTTACTCAGGGACAGACACAGAATTGTTACTGAGGGACACAGAATTGTTACTGAGGGACATAGAATTGTTACTGAGGGACACAGATTTGTTACTGAGGGCCACAGAACCGTTACTTAGGGCCACAGAAACGTTACTTAGGGACACAGAATTGTTACTCAGGGACAGACACAGAATTGTTACTCAGGGACAGACACAGAATTGTTACTGAGGGACACAGAATTGTTACTGAGGGACACAGAATTGTTACTCAGGGACAGACACAGAATTGTTACTCAGGGACAGACACAGAATTGTTACTGAGGGACACAGAATTGTTACTGAGGGACACAGAATTGTTACTCAGGGACACAGAATTGTTACTCAGCGACAGACACAGAATTGTTACTCAGGGACAGACACAGAATTGTTACTCAGGGACAGACACAGAATTGTTACTGAGGGACACAGAATTGTTACTGAGGGACACAGAATTGTTACTCAGGGACACAGAATTGTTTCTGAGGGACACAGAATTGGTACTGAGGGACACAGAATTGGTACTCAGGGACAGACACAGAATTGTTACTCAGGGACAGACACAGAATTGTTACTGAGGGACACAGAATTGTTACTGAGGGACACAGAATTGTTACTCAGCGACAGACACAGAATTGTTACTCAGGGACAGACACAGAATTGTTACTGAGGGACACAGAATTGTTACTGAGGGACACAGAATTGTTACTCAGGGACACAGAATTGTTACTGAGGGACACAGAATTGTTACTGAGGGACACAGAATTGTTACTGAGGGACACAGAATTAGTACTCAGGGACACAGAATTGTTACTCAGGGACAGACACAGAATTGTTACTCAGGGACACAGAATCGTTTAATTAAAGAGTATGTCAGACAACATGCATAGGAGTGGCAGAGGAGGC
Organism: Staurois parvus; assembly: GCF_062004578.1. Lineage (NCBI taxonomy): Eukaryota > Metazoa > Chordata > Amphibia > Anura > Ranidae > Staurois > Staurois parvus. The sequence goes on from NW_028317806.1 coordinate 1,052,543, forward strand.
AATGTTTTAGGAGCGAGCAGACGTGGCAGCAGAGGAAGGGGTCGAGGCAGCACTAGTCGCAGCCAGAGGCCAGTGCTCCCGGTGTCATCCAGCGGTCGTGTCTCCACCGACAACCCTGCCGTCATCGATTGGTTGGCTCGGTCGTCTTCCTCTTCCCAGGTCACCTCTGACACCTACAGCCAACGGTCGGTGGGTACGTCAGACACAACCGTTAGTTGGCATGGCCCGGGACCAAGCCCACTGAAATCACGTGTCCTCGACCTGCCCCTGTCCTTTGGTGTTCCCTCACCAAGCAAAGTATCGTATGCTGTGGGCTCAGCCCCACTGTACAGTGAGGAAGAGCTAACAGAGGGCGGTCAGGAACGGGGGGAGACATCCGCCTCTTCAGCAGCCAGGCGAAGAAGTAGTGGCGAGGAGAGTGGCTCGGTAGCCGGTCTAGAGACAGGTCTGTCTCCTGACCCACACGCAGCCGAGGGGGCTAGTAGTGAGGCGGAGACCCTAATTGATGATGATGAGGCTGATCGCACTTGGCAGCCTCGTCGTCATCAGGCTATTGCTTCCGCATCATCAGGAGAAGTGGGTGGCAGCTTGGCAGCGAGCAAAACAGTCGGTGGGTTGCCCAGGAGGCAGCAGGGTCGCAGCAGTGTCAGTGGAGGCAAACGGCCACGGAGTAGAGCACCAGCTCCACTGCAGCCTACCACCACGGCCAGTAGTGGTGCCGGTGTGCACGGAGGAAGCAGCAGTCAGCCAGTGAGGAGTATCGGGGGCAAAGTTTCCTACTCGGCGGTGTGGCAATTTTTTGTCAAGCCGCCCGAGGAAGTAAACGTAGCCGTATGTCGACTATGTGGCCAGAAAGTCAAGCGTGGCCAGGGGGCCCATGTTGGGACTACAGCGTTGCGGCAGCATATGCAGCGTCGCCATTTGGTGGCCTGGGAAAACCGTGATAAAGATACGGCGGTTCTGCCCGCCCCAGCCCCCGCTCCATCACCCGCTCCGTTACTTGCTCCGTCACCCGACATCAATCGCCCTCTATCAGCCAGTCAAGGCTCCAACACCTCTGCTGAGGGGAGTTGTCGCTCGTTGGCATCTTCCGCTCGTTCTGATGCTCCTTCTCCTGCTACTCCTCTTCACGGATTCCGTCAGCAGTCTTTCTTGGAATCCGTTTCCAAGAGACAACAGTTTGCGAGCACGCACCCGACGGTGCAGAAGCTGAACGTCCTCCTGTCCAAGTTGCTGCTGCCAGGCTCGTAATCTGTCATGCGCCCCTGTATCGCCTCCTCATGCTGCTGCCAGGTCCAGAGTGTGTCATGGGCCCCCGTACCGACTCCTCATGCTGCTGCCAGGCCCGTAATCTGTCATGGGCCCCTGTACCGCCTCCTCATGCTGCTGCCAGGTCCAGAGTGTGTCATGGGTCCCTGTACGGCCTCCCATTGCTGCTGCCAGGCCCGTAATCTGCCATGGGCCCCCGTACCAACTCCTCATGCTGCTGCCAGGCCCGTAATCTGCCATGGGCCCCTCTACCGCCTCCTCATGCTGCTGCCAGGTCCTCCTGTCCAAGTTGCTGGTGCTGCAGTCCCTCCCTTTCCAAGTGGTGGACTCAGCACCTTTCCGAGAAATGATGGCTTGTGCCGCGCCGCGGTGCAGAGTGCCAAGCCGTCATTTCTTCGCCAAAAAGGCAGTGCCAGCCCTGCATTCACATGTAGAAGAGATGGTGGGCCAGTCTTTGAGCATGTCGGTCTCTGCCAAAGTGCACGGCAGCGCCGACGTGTGGAGCTGTAACTACGGTCAGGGACAGTACATGTCATTTACGGCCCACTGGGTGAACGTGGTGCCATCACAGCCGCACCAGCAACTTGGACAGGTCACGCCGCTTTTGCCTCCACGTTTGCACGTCCTTGGTCCGGCAAAGATGTCCGCCTCTACCACCTCTTCTTCCGCCGTGTCCTCAGCCGCCACCCCCGTGCCAAGTCCCATTACCCGACCGGCATATCACATGTGCAGGGCGCAACGGTGTCACGCTGTGCTGCACCTGGTATGCCTTGGCGAACGTAGTCACACAGGGGAGGAACTTCTCAGTGTAATGAACAGAGAAATCGACAGATGGCTGTCTCCGTGCAAACTGAAAATCGGAACCATGTTGACCGACAACGGAAAGAACATGGTGTCTGCTCTGCGTCAAGGAAGGTTGTGCCATGCGCCATGCATGGCTCACGTGTTCAATCTGGTTGTCAAGCGGTTCCTAAAATCCACCATCCCACTGCAAGACATCCTTAAAATGTCACGTAAACTTTGCATGCATTTCAGCCATTCCTACACCGCAAAGCACACCCTCCTTGAGCTGCAGCGGCAGAACGGAATTCCACAGCATCGCCTGATCTGCGACGTTGCAACAAGGTGGAATTCAACCCTACACATGTTAGACCGCCTTTACGAACAGCGAAAGGCCATCACCGATTTCCTGATGTTACAAGCGGATAAAGATACTCCCCTGTGTAACTTCGATGTCAGCCATTGGCAGCTCATGCGTGACACCTGCCGCTTGCTCAGGCCCTTTGAGGAGGCCACGCTAATCGTGAGTCGGCAGGACTATGGGATGAACGACGTCATTCCTCTGTTGCACGTCCTGGAACAAATGCTGTTAACAATGGCTGGTCAGGGTGCGGTAGACGTGGCGCACAGATCTCAACGCCACATGACCCCTGTGGGGGCAGGACAGGGAGAAGAGGAGGAGGTAGAGGAGGACATTTGTGCTCAGGAATTATTGAGTGAAATGGACGGTTTTTCCACTCAGCGGACAGGAGTGGAGGAGCAGGAGCATCTGGTAGAGGAGGAGGAGGAGGAGACAGAGGACCCAGATGCACCGTGGCAGTATGCTGTGGAGATGGAGGCAGGGAGTCCCTCGCATTCCTTGGCACAAATGGCCCATAGCATGCTCGGTTGCTTGCGTAGCGACAGCCGAATAATAACCATCAGACAGAGGGATGACTTTTGGCTGTCCACCTTGTTGGGCCCTCGCTACCGTTCAAAAATGGTGGCCTTTTTCACACCTGCTGAGAGGGAGGCCAAAATAACGTACTATAAAAACCACCTATGTAGTCAGTTGGTCTCTGCCTTTCTGCGCCAACGTCCATCCTCAGACACTGTGGGCCCTGTGCGCTCGCGTACCGCTGCCATGGCAGCAGGGGAGGGGTGGGGTGGTAGGAGCAGTGGCAGCTCCACCAGCAGCGGCTGCCTCAGTCTGCAGTCGATGATGAGTAGCTTTCTTCACCAGCGCAGTGAGGAAACTACTAACCAGCCGCAGTAGCAGCAGCAGCATCAGGTGGACCTGGAGCAGGACCTCAAACAACAGGCTTGGGCCTACTTGGACAGCACCCTGCCAACCGAGGTAGACAATCCCCTTGACTACTGGGCAACAAAACTTGACCTTTGGCCCCAACTAGTTGAATTTGCCCTTGAAAGGCTGTCATGCCCGGCCAGTAGCGTGGCATCGGAGCGCGTGTTTAGTGCGGCAGGAGGTATTGTAACTCCGCGGAGAACACGACTGTCCACCCAAAGTGTGGAGAGACTCACGTTTGTGAAAATGAATCAGGTGTGGATTAGTCTGGATTTCAAACCACCAGTTCCTGACACAACTGACTAAATCCGCCATGAATCATGCCCCAAACATGTGCCACTTTCAGGTCTCCTCACACTGCTGGTGTGTTCCATTTTTTGTCATAGGGTGCTGGCAGATTACGGGCCTCCCATAGCTGCTGCCAGGCCCCTAATCTGCCATGGGCCCCTGTACCGCCTCCTCATGCTGCTGCCAGGTCCACAGTGTCTCATGCCATGTGCCACTTTCAGGTCTCCTCACACTGCTGGTGTGTTCCATTTTTTGTCATAGGGTGCTGGCAGATTACGGGCCTCCCATTGCTGCTTCCAGGCCCGTAATCTGCCATGGGCCCCTATACCGCCTCCTCATGCTGCTGCCAGGTCCAGAGTCTCTCATGGGTCCCTGTACGGCCTCCCATTGCTGCTGTCTCCATCGCCACACTCTGCCATGTGCCACTTTCAGATCTCCTCACACTGCTGGTGTGTTACATTTTTTGTCATAGGGAGCTGGCAGATTACGGGCCTCCCATAGCTGCTGCCAGGCCCCTAATCTGCCATGGGCCCCTGTACCGCCTCCTCATGCTGCTGCCAGGTCCACAGTGTCTCATGCCATGTGCCACTTTCAGGTCTCCTCACACTGCTGGTGTGTTCCATTTTTTGTCATAGGGTGCTGGCAGATTACGGGCCTCCCATTGCTGCTTCCAGGCCATGGGCCCCTGTACCGCCTCCTCATGCTGCTGCCAGGTCCAGAGTGTGTCATGGGTCCCTGTACGGCCTCCCATTGCTGCTGTCTCCATCGCCACACTCTGCCATGTGCCACTTTCAGGTCTCCTCACACTGATGGTGTGTTCCATTTTTTGTCATAGGGTGCTGGCAGATTACGGGCCTCCCATAGCTGCTGCCAGGCCCCTAATCTGCCATGGGCCCCTGTACCGCCTCCTCATGCTGCTGCCAGGTCCACAGTGTCTCATGCCATGTGCCACTTTCAGGTCTCCTCACACTGCTGGTGTGTTCCATTTTTTGTCATAGGGTGCTGGCAGATTACGGGCCTCCCATTGCTGCTGCCAGGCCCGTAATCTTCCATGGGCCCCTGTACCGCCTCCTCATGCTGCTGCCAGGTCCAGAGTGTGTCATGGGTCCCTGTACGGCCTCCCATTGCTGCTGTCTCCATCGCCACACTCTGCCATGTGCCACTTTCAGGTCTCCTCACACACTGCTGGTGTGTTCCATTTTTTGTCATAGGGTGCTGGCAGATTACGGGCCTCCCATAGCTGCTGCCAGGCCCCTAATCTGCCATGGGCCCCTGTACCGCCTCCTCATGCTGGTGCCAGGTCCACAGTGTCTCATGCCATGTGCCACTTTCCGGTCTCCTCACACTGCTGGTGTGTTCCATTTTTTGTCATAGGGTGCTGGCAGATTACGGGCCTCCCATAGCTGCTGCCAGGCCCCTAATATGCCATGGGCCCCTGTACTGCCTCCTCATGCTGCTGCCAGGTCCACAGTGTCTCATGCCATGTGCCACTTTCAGGTCTCCTCACACTGCTGGTGTGTTCCATTTTTTGTCATGGGGTGCTGGCAGATTACAGGCCTCCCATTGCTGCTGCCAGGCCCCTAATCTGCCATGGGCCCCTGTACCGCCTCTTCATGCTGCTGCCAGGTCCAGAGTGTGTCATGGGTCCCTCTACGGCCTCCCATTGCTGCTGCCAGGAGGCAGCAGGGTCGCAGCAGTGTCAGTGGAGGCAAACGGCCACGGAGTAGAGCACCAGCTCCACTGCAGCCTACCACCACGGCCAGTAGTGGTGCCGGTGTGCACGGAGGAAGTAGCAGTCAGCCAGTGAGGAGTAGCGGGGGCAAAGTTTCCTACTCGGCGGTGTGGCAATTTTTCGTCAAGCCGCCCGAGGAAGTAAACGTAGCCGTATGTCGACTATGTGGCCAGAAAGTCAAGCGTGGCCAGGGGGCCCATGTTGGGACTACAGCGTTGCGTCAGCATATGCAGCGTCGCCATTCGGTGGCCTGGGAAAACCGTGATAAAGATACGGCGGTTCTGCCTGCCCCAGCCCAGGGTTCCATTTTGTCATAGGGTGCTGGCAGATTACGGGCCTCCCATTGCTGCTGCCAGGCCTTAATCTGCCATGGGCCCCTGTACCGCCTCCTCATGCTGCTGCCAGGTCCACAGTGTCTCATGGGTCCCTGAACCGCCTCCCATTGCTGCTGTCTCCATCGCCACACTCTGCCATGTGCCACTTTCAGGTCTCCTCACACTGCTGGTGTGTTACATTTTTTGTCATAGGGTGCTGGCAGATTACGGGCCTCCCATTGCTGCTGCCAGGCCCGTAATCTGCCATGGGCCCCAGTACCGCCTCCTCATGCTGCTGCCAGGTCCACAGTCTCTCATGGGTCCCTGTACGGCCTCCCATTGCTGCTGTCTCCATCGCCACACTCTGCCATGTGCCACTTTCAGGTCTCCTCACACTGCTGGTGGGTTCCATTTTTTGTCATAGGGTGCTGGCAGATTACGGGCCTCCCATAGCTGCTGCCAGGCCCGTAATCTGCCATGGGCCCCTGTACCGCCTCCTCATGCTGCTGCCAGGTCCAGAGTCTCTCATGGGTCCCTGTACGGCCTCCCATTGCTGCTGTCTCCATCGCCACACTCTGCCATGTGCCACTTTCAGGTCTCCTCACACACTGCTGGTGTGTTCCATTTTTTGTCATAGGGTGCTGGCAGATTACGGGCCTCCCATTGCTGCTGCCAGGCCCGTAATCTGCCATGGGCCCCCGTACCGACTCCTCATGCTGCTGCCAGGCCCGTAATCTGTCATGGGCCCCTGTTGTCGCTTGTTGGCATATTCCGCTCGTTCAGATGCTCCTTCTCCTGCTACTCCTCTTCACGGATTCCGTCAGCAGTCTTTCTTGGAATCCGTTTCCAAGAGACAACAGTTTGCGAGCACGCACCCGACGGTGCAGAAGCTGAACGTCCTCCTGTCCAAGTTGCTGCTGCCAGGCTCGTAATCTGTCATGCGCCCCTGTACCGCCTCCTCATGCTGCTGCCAGGTCCAGAGTGTGTCATGGGCCCCCGTACCGACTCCTCATGCTGCTGCCAGGCCCGTAATCTGTCATGGGCCCCTGTACCGCCTCCTTATGCTGCTGCCAGGTCCAGAGTGTGTCATGGGTCCCTGTACGGCCTCCCATTGCTGCTGCCAGGCCCGTAATCTGCCATGGGCCCCCGTACCAACTCCTCATGCTGCTGCCAGGACCGTAATCTGCCATGGGCCCCTGTACCGCCTCCTCATGCTGTTGCCAGGTCCAGAGTGTGTCATGGGTCCCTGTACGGCCTCCCATTGCTGCTGTCTCCATCGCCACACTCTGCCATGTGCCACTTTCAGGTCTCCTCACACTGCTGGTGGTTTCCATTTTTGTCATAGGGTGCTGTATGGCCTCCCATTGCTGCTGACTCCACCGCCACACTGTGGCTCCACACTCTGGTTTTGGCCCCGTGACTGCCCAAATGAGTGAAGTGTGCGGTGATTCTAAGATCGACGGCACTCATCTGCATGTCATACTGACTGTCAGTATTATTTCTCTTCCCCAGCAGACTCCAAGGGCATTTAAATTAAAGGTACAGTGTTCTGCACTAATATAAAGGCTCTCTGAAGCCTAGAAACACCCTTTTATAAGTTAAATTCGCAGCGAATATATTCGACTCGAATCGAAATTTTTTCACGAATTCGCCGAATCAGTCGAATCGAATTTTTGAATAATTCGCTCATCTCTATGTGGACCCATAGCGCTGCCACTGATAGAACATCATTATTTGTGTGGCCAATATACTGACACACTATGGGGGTCCTTGCAGCAGAGGCGTTGTTGTGATCACTGGACTAATTTAGTTGAATTGTTCTGCTTGTGTCGATTAGAGAAGTAGAAATGTCATGCTAATTTTATTCCACAGAAAGAGTTGTTGCTCTTCTGAAACTAAATCGGTTTATGTTATAAAGTCATTGTAGATGCAATAGTGCTTTGTGGAAACCTTCTTTATAATGGAACTAAATTCTCTCAATTAACATTGACTATTGTTAATCTTTATGCTGCTAGCCTTAGTAAATAGATGGTTAGGCATATATTTATATTTTTTTAATTTGTTTTACATTTCTTCAGTTGATTCCTGTTCTCCTGCCTGCATGCCTGAGCTAAGTGCAAATAAATGCTACATGAATTATCTTCCCTTACTCAAGATGGCAGCAGCTAGAAATGCAAGGGGGTGTTTTCCCAACAAAATAAAACATGAAGACACAGATGGATGAGTGAGTTTTGAATATTAAAAATAAATTAAATTGCATTTTCAGTTTTTGGTGCTCAGATAGAGTTAAGTTCTGCTTTAAACACATTTCCTGGGATTTTATGACATGACTTACTGTATAATCACATGCAGAAAACAGCTAACTGTAAGAAGGGATTCTGGGAATCGAGCCGTAAGTAGGTGTAAATGCTTGTCTAGGAGATCAATCAACAGTGCATAAATATTTATGATAAGCTGTATTTTCTTCATGAGATATATTGCAAGTTTATTTTAAATCTTTGATCCCAGTAGCATAAATTGTATAGCTCACGTTAAGAGTGTGTGTAAAGCCCAAACAACTCTGCCTGTCTGTGTCCCATCAGGTAGATTTCCCATCACTTCCTGTCCCAGAGACAGAAATTTTGACAGTAACAGGCGATCTCCCTATAGTGAGGGGATTTGCTCTTAGTTGTCACCAGAACAGATTTCCCCATTGGAAGATTTACCTCTTAAACTCCTGGTTCTGTTCTAAAAATGTTGGCTTTCCCAATCACTTTTTGTACGGAAGACAGTGGTCACCAAGACAAAGAGAGAAAGTAAATCACCACAGTAGTGACACAGACAGCAAAAAAAAAACACAGACAGAGGTTGTAACCCTTCTACATTCTACTCAAAACTAGAAAAAAAAGAGTTTTGCATACACTTTAGGCCATGTCAAGAGTTTGTAGCTGTGGTACGAAATAAGATGAAAATCATATGGTAAAGCTGAGCGTGGACATTGGTGGCTCCCAAATAGATTGCTTAGACTGGGACTAACTGGGACCAAAACTTTGAAATTCGAGCCTGAAGTGAGGGAAAATATGTTTGTGTCTCAGTGCTGCTGATCTCCTTCAGCTGCTTCCTGTCTACATGCACTCTAGAGATGGCTGCATTGCATTTCTCAGCACAGGTTTTTCTTTTGATGGCAACAGTACCTGCATAATGTGTGCTGAACAGCCACTTGTAGTCTCCATTGGAAGCCAGAGTAACACAGACAGGCCAAGCTGTCCTGAAAAGTGGCTTTGGTTGTGTCAAATTACTGCCTGCAATGCTTGAGCAGTTGCAGGAACGGGTTTTGTAAAGTATATTTAAAACTTGGGAATTAAAGTTGCTCTAAAGGCTCAAGGTTTTATATCCTTCATGTATTCTATACATGAAGGTAAAAAACCTTATGTGTGCAGTGCCCCCCCCCCCTCTTTCCCCAATCCAGCCTCTGCTGTCTCGGGACTCTTTCACACCATTGGCTGAGACAGCAGTGGGAGCTGTCAATCACATCCAGTGAGCCAATGAGGGGAGCAGCTTGGGGACGAGCACGCAACGGTGCCCCCAGGGCATGCCGCTTTCCTTGGGGCACTGCTTGAGGGGGAGGAGTCATGAGCGCCGGTGGGGACCTGAAAAGAAGAGGTTCGGGGCTGCTCTGTGCAAAACCACTGCACAGAACAGATAGGTATAGACATGTTTGCTGTTAAAAAAACCCACAGCTTTAGTGTCACTTTAAAGGTGACCATTGTAAACACTCCTGGCAGGATTGTACACTGTATGGCCAAATTGTATGTGGACAACCTCTAAATTATAGAGTACAGATGTTTCCAGTGAAGGGTTCTATTAATGCTACATCATACAAGGATGTTTATACATGTAGTGCTACTCCCATAGGAAGTGCAGGAATACTGTCCATGTCTTCCCCAAAAGCTTCCCCGCAGCCAGGCACATAGATCCATTTACATGTTTCTTCAATGACCAGTCTAGGGGTGATATTTTTATTTTTGGAGAACTTAGATAGAGATGAGGGAATTTGGTGGGATAGTCCAAAAACAAGAACTATGTACTGTTGAGGACTTTAGGTATTCTCTTGGATAAGCTATGACAAAGTCCGTGCTTGAAACAAACAGTAGGCTGCAGCTTTAAGACAATATTAGTAATAGTAGTAGTAGTAGTAGTACTAGTAGCAAACGAGAGCAGAGTTCCTTGAAATAGGAAGTTTAGGTGGACAAAGTACTTCTGAACACCAGCCGGTGTCCCCTTTAGCCCATAGCTGACTCCCTTGTATCAGAGGGATTGAAATAGCACAGTCTCTAAGATCCTTTAGGGGCATCTCTATTCACCCAAGAGCAGCTGGTTGCCTTCCTACGAGGTACCAGACCAGATCTTCGGTAGACGGACCCTCAGTCAGCTTTCACAGAACCTGGGTCTTGGCATTCAGGCCCTCAGGTCACCCGCCTGAGGTCTACAGCAATAGACCTAGTAGCATTGCCTGGGAGGGCAGCTTGCACTCCACAGGCTGGAACAATCTTATACAGGAAAGACCCAGAGCTCAGTGTGCTCACTGAATATATATGATTACCCAGCATGCCATCAGAGCCTCTCTCTCTGGGATAGGCCAGGGCTGTATCAATATTCATGCTGCCATCTGCATAGCTCCATACCCATTATCCAGAAGTTTCTCAAGCTTTTCGGATGCAGAGGGAGCTATTAGGCTAGCAGCAGCTGAAAATACTGAGCAGACCTAACTAGCAGAACACAGCAACACTGATTACAGTGTGCAAATGATGCTTTTACCTAACAGTTACAACCACACTGTCTGCAGTATGACAACTAAATGTACCTATCAAAATACAAACTAAATCTATCTATCTAAACCTAGCACCTATCTAGGAGAGTGCTACATCCTGTTGTGCTCTTCTAGCCTTGTACCCCTGTTCTTAAAGCCAGCTCCATAAAGACATGGTTTGATGAGTTTGGTGTGGAGGAATCTCAGAGTCCTGACCTCAGTTCTGTTAAACACCATTTGGAACACCAGTTGCAAGCTAGGTCTTTTCATCCAACATCAGTACCTGACCTCACAAATGTTCCTCTGACTGAATGGACATGAATTCCCAAAGACACACTCTAAAGCCTTGTAACAACACTTTCCATGAATAGCAAAGACTGTCATGGGTACAAAAGGGAAGCCAACTCCACAACAGTAGCCAGATATTTCCAACAAGCTCATATAGCCGTGATGGTCACGTGTCCACAAACCCCTGACCATATAGTAGTTTGGTCCAACCTCTGCTAAACTGCTCACCTTACATTTAAGTGCAAAGAAAATATAAATACACCAGATAGCATACACAGTGCTATCATTTTGGGTTTTAACTGCATACAGGTATCAGAATACAATATTTTTCTTGATAGTGGTCCTTTAAGAACTATTGTACGTTTTAATAATAACCTAATTATCACTTATTTTAACGCTTTTGTCAGAATTTTTCAGTACGCCCACACTATCCCCTTCTGTTAACACCTTTTCAGGATACTTGTGTATGATGGGGCAATGCAGAGAAGAAAATGCTTTCATCTCATTTTACAAGCAGTGGTTGTAGAAAGGCTACAAGCACCCTATGGTGTCATTATGTTTCCGAAGTAAATCTGCAGGAAAAAAAAAATCAGAAGCAGGTCACATATAACTTTATAACTTACCTTATATATAGTAATGTACTCATCATCTGAGTTTGTAGGGAGCGTACCACAGCAATAATGGGCTCAATGTACTAAAGTGGAACATATGCGTTATTTGCCCTAATGGTCACTATATTGTTAACTATTGTTACTGGTTGGAAATTGAGCCAAGGGGCCCTTTCACATGGTCCTTTTGATCAGGTCTGTCTGTCAATTTGTTAGGTGGATCTGATCAGAAGCTCCATGCAGCTCTATGGGCAGGCTGATGTAAATGGACCTGTGTCCGTTTACACCTTCCTAACTTCGAGGACGTCCAAATGTAAACCTAACAGATCGGAGGTAACCTGATGTAAATGGACACAAGATCATTTATATCCATCCACCTACAGAAATGTCCCCCATGTGCCCCTGTCCTCTGTGTAAACACTGACACTGAATGAGCATGGATGTCAAAATCTGGCATCCATCCTGTTCAGCCTCAATTCAGCAGGGGATCTGCTCATGGATCCCCTGCTGAACAGAAAGAAACAGCTCTGTGTGAAAGACCCTTAAAGTGTTACTATTAGAAGAAGAAATAAAATAACCCTGAACTCCAGGCAAACAGCCCAATAAACAGATGAAATGCACACATGCGAGCTGTTTTACCTGCCATAGGTTTTGTATCTCTGTCCATCCAGTCCTGAAATTTATAAAGTTGTGTAAGACACCATAGTCCTGTCTGACAGAACAAAATAACTGATTTAAGTTTGGGAATCACCAAAAAAAAATCTATACTCATCTAGGTGGATGCAGCATCAGTCCTGGCCTCTTCTAAGACCAAAAAGTGAGCAATCAAAGACCGCTGATTGCTCAATTCTCAGTCTTCACTCTTCACTGAGCAGAGAGCAGTGACTGTCAGTCTTAGGCTCTCTGCTTTACCCCTCCAGTGCTCACTGGTGCACCAGACTGTGGAGGGGGGCGGCTGGCTCAGGCTCTCAGTGGCACACTGAGAGGTTAAGTCAGCTGAGGGTCCAGGTATCTGTGTGGATCCTGACATTAAAGTCTGGATCTCTTTAGAGCCTGGACCAGCTCAGTGATGTCAGCTGACAGCAGGCTTTAGCTTGCTGTAGACTGATAAAAGGTCACAGGAGTGCAGAACGAAGTGCTCTCCTGTGACACACAGGAGAAGTAGGGCCAAAGGAGCTTTGGCCCTACTTAACCTTTACACTGAAACTTAACTACCAAAAGGGAGTTAGTTCTGCTTTAACACTCCCCTGATACAGAATTGAGAGATTTTTTCTCTATTTTTTTTCACTTTTATTTTTTCTATAATTTGTTTTTTCTAGCTCCGCCCCCACCACCATTCTGGCCTAGGGCAGAATGACATGTACCTGGTCCTGCAACCCCTTGGGTTACTTACATCACATCTCCCAGGAGGCTGCACGATTGGTACACAGAGTGGCGGGATGGAGCATCATCAGTGTTGGCTGCCTGAACCTGGAAGAGGTAGCCTGCAGCAGAGGACTAAGATGGCAGCCTGGAAACTGTTGTGTGGCACCCGAGCAGAGGACTGCAGTGGGAAAATGCTGGATTTGATGTGCAGGTGAGTATGTGCTTTGAAGAGCACTACAGATAGGTTTGGAAAAACATAGAGGATAGCTGAGTACCACTTTAAGTAACGTTTACAGATCTTGTACCTCTCCCTGCCTGTGATTGGACAGTGAAAAGAGAAGCAACAGACTGATGGACATATCTTTTTATCACTAAGCTCTTTTCTTCTATCAGCATGTATCTTGAATGCACATGACAACTCTATCAATAGTGCATGTGACAGGGTGACAACACTGAAGCATATTCAGGAGAGAGGGGCAGAGTGTTGTCACCCTAATACAGGAAGTACCTGAACAAGGACCTTCATGGTGGGATCACCAGAAACTGTTGTTAAATGAAACCTGCAGATTCAAAAATATTACAAATTAATATGTTGAAGCTTATATGAGCTTTTAGCGTTTTTTTTACATCTACACTTTATGTTGCACCAAATAGATTTGTAAAGGCCATCGGTATGGCAAACAGTTTCCAAGAATTGTCTTTGAAGGTCATCAGGTTATAGCAGACTATTAAATGACAATTCATTGTAGGTTATACAATGTGTAAGATGAGACAGCGTCCCAGTGTAAAGAAAACAAGAGCCAAAGAGGCGTAATTCTGTCTGTTTCAGATGTCTGTTATGTAGTAGCCCATGAAGGATGTAAGATCGTCTGGTCATCTGTCTGGTTTATAGATGAACTTTTAACATCATGAACACATTTATTTTATTCATGGAACAGATGTGGAAAGGGTTTAGCATTGGCAGAAGAGGACATGATAACTGGGTGAGAAGCAAAGCAGTGAAATCCCTCCTTAGGGCTGTCTTGGGAAAATAGGAGACCTTGAGCCAGGACCAGATTTCTACATAGTGAATGTAGGCTATGGCCTAAGGCAGCAAGGCTGCCAGGGGGCACTACGCCAATCAAACATTATGTTGCTAACAGTAGCACTTTTTTATATTTAAAGTATATGTGAACTCTTACCTTGTTAAACAATCCATTCGGTTTAAAATTGAAATTAAAGTAAAACATTTGTGTATATATATATATATATATATATTAATATATATATATATATATAAAAAAACATTATAAATACCTTTTCCCCCTTCTTTTCTTTGTGATCACATACCCTGTGTTCTCAGCTGCATAAGTGGTTTGGAGAGGTGGGGGTGGAGAAACAGCAGTACACTAGTCTTTCTGGTCTGTCCAATGAATGGCTGTGCAGGGGGGTGGCATGTCAGGACAAGTCTGATCAGTAATTAGCTGTGCAAGGTGGTGTTTAAGCACACAAGTCTGACTATTGGAGGACAGGCAGGCTGTTCTCCCAGCACAGCCAGAAAACTGACTACACTAGGATGGTAGTGCTCTCCTGAATAGTGTGGTCACTTTAAAAAAAAAAAAAGCAGAGGGACTGGCAGGATCACCATGGCTTTCACACAAAGGAAGCAATACAAAGAGAAAAGGATACTTTTTAACACAAGTATGTATTGCAACAGACACATGGTATATAAAATGTTGAAGGCTGAGCTCCAGGCAGATCAGGGATTACTTATATTAATGCAAATCCGTATTTATGAATTAACCATTTAACATATAGTTTCAAATACACCCAACGTGGGGCTTAAACCCAAAACCCATTCACACCTGAGCGTAATGTTTTTGTACATTTTTATGCGCTTTTTGTCACACTTTTGCAAATGTTTGTGTGCGATTTGTTCAGGCGTTTTCAGGCTTTTTGAATTCTGGCATTTTTGTATTATCCAATAGAGAAAATTTTCATCTGTGACATCAATTGTTGCCATGTTTTGCTATGGCAGAAAAACATTCTTGGTCGCATGACAAAACGCACTAAAGCGCTTGAAAGCACACGATTTGCGCATTCCCATGTATTTTTACAGGAATGAATACGTACCAAAATGCATCAAATGCGCCAAAAACTGCCTGAATGGAGCTAAGTAGCTCCAAAACCTTTTTGAGCTTCAGGTGTTCTGCTTCAGGTGACTTGGGAGTGGAGATGTGAACATCTCCATAGAGTAATATTGATTTTTCTCTTCCTGAGCGTTTTGGAGCTTTGAGCTCCAAAACACTCAGGTGTGAATGGGGTCTAAGAATCCCAGGCTTTACTGACTGGGATAACCAGGCAACTGTACAAATACGTTAATAATGAATCAGCTTCTGTATAGCAGAGCCCAGACTAGGAAAGGAAATGTCAGGACTAAGAGCAGAACCAGCCATGTTTCATGTAAATGTGCTGACAAAGAACATGCATATAGAAGGAGATAGCACAATGAGCAGATAAATTAACTAATCAGTCTCCTGCTGTCCCTTCATTATCCAGTCAACAGACTGTATACCTTCTATAGTCTATAACTGTACAAGAGAAAGTGGTGTCATCCTGCTTGCAGTGTGGTGTGGCAGAACTGTGTAAATCCCAGGAATGGATGGACAGAAATACAAATCATTTGGCAGATAAAACATTACCTATATGTATTACCTCATTGTATGTGATTGTTTGTCTGGAGTTCAGCTCTTAAGCATTAGTTCCCCTTTACAGAACAAATGTAAAGGAGAACTAACACTATACACCTTTTGCACCTCCCTGGTCCCCTCTGTACTTACCTCCAGGGTTGTTGAGTAGTCAGCTGCCCCAGCAGTCCAGAGATTTGAAATCTCCACTCTTTTCTCTCTTCTCCATGCAGTGCTTCTGGGAAGGACCAGACCAATTGTGATTGGTCAGTGCCTTCACAGTGAATCGATCTGGTCTGTTCTGTAAGCACTGCATGGAGAATAACGGGGATTTCAAATTCCTGCACCACTGGTGTGACTTCAGGGGTGCTGGCAGCTCAGAAACCCTGGGGTTAAGTACAGCAGGGATGGGTGGGGGGTGTGGAGGGTGAGTGTGTACGGTGTTAGTTCACCTTTACATTTTCTGTAAAGGTGAACAGAAACAATTGATACTTTTTTATTTGCACTAACATACAATTTTGAGGACAAGCTTTCGGGGAATGTCCCCTTCTTCAGGTCCAAGCAGTACTGAACACAAAGGTTTAGCAGAATGTTAGAAGAGATGTAGGGGATGGAAAAAAAAAGACAACAGAGATAAGACACAGAAAAAACAAAGTCTGGGGGGCGGACAACACTCACAGAGGCAGTCATGCTTGAGGTGAT
Source organism: Staurois parvus (assembly GCF_062004578.1). Classification (NCBI taxonomy): domain Eukaryota; kingdom Metazoa; phylum Chordata; class Amphibia; order Anura; family Ranidae; genus Staurois; species Staurois parvus. The sequence continues at coordinate 1,068,629 of NW_028317806.1, forward strand.
AGTCATAAAACTGTTGGATAATGATTGAGGAATCCCATGTCCAACTACGGCTACAATCACCTCAAGCTATAAAGGTGAACTAACCCTTATAAGTATATACCCAGGCAAAATCTATTTTTCCAATGTCAATAGTACATTCCTCAAGTGTACGGTACTTTTATAACCCCCTCCCCTTCAACACCCAACTTCTAATGTCTTGATCCTGCCAGTATAGCCCTTCCTGTATTAATTCCTCTGGAGGGTTGACAGTTCCTACTCAAGCACGTCTCAATTTGCAACAGCATTGTCACCCGTCTAATAAGTCAGCTGGATGACATTGCTACACGGAAGTTTCACATGCTCTGCAGCCTTAACCACTTCCTGTCCGGACACTTTTACCCCCTTCCTGTCCAGGGCAATTTTCAGCTTTCAGCGCTATCACACTTTGAATGACAATTGCGCGGTCATGCAATACTGTACCCATATGAATTTTTTACCATTTTTTTGAGACAGATAAAGCTTTATTTTGGTGGTATTTATTCACCGCTGGGATTTTTATTTTTTTTACTATGTAAATGAAAAAGTCCAAAAATTTTGAAAAAAAGTGTTTTTTTTAATAAAATTTTGCAAATAAATAATATTTCATCCTAAATCTTGGCCAAAATTTATTCCGTTATTTTTTTAGTAAAAAAAAAAAAATCAAAATTAGTTTATAACCAAACATTATAATTTTTAAACATTTTTTTTTACATTTTTATTTTATTTTTTTTTATATTATTTTTTATTTTTATTTTTTATTTTTACATACTGTCACCCTAGCAGTACAGTGTCACCATGGTGACACTGTACTACTTGTGGGGGGTGATGAAGATTTTTTTTTTTTTTTTTACACTGATTGCTTTTACACCCATATAGGATGTAAAAGCAATCATTTCTCTTTCTCTCTGTCTGCATTCTTGCAGTCATTGAGAAATACTGAGTGAGCTGTGATTGGTCACAGCTTGTCACATGGTACAAGGCTGTTGTGAATAGCCTTGTACCATGTGACCTCTGTGATCATTCACAGATTTCACACGTAGTAAGCAATGATGTCACAAGTGACATCTTGTTTACTACTTTGCATGTGATCACTGATTCGCCAATCAGTGATTACATGACCGGGACCTCGTACAGAGGTCCCGTCCGACGATCGGTGTTTCACTGTGTCCGGAGGACACAGCGGACACCGGATCGCGGTGGTGCGCGCTCCTAGGGAGCGCGCACAGCTAGAAAAGGCGGGTGCCGTTTAGGAACGGCAACCCGACCTTGGACTGCCACCGCCCTGCCGTTTATAAACAGCAGGCGGACGGCAAGAGGTTAAAAGAGAACTAGATCTAGCAGCGATGAGGGTGCCTCATTCTTCCAGTGACCCACTCACCAGCCCTGAAAGAAGAAAACTTCATTAAAATCCATGCAAAAAGCATATATATATATATATATATATATATGTGTAGCACACCCTTGGGTGGAACTTGGCTAGATATATAGGTTCAGCTCCCACCTGAATCTGGTGACACCTCTGATTATACCCAGAACACTCTGACACTCTGAAAATATTTTATATGGGTTTTATTGAAGAAAACAAACCCTGAAAAAGATCTAGCTGATTTAACACAGGTAATGTACATAAAACACAGATACCACTTTGCATAACACAGTTAGTAAGAAGTCACAATTCACTCGCCAAAGACTCCAAAACTGACTAGTATCACACTGACTAGAGTGACATTGACACATGAAACAATAACTGTTAATGAGATTTAGCAGCTTATTGACCTTTGTTATAGCAGTACTATCTAGAGCAGAAATATCCTACCTAACCACTGGCCAGTGAGATGACCATTCTCCAGAGATGAATAGCAAATGCAGCAATGTCAAAATCCCCTTTCATCACAGAGTACTCACTGTTTCTGGATTGTCCTCTAGATAGCATTAGACAGCAGTAGAAATCCTCTCTCTTTCAGCAGCTCCAGACTTTGAGAGACACAGGCACTTGAGTGGCTGTAATCCTGAGTGTCAGGCAGGACAATCCTTAGTTTGCACACTGTCCTCCTGCAACAATTTCTCTGCTACACACTCCCAGCCCAGTCCATGGGCTCTAGCAGCACAGAGAGTGAGACTCTGTGACATTACACCAGGAGCCCTTGCTCCATGCGGTCCCCTGAAAATGTCTGCTTCCCCACATGTGCTTCTTCTTTTTTCCTCTCTCCTTTCCTCCACAGCCAATCATAAGTCCAGCTGCAACAGTGCTGCTATGCTTGGATCCTTCACAGCTGTAGCAACAACCAATCAGAGCACCGTCCTGCTTTTCCTGTCACTCACAAAGAGGGAAAGAAAAAAATGCGTTGCAACTGCTGTTTAAAATTTAAAGCAACCAGCAGATCTCTACACTCTCCCCCCACCAAAAATCTTTGATTCCCCCAAAGATAAAATGTTAGCACACAGATTTTAACTGAACAATACATAACATAACAGTAAAACAAAGACTACAGTTTCACCAGTTTACCCTGGCTGGTAGGTGGGAGCAGACTTATTTTGTGACACCTTTGAACACAACATTCAGGCAGGGTAGCTTCCCCACCAAAACTCCTTTAACATAAGACTGAGTCTGGGATGAGGTGTCACCAGGTATACAGGGGCTGCATAGTTAATTGAAGGGTCATGTGCTTTAATAGAACGATGAGCAGTGATCACAGATTCTTGTGTACCATGACCCAAAGTGTCATACGTGAGTCTCTTTGGTGGCCTAACTGCTCTGGGAGGCTTTGGCTCTTTATTTTCAACTGTAGAGCTTGGAGTAGAAGAAAGTACAGACCCGGGAAACTCATTTTCAGTCTCTGGAATAGACAATAAATGTTCCTCTGGTACTTGTTCAGAGTCCACAGGGCTGAGCTGTGTAGATCCGGAATCAGAAATCTTGCTAACACAATCTCCTGGATCATTCTCCATAGACATTTCTGAAGGAATAGGCTCAGTTTCCAAAGCAACAGTTGAGTATCAACAGTTTCAACAGTTGAGTATCCACTGATGGATGAGGAGAGCTGGGAACAAACTCAGGAGCACTCACATTGAGATCACTACCCTTTGAAGTACCGCTATTTCCATTAAAAAAAATTGTATCCAAACCCCATTCATTGTTACCTTCATCGTCTTCTTCAAAGAACGTTGGAGGCGGCAAGGTAACTGGGGAAGGATCTCCCCTACGCCTTAGTCTTTTGGACCTCCGGGAGTTTGGCTTACGTGGGGTTTGATGAAGTTCAGGAGTTACCTGCCTCACTGACTCTGTCAACATCACTATGTTGTTGCGATGCCAAGTCTTGATAGGTCCTTCTTTCCCTTCAGGGCGGACTTGGTAGACTGGAATATTGGGCAATTGTGAGCAAATAATGTAAATTTGAGAGCCCCAACGATCAGCCAACTTATTCTTCCCATGCAGGCCTAGATTCTGGAGAAGGACTCTGTCTCCGGGTTGTAAATCATGAATCTTTGCCTTTTGGTCATAGCATTTCTTATTTTGGAGGTGTCTTTTCCTGGCAGAAACCTCTGCACTTTCATAGGCTTGTTTGAGATCTCTTCTCAATCTCTCCACATAGCCCGTATGAGATCGAACTGGGGTATCATCTGCAGTCACCCCAAAAGCGATATCAACTGGGAGACTAGCCTATCTCCCAAACATCAGAAAACAGGGTGAAAAACCTGTAGCATCATTCTTGGTGCTATTATAAGCATGCACAACAGTGGCCACATGCCTACTCCATTGGGTCTTCTTCTCAACAGACAACGTGCCTAGCATGTCTAGTAAAATTCGGTTGAAACGCTCTAGCTGAGGATCTCCTTGGGGATGATATGGAGTAGTGCGACTTTGAACTCCCAAAGAAGTTAACAGTTCATGGACAAGTTTACTCTCGAAGTCACGTCCCTGATCTGAGTGAATTCTCTGTGGTAGACCACAGTGTACAAAGAACTTCTCAACAAGTGTCTTTGCTACAGTGATAGCTCTCTGGTCACGAGTAGGGAAAGCCTGAGCATATCTAGTATAATGATCAGTTACCACTAACACATTACTGATTCCTCCGCCATCTGGCTCAATGCACAAAAAGTCTATGCAGACAAATTCCATAGGCCCAGAACTTTCCATCTGTCCCAAAGAAGCAAGTCGAGCAGGTAGTGTCTTTCTCTGAAGGCAGCGAAGACATGAATGGCAGTAGTCTTCAACATCTTGCTTCATGCAAGGCCAGTAGAATCTGTCTCTAACAAGTCCCAAAGTTTTGTCGTAGCCCAAATGACCATGATCATCATGTAATGACTGAAGTACTACCTCTCAGTGCTTTTCTGGAAGTAATAACTGCCATTTCTCACTATTAGAATTGCTAGGTGCTTTTCTGTATACAAGTCCATGTCTCATTTGCAACCTGTCCCATTCTTTGGCCAAAAGTCTCGATAAGGGGTGGACATCTGTACGAAGAACATCTACTTTATTTCTTTTTAGGGTCTCTACTGCCAGCCTACAGAGGGGATATTCTCCTTGATCTCTTATTAAATCTTGGCTACTCAGAGCTGGTAAAGGAGAAGCTTGCAACATTACCATGTTACAATATAGCTGAGGCACACTTCTTTCAGAAAGACACATATTCTTAGCCCAGCATCCCTTCTGTTGATAACAGTTCACAAACTGACACATGGTCCGGACTCCAGGGGCTGGAATTTCACCCACTCATCATCTGAATGCAGATACTCATGAGGTCTTCTTGATAGGCCATCAGCATCTCCATTCTTCTTCCCTGGTCGATATTTTAAACTGAAGTTATAGTTGGACAAAGCCGCCATCCACTTATGTCCTGTGGTATCCAACTTGGCAGTCGTTTGAATGTAAGTTAAGGGATTATTGTCAGTTTGCACTTCAAACTCAGCTCCATAGAGGTAATCATGCAGTTTATCTACTACGGCCCATTTCAAAGCAAGGAATTCAAGTTTGTGCGTTGGATAGTTCTCCTCAGTCGGAGATAGGCTTCGGCTGATAAATGCCACTGGTCTTAGCTTCTTATCATGCTCTTGGTAAAGGACTTCTCCTAAGCCATCTCGGCTAGCATCAACATGAAGGACATATGGCTTTGTCGAATCAGCATATGCCAAAACTGGTGCATGGGTAAGGCAGTGTTTGAGCGGTTCAAAGGCCTGTTCACAGACAGAAGTCCACCTGTCCTCGATACGCTCTTTGGAACCCCTTGAGCCCTTTGTAATCCTTAAAGGAATGGCTTCATCTATATCTTCATGGTCCACATCCCTTTGTAGCAACTGGTTGAGAGGCTTCGCAATTTTTGAGTTTCCCTCTACAAACCATCTGTAGTAACCACAGAAGCCCAGAAAAGAACGCAGTTCAGTAATGGTCCATGGCCTGGGCCAGGTGGTGACTGCTGCAACTTTACTTGGGTCAGTAGCTATTGCTTCAGCTGACACTACATGCCCCACATAGGTTACAGATGGCTGGAAAAATGTACACTTGTCAAGAGATAGTTTCAAACCCTCTTTCTCAAGCCTGTGTAGTACCTTAGCAAGCCTCTCTTCATGCTCTTCAAGGGTTCTCCCAAAAACAATTATGTCATCCAGATAGACAAGGACCTCTAATAAATGCATATCTCCCACAGTGTTCTCCATGAGCCTTTGAAAGGTGGCAGGTGAACCACACAATCCTTGCGGCATCCAATCAAATTCAAGAAATCCCAATGGACAGATGAAGGCTGTCTTTTCACGATCCTCTGGGCACATAGGAATCTGGTAATATCCACTCCTTAAATCTAGAACACTGAACCACTTGCTGCCCACCAGACAATTCAGAGCATCTTCAATCCTGGGGGTAGTGTACTGGTCTGGAATAGTTCTTTGATTTAAGATGCGATAATCGACACACATCCATATTGATCCATTTTTCTTTCTAACAACGACAATTGGGGAAGCATATGGGCTTCTAGACTCTCTAATTATCCCAGTGGCTTTTAACTCTTCCAAGTGTTTCCTTAAATCTTCCAAATCACCTGGTGCCACTCTTCTAGAGCGTTCTCTGAAAGGGCGATCTTCTTTCAACCTGATACGATGCTGAGCACTGTTAGCGCAGCCTATATCCAATTCACTAGTAGAAAAACAATTTTCTTATTCGTCAACAAGTTTATTGCTCGAATCTTCCATTCAGGTGATAGCAGTCCATCCCCCAGGTCTATATTATCCAGATTCATCTCCCCTATACTGCTTTGGACAGGGGTTGGCATAAGAGTGGCAGTATAGACATTACCCAGGCATACTTTAGGAGGAAGAATCACTGAAGTGTTCCCTATGTTTTTCAGGCCTACCGTTACCACATCATCCTGTTGTTTCATTTTACTGACTGGCCAGACTTTGGGTACTAAATTAAGTTCTGGTGCTAACTTTACCTCTGGGTCCATTTGCATCATGTAATGGGAACTAGTGGGTTTCCCACACATTTTAATTTTAGCCCTCAAGCAAGTGATCCTCCTTGGAGGAATCACCTGTTCCTTTCGGGTTAGTAACCACACATGTCCAACCTCTTCTTTAGGGTTAATCTGCTCTCGTTGTAAAGCACGGAATACAGATTTTAATACAGGGCAGAGCTTTGGGTGTTTTTGACTTAGCTGTGGCTGCAACATCCTTCGGATAAAATCTGTATTAGTCCCTACTAAAATAGCAGCGCCAGTATCTTCTTTTGGCCTAGGACATACCAACTGCCATGGTCTCAAAGGTTTCGGCAGACCACACAACAACAGCAGGGAACTCTCCTTTGGTCTCTAATCCATTTAGGTGGATCTGAGGTAACTTTAGTTGTTGGCTCTCTACCCTTCTTGACAGGGGCCCTAAAAAAGCGATCAGTGGATTTGAATCTTTTTGTGTTATTGGAGCTCTTCACAATTGGATACTTGGCTGGATCCGTTACTAAGGTCCCCTGAAGTTTCCCTTTAGGTGGACTTACACAGCTGCTTCTATAGTGGCCTGCACCACCACAAAGGTAACAGATTACAGGGATTTTGTTGTTTCCAGCTAGAGTGGGGTTTGTCTTGATCTGAGGCTGTCCCGCTGCACCCCCTTTGGAGAACATCAGCATGGCAATCATTTCCCTCAGTTCAGGCACCTCAGCCCTCAATGAGGCTATTTCAGAGTGAGTATTTGTTGTATTTGCTAACCCAACCCCAACAGCTGGATATGGTCCAGAGTGTTTCTATATGGTATGGTCAGAGTAACCTTGGATATGGTCAGAGTAACCTTGCTTCCTCCTCTCTTACTATTCTCTTACTATTCTGATCAGCTCAGGATATTTTAAGTTTTCGTTGTCTGTCCATGTCCTCAACTGGATCATAATAGGGTCTAAGGGCTGTGCTCCTTGTAGAACCTGCCCAACTCTGATCTTGTCTACTGTGTTGGGGTTGATACCTTTCTTTGTTAACAGCTGATGTGTAATCTCATCCAGGCGCATTATATACTCAGACAATTTCTCTCCTTTTGCCTGATAGGTGTGTTAAAATTTGAACATAAGATCTGAGATCTTATCAGTCTTCCCAAAAACATCTTGTAAAACACTGAGGTAGTCCTGGCCAGTACAGTGTGGTTGGCTGAGCTTTAGGTTTCGCACTGCCCTTGAAGCTGCTCCCCTTAAACTTTCAGAGATTCACTGTTTCTTTTGTGTCTCAGAGACATCCCATTCATCTAACGCCTGTATGGCCTGTTCCATCCATTCCTCAAAATCATCTTCTCCCACTGGTGTAGGTTGCTTTCCAGAGAAGAATCGCAATTTGCGATATTCAGATCTATTATTCAATGGAATAGATGTCAAATACTTCTCCACTAGATTCCTGAGGGTATTCAAAACCAAGTCAACAGTAGCTGGTGAAGAATCAGATTCAGCCTGAGCAGTATTTGCACTAGGAGGTATATTTGACCCTTTGGCAGGCTCCATCCTCACGTCTTTGGGGTGAGCCAGGTATAACTAAATCAGGTAGGTGCAGCTAAATAACCTGGACGAGCCCCCAAATGTAGCACACCCTTGGGTGGAACTTGGCTAGATATATAGGTTCAGCTCTCACCTGAATCTGGTGACATCTCCGATTATACCCAGAACACTCTGATACTCTGAAAATATTTTATATGGGTTTTATTGAAGAAAACAAACAATGAAAAAGAACTAGCTGATTTAACACAGGTAACGTACATAAAACACAGATACCACTTTGCATAACACAGTAAGAAGTCACAATTCACTTGCCAAAGACTCCAAAACTGACTAGTATCACACTGACTAGAGTGACATTGACACATGAAACAATAACTGTTAATGAGATTTAGCAGCTTATTGACCTTTGTTATAGCAGTACTATCTAGAGCAGAAATATCCTACCTAACCACTGGCCAGTGAGATGAAACTTAACGTCTCTCAACGTTGGGGCCCTTTAAGCAATGGAAGAGCGCTCACTCTCTGTATGGGAGAGTATTTGTAATCCAGGGGTAGCAGGATAGCACAGTCTCCTTTACGCAGAATCTTCCAGTGAACATTGCAATAGAAGAAAAACAACACTTCAACAAAATCTTTACCATACAGGTGACATCCTGATATACTGACACTTGCTCGGTATATTCAGAGCAGCAAAGGTCTGTGGGGACTTTGAACTTAACACACTCTTCAGCCACAGCACAAGTCTTGAGGAGACAAACCAGTAATATACAGTGACAGAGTTCTCTCATCAATCAGCAGCAGGAATAGCTAATTCTGAGCAGCTTGGGCTTTCCAAGATCTGTGTCACTCTGAGAATTAGAGAGCATGCTTTCTCATGACCATTCTCCAGAGATGAACAGCAAATGCAGCAATATCAAAATCCCCTTTCATCACAGAGTACTCACTGTTTCTGGATTGTCCTCTAGATAGCATTAGACAGCAGTAGAAATCCTCTCTCTTTCAGCAGCTCCAGACTTTGAGAGACACATGAACTTGAGTGGCTGTAATCCTGAGTGTCAGCAGGACAATCCTTAGTTTGCACACTGTCCTCCTGCAACAATTTCTCTGCTACACACTCCCAGCCCTGTCCATGGGCTCTAGCAGCACAGAGAGTGAGACTCTGTGACTTTACACCAGGAGCCCTTGCTCCATGCGGTCCCCTGAAAATGTCTGCTTTCCCACATGTGCTTCTTCTTCCTTTTTCCTCTCTCCTTTCCTCCACAGCCAATCATAAGTCCAGCTGCAACAGTGCTGCTATGGGTGGATCCTTCTCAGCTGTAGCAACAACCAATCAGAGCACAGCCCTGCTTTTCCTGTCTGTCTCTCACAAAGAGGGAAAAGAAGAAAATGCTTTGCAACTGTTGTTTAAAATTTAAAGCAACCAGCACATCTCTACATATATATTTCCTCACTGCCTCTCTGTCTGATCAACTGGGTTTGACCTCCATCATTGCTGTCCCTGCACAGTTATAATGGAACTTGTATCACAATGCCGGGTACATCTATTTAATAGACACTGATCCCCTCATGTAAAAACAAAATTAAAAAAAAACTAAGCTAAATCAAAAAAGCTCATTAGAGAGCTCTGGCTGTGATTGGGCAGGGGCATGTCCAAACCCAGCAGAGAGACCACTGATTCCCTACATAGAGCAATAATCCTTCTCTGCAGCATGCTGGCAGGTAACAGGTTTTTCTTTGTTAAAAAAGAAAAAAACAAATTGCAAGTTTAAGCACACAATTTGTTTTGATGCATTTGGAATGTATTTAGATTATTTAAACTGAAAGTTCAATTTGTCTTGTAAACCTTGGACATGAAATATAACCAAAGCATATCCCTCTATTGTGTGTTCTTGTCTCAGTCCAGAGCACTGTCTTTTCTGTCTGCTGCTGGTTCCATTGCTGTCTGCATGAGTCACTTCTGACAAGTTTTCCTGACACCAAGAGGTAACAAGATGTCTGTCCAGACACACAGCCTGTGATTGACAGGTTCAGCTGCTGTGTGAAGGGGGGAGTGATGCATTTCTCTCCAATCAGCTCTTACTGAGATTTGCAGAGTGTAACTTTAGCTCCTTGAATTTATGCAGCTTTCTGAAAGCTCAGACAAGCTGTATATATTCTGCTCTTTGAACAACTGTAGAGAATAAATGGCTGTAGTTAAACAGGTGCAACTTATGTAGGAGGATTTGTTTTATCTCTGTGTATCACCTGAGGCCAGTAGCTTTAATTGGTACATATAAGGGTTTGGAACCAGTTTAAACCTGGGTTCACACTTATGCGATGCACATATCCCATGTGATTCGCACAGGAATCATACCACATTCCTGTGCAAATCACATGCAAATTCTGTGCGGTGCGATTTGAGCCATACATTTTGTATGGTTCAAATCATACCACATCCGCACCAAAAAGGTGCAGGACCCTTTATTTGGTCCGCACTAGAATCGAATCGCATGGGTATTCACACCCATGTGATCTGATTCTGCACATCGCACCGCATTTTGCGTACTGATTTCAGGGTGTTGTTAACTTAACATACACACCCTCAGTGGTTCACATGAATGGGGTGCGATTGTGATGCAGTGCGGAATTCTGACAGAAACCGTTGTGAATTCAGTGTGAACCCAGGCTAAAAAGGTTTTATGTCACCAATATTCTTTCAAGTATGTTTTTTTCCAAAAGCATGTGGTGGTAAATGTGGGCAACATTTTTGGGTTTCACTGTACTTTTTCCACCCCCAGGTAAAGTAAGGGTCCAGTAGCTGTTTTTCTGCATTTGATGTGTTTTAGCCCATGTCAAATGACATCCAACACAGGCTACGGCTGTGCTTTTGAATTGCAGGCTAGACACTGCCTTCTTTTGTCAAACATTGCATTTCCATTTGAAAATAATTTCTAATGGAAAATGTTTTGACAAGAACATCCATCTGTAGTAGCAACTTTGGGAATATCATGTAAAACCCCAGACACAAACTTTATTTATTCATTTATTTCAGGTACTCATATAGCGCCGTCAATTTACGCAGCGCTTTACATACATATATTGTACATTCACATCAGTCCCTAACCCTCCAGGGGCCTACAATCTAAGGTCCCTAACTCATTTTCATACATATACATACTAGGGACAATTTAGACAGGAGCCAATTAACCTACCAGCATGTCTTTGGAGTGTGGTAGGAAACCAGAGTACCCAGAGGAAACTCACGCAGTCACAGGGAGAACATGCAAACTCCAGGCAGGTGGTGCAGGGGTTGGGATTTGAACCAGTGACCCTAGTACTGCCAGGCGGAAGTTCTAACCATTTAGCCACTGTGAGGAAAACAAACCTTTAATTCACCAGCTGGTTTTACCTAGCCAGACTCATGTCTGCAAAGCTAAGTGCCTTCAAAAGCCTCTTACATGGTGTATATACCAACAATTACGTCACAATGCATATATTTCCTCTTTCACTTTCTGCACATTCAAAAGACTGTGCAGTATATGGCCTTGAGTAGCTACAGATAACAATACCAGCTACAGACTGGGACACATTACTTCACAGGAAATAAGGGAGGAGAGGAAGTGAGCTGATAACTTTACTTTTGCAAACAGAGGCTGTTAAAAATGTTAACATTTACAGGGAAACTCTGCAATATTTGGGTGCTGCCACACATCCGCATGCCATATATATAACATGTCTTTGTAGTAAAATAAATAATTGCAAGAACGTTGGTGGTGCTGCTGTATGTTTCAGTGTTACAGATAGTGGACAGTAATGTAGTTTTGTGTGGGACCACCAATGATCATTCTTCTCTTATAGGCTACTCACTACTAAGCCTCACCCCTGAGGATCTAAAAATGAGGGCAGTCTCAGAAACGAGAAGGAGTCAGGAGGTATTCAGGTACCTCTCTTGTAGGAAGAATGGTATACTGATTATTGCATTCAATGTGGCTTGTTTAGAACAGCATTAGATAAAACAGTAATACATCATGACATTTTCTCTGTGCTTTTCCCAATCCTTATCCCCTCCATAAGATTAAGTCTTTATTTTCCTTTTTAGCAGCGCCGCTGAGCCATAATTCAGCAGTGAACTTTACCAGCAGCAATTAATTCAGGACGCATTTTTCTGAATTATTTAGTATTATTTTATTTATCTCGGGCATTTTAAAAAATGAGTCATTGTTGTAATTAAATAGTTGCAACAACGAAAGGCCGGCATTAATTTCATAAAGCAAATATTTCCTCCTGTAAGTGGATTACATATGGCAAAAGGCAGGCAGCATTTCCTCCTGTTGTATAAATCAAATCCAATTTCAGATTATGGAAAATATCGTGCATTGTTATTGCACAAATAAAAAAAAATTAGAATCATAATAAAAACAGTGTCTCCTTTGGAAATTGTGCTTGCGTTTGGCTTTCACACTTTCCACAGAGAATCACGTTTGTGCCGAGGGAGGACAGCAGACGGTGATGCATAAGTATGCTGGGGGAAAATTGTAAACACATTTCCAAGTTGCTGTCGTTGGGCATGTGGCGGACATGCTGTGTGACAGAACAGGGATCTGGAGTGTTTTTTAGAACATGTTTATTTGCTAAAATGAAAGATGGCCATAAAAACAGAGATTTCTTTTTAGTCCTCAATCTATTTTTAGCCTGGCAATCATAAATGTGGGACCTTTTTGTCTTTGGATCTGGGCCTTGTGGAATAAAAATGGAGGAAATGGGTGAAAGAAAGGGTACCCATAATGGCCAAATGGCTTTAAAGATTATCTAAACCCTATCAATGAACATGTCCTATTAGCTCCATTTTGGTTTTTCAAATATATTTTGTTCTATCTGGTTGATAAATGCAAATAAAAAACTGTCATTCCTGCCAGAAACTTTGTGAGTTATTATTATTATACAGTATTATTATTATACAGTATTTATATACCAACTCCCTGCCTTTGCTGACTTTTATCATTTATATTATTATTATTATTAGTGGTGTTAAAGTCAAACGAGGTCTTTTGAGTTTAAATAATAAAAAACAAATTTGAAGGAGTGGAAACTGCATTTATTTTTTTACATACTCCCCTGCTACATGTATACACTTATCCCAGCGTTTAATACCTGGAAAGCTTCGGCATAGAAAGATTTGTCAGTAGGCTTGAATTATCCTAGGACAGTCATCAATGTGTTCACCGTTCCCACAGAAAGATTTGTCTCTTGTGCAATTCAAGGACAGGTTATGCATTGATTATTCAGGATCAGGTGCTCCACATGTTGAATGTTCACAGGAATGACTGCTGGGAACCACCATGGCTGGGATTGCCACTGATGGACATACGGTGATCTTGGAAACATTTACACCATTAAAATGTCATATAAAGTTTCATAGTTAGTCTGCTTGAAAAAAGACAAAATTCCATCCAGTTCAACCATTAAAGAAAAAAAAAGTTATAATCCTACACCCACAGTTGATCCAGAGGAATGCAAAAAAAACCCAGCAAAGCATGATCCAATTTGCTCCTGCAGGGGAACAAATTCCTTCCTGATCCCCTGAGAGGCAATCGGATATTCCCTGGATCAACTTTACCTATAAATGTTAGTATTCAGTTATATTCTGTGTATCTAAGAAAGAATCCAGGCCTTTCTGAGGCTGAGCGTCTCATCACCGTACTGTGCTTGAAGTCTCCTGTAGATATCCGCAGGTTTTATGCCTTCATTCACAAGAATCTTCATCACCACACGTGGTTGCATGAACGCACTGTTGTCTGCCGATTTGATTAACGGTCTCTGGACTGCCCTGCGACATGTGCCTATTAGTAATAGGACACACTTGCCGCTTACTACTGTATGTAGTACCACTACGCTAGCATCCCTTTTTAGAACTGTAAAATTAAAAGTCCCAGTTTGACTTGAACACCCCTCATTATATTATATTCCCAACTATATCTCTATGGAATCTCTCCCTCTTTTTTATGGAGATGATGAGAGGAAGAGGTATTCTGTGGTCCTAACACACTTCCTGTCCTGAGTGACAATGCTGTTCATTCATAAATACAATATAATGTTGACACCCTAGGACAGGAAATATGTGACTGGCAGGATTACCAGGTAAAAATAAAGGGAAAAAAGCCTAAGTTAAGAAAACTAATGCAGCCACCACAGGTAAAGACTAGTAAGCTACACTATATTACATTTTTGTTCTTGGGTTAGATGCACATGAAAGTGGACTTGTGAATGGCTGGTATTGAAGCCAAGAGCACAAGTCCCTGCCCCACTTCCTTTCCTACCAGAACAACAGTCTACCTGCTTGAGGTTTCAACCCCCACCATCTTGTGCCCCTCTCCATGTCAGAGGCCTCCTCACAACATTTCAGGCCACTGACCATTATATCCCAAGGAAGGAATGTCCTCACAAAAAGTTAGGATTGCTGCACTTTACTGATGTTACTTTAAGATGGCATTACAGTCACATCACATAGACATACTATCCGGGGTCACTTGACAGCTCTTTGTCAATCACATATAGTGGACAAACTACAGCAGACACATGTGAAAGCAGCACACACTACATTTTAGTAAGCCATCTTCCCTACTCAGTCTCTCTCCTCCCGGGATCATCATTACTCACTCAGAGGGCTCTGGTTCATCTTAAAGAGTATGTAAACCCAACATTTCATATTCCTGATGTGTGCCTGCTGTAACATGTACTTGTATGAAAAAATATCCTGTTCTCTTTGTATTGCTTCCCTGGTGTTCCTGTCAGTCTAGGAACTGACCAGACTAGGCATGAGAGCACAGTGTGGTCAGTTATCTAGTTGTGCTAGGAATTCATTGTGTGCTCTTCTCCAATGATCACACTTGTTCTGACACACCCCCCTTCTTGCACCGCCATTCACTGGTAATGTCAGCGTGCTGCTGTTTCTCTTCCCCCAGCTCTTATGCAACCGAGAACAGAGGTAAAGTGTTAGTATTTTTTATAGCTATACACAAAGGCTTTTCCTTGCATTTCTATTTTAAGTGAATGGATTGTTTTAGGTGAGGGTTTACGTGAAAAGCTGCCTGTGTCCAGCTCTTTCCTCCTTACAGATAGTCTTTCTGAGTCTTTCTGCAGTCACGCTTGGCCTGGCCTAAAAGGTCTTTTGCAACCCACTCCAGCCTCTTCCACCATAAGAGTCAGGATGTCTACAGCCAGCTCTTCAGGGTGCAGGTCTACCTCTCCCTGTCCTCAAGCGCTATACAGGGACACCACTACCTGACTACATCTGCCTGATGGTGAGGTCCCATGCCTCACTGCCCTGGGGCTCCTCCCAACCTGTCTTATATATGGGCACTGACTCACCCATGAGGGACCTAACACCTGATTACACTACAATTACACTAACTAACTGCAGCTGCTTACACACTTTAATTTATGGAGGATATAGTAAAAAGTTTATTAAGCTTCCTTCCCCAGCAGCATATATTCACCTTCCTTCATACTTATTCTGCTCCATTCCATAAAGAAAAAGCAATTAGGAATTCTAGATTTATAGTATGGAACAGAAAGGGGCCTGAAATACATCTTCACAAATCTTTGCAATTTATTAAAAATAAAAAATGAAAAAAAAAACCCACATGTACATAACTATTCACAGCCTTTGCCATGACACTCAAAATTGAGCTCTGGTGTATCCTGTTCCCACTGATCATCCTTGAGATGTTTCCACAACTTGATTGGAGTCCACCTGTGGGAAATTCAGTTGATTGGACATGATTAGGAAAGGCATAAACCTGTTCATATAAGGCCCCACAGTTAACAGTGCATGTCAGAGCACAAACCAAGCCATGATGTCCAAGGAATTGACTGTAGACCTCCAAAACAGGACTGTATCAAGGCACAGATCTGGGGAAGGGTACAGAAAAATTTCTGCAGCACTGAAGGTCCCAATGAGCAGAGTGGCCTCCATCATCCGTAAATGGAAGAAGTTTGGAACCACCAGGAATATTCCTAGAGCAGGCCACCCGGCCAAAATGAGAGATTGAGGGAGAAGGGCCTTAGCCAGGGAGGTAACCAAGCACCCGATGGTCATTTTGAAAGAGCTCCAGCATTTCTTTGTGGAGAGAGGAGAAATTTCCAGAACAACCATCTCTGCAGCACTCCACCAATCAGGCCTGTATGGTAGAGTGGCCACGGAAGCCACTCCTCATTAAAAGGCAAATGGCAGCCCGCCTAGAGTTTGCCAGAAGGCACCTAAGGGTTTCTCAGAGAAACAAAACTCTCTGGTCTGATGAAACAAAGATTGAACTCTTTGGCCTGAATGCCAAGCGTCATGTCTAGAGGAAACCAGGCACCACTTACCACCTGGCTAATACCATCCCTACAGTGAAGCATATTGGTGGCAGCATCATGCTGTGGGAATGTTTTTCAGTGGCAGGAACTGGGAGACTAGTCAGGATCGAAGGAAAGATGAATGCAGCAATGTACAGAGACATCCTTGATGAAAACCTGTTCCAAAGCGCTCTGGACCTTAGACTGGAACAACGGTTCATCTTTCAGCAGCGCAACGACCCTAAGCACACAGCCCATATAACAAAGAAGTGGCTACGGGCCAACTGTGAATGTCCTGGATTGGCCCAGCCAGAGCCCAGAACCCAGAACCCGATTGAACATCTCTGGAGAAATCTGGAAATGGCTGTGCACCGACGCTCCCCATCCAACCTGATGGAGCTTGAAAGGTACTGCAAAGAAGAATGGGAGAAATTGCCCAAAATTAGGTGTGCCAAGCTTGTAGCATCATACTCAAAACGACTTGAAGCTGTAATTGGTGCTAAAGGTGCTTCAACAAAGTATTGAGCAAAGGCTGTGAATACTTATGTATCTGTTTTTTTTTCATTTTTTTATTTTTAGTAAATTGCAAATATTTGAAAACGAACTTCTTTCATGTTGTCATTATGGGGTATTGTTTGTAAAAAGTTGAGGAAAAAAATGAATGTAATCCATTTTGGAATAAGGCTGTAACATAACAGAATGTGGCAAATGTTAAGCGCTGTGAATACTTTCTGGATGCACTGTATATATAAAAATTAAGTTGGCATAAGACAAGAAGCCATTTCTTTTTTCACATGGTTTCTCTGTGTCCCGGAGACATTTCTTTGTCTCACTAATAAAACGCCTTGGTGGAATCCCAGATAATGAATGTGAAAATAATTGAGCGAAATGATGCAGATGCACCTAAAACATTTTTTTAATCTTAAATGGGCAAGTTAAATTGTCTAGATAGAAAAACAAAGCAATGTTAATGGCAACTGAGTGGATACTGCAGTGAAATCACTGAACTAATGCAATACTAATGTTTACGACTGCTGTCAATCTCATCTACGCTTCTAAGGAAAGTAATTAGATGCACAGAGGAGAGCAGACACAGTAATCCTGCTGTTGATAAAACAACCACACTTGGAAAACATCATTTTCTATTTCACTGAAGCAGCTGGAAAAATAATAAAGTGTACCTGTTACACATATTCACCAGAAATAATACACAATAGCTTCAAGCAATAGCTAAAATCCCGCTGGTGCATGAAGGTGTATCGTGTGCAATATCAGCCAACATTTAACATGCTATTTAACCACTTCGATACCAACCTGTATACAGCTTTAGCCCTTTTTTGGGGGGGGGGGGGGGTATGAGAAATGGCCCTTCCCAAATAAGATATTGCACTAAATCTGTAGGTGAATAAAAGAACCAGAACCTTTGCTAAGTGGAAGAGTGAGTTTGATACTAAAGTTGGCAGTGCATCCACCAAGGACAGGGCCTCTGTGCACAGCTGAGCTAACGGCTTTAAAATTTACTGTTGGTGAAGGGGGAAGGAAGCAACAAGAATGACACAGAAAGAACACAACAGATATACAACAAAGAACAAACATGATATTCTGCATGAAACTGGGCAAATCGCTGGATCTCCGCAATTTTGCCAAAACAACGACCTTTGAGCTGGATCCTCATCTTCAGGAAGAGGACATTTTCGGTGGTTGAGCTCGTTGAAGGTCCTCCTGATCTCTCAACATCATTCTGTAATGTTCTTCTGCTCTTGAAGTGCACATGCAAATCAAAATACTTCAAACAATTCATTCCAGCATCACCATAAACTTGCCGAATCTTGTCAAATGTCTCTGTGGCAGATTTGCCCAGTTTCATGCAGAATTTCACATTTGCTCTTTTGTTCTAACTTGCTGTTGATGATAAAAAAGCAGATGTGGTAACACGTGGTCAGAATAACACCAGTTGCACAGCCTCCGATGTACATAGGACAATGTCTTTTGGTACACTGACTTATGAAGGTCAGTGCTCCCTGTGACTGTGCACGCCTTGTGTTGCCATCTGATGGCGTGTTAGAAAACTAGTCTCAAAACTTTTTGATACCACCTCATACAATCAAGCCTGGAAATATACATATTTCAATTAAGGAAAGTTTTTGAGACATAATAGAGAGGGAGAGATTTCAGTAAGGAGGTAACTGGCTTGGACTTCAACAAAATGTCAGCATCCAGCAAGAAGAATCAGGAGCAATGCTGGGGGTAATTACAGCACATACTAATTTTGGTAGCAGAATCATTAATGTGGAATGGCTGTTCTTTTGTTAAAGAACAGTAGTTGATATCAAACTCCTATGGATAAAGTTCTTTAAATAAAACTTGTTTCTCTTACTTTCTATTATTAAATATATCACATAAAAATGCAGGATAGTACAAAACCCCACAAAATTACACCTTTTACAAAGTAGACAGCCCAAGGTGTCTACATTAATTTTTGCCACAATGTTTTGGAAATGAAAACCATGCTGGTATTGCGGGGATTAAAGCGTGGGTGCTGGTTATATTGCACTGGATACATTAAAGTGATTCTAAAGGGTCAATTTTTTTTTGGGGGGGGGGGGGATAACAAACATGTATATACTCGTTTTGCACAGAGCAACATGGATCCTCTTCTTGGGTCCCACGCAGGCTCTCCCGGCCCCTCCCTCCTGTCGGGTGCCCCCACAGCAATCAGTTTGGGGGCACCCGCTGCTCTGTGTGTCCATTCACACATGGAGCCGTGGCTCAGCCACGCCCCCTATCTATTCTCATTGGTTTTCTGGCTGTGATTGACAGCAGTGGGAGCCAATGGCTCCCACTGTCTCAGCGAATGAGAAGACGGAATACCAGGATAGCCCAGACTCCAGTGCACATCGCTGGATCAAGAGGGGGCATAGGTGAGTATTAGGGGATCTGGGGGGGATGCTGCACACATAGGGTTTTTTACCTTGATACAAAAAACCTTGAGCCTTTAGAACCATGTGAAATGAATAGGTCACAGGTACAGACTTATAAACGGCACTGCAGAAATAAGCACCCATCATGTCACTGTTCAAAGATGTACTGTATACTGGTACATAAATGTTTAAAGTGAACCTGTCATTTTGGCAAAGATTAAAAAAGAATGTGGTGGCTTAGTAAAAAAAAATGAATGTCAACATGATCAGTAGATTCAGAAATAAAAACAGCTGAAATTAAATGTAAATCTTGATTTTTTTTTCCTGTTCAGCTTCACTCCTCCCTCTTCAGCTAAAGATATATGGTTGGTCCTGCTCCTTCCCACCTACGGGTATCAAATATGCTTCTGTATACTGTATATATATACTGTATGTATATTATGTTAGTATATGTACACACAGATTCTTACAAGATCCCCAGCATCATTAGCATTGATGAAGACGTCTGTTGCAAATTTTTAATGGAAAGCTGGGCACACACTAGTACATTTTTAAATGAACGTTCCTGCAAACAGTTGATGACCTGACAATTGTTAGTTGAAAGTACTCAAAGCACTGCACACACTGTAAATTCACATCTGTGTCTGCCATCACGGAGCCTGTTATCAAAGTCCCTATATCACATCATAGGACCAATTTTGACAGGAGCCAGTTGGCCTGTATAGGACTGAAAAGCTTTAAATGCCCATAAGTATATGAGCCCTAAAAGTTTATTTAAAAATGAACCCCTAGTCCACCTTCCACACCCTGCATCTTTATTTTTACTTCTCATAGCATTCGGTGGCCAAATACTATTAATATCTACATACCAGATTTAAGGGTTGCTGAGGTGAGCTAAATATACAATGCAAGACCCCATGTATCTGATTGCCTATGACCCATCTCCCCCTTCAAATTTCTATTGACCATCAAATGCTATAAGCAGGCAAAATTAAGTTAGTGGGTGTGGGAGGAGATCTAGGGATTATCTTTGTTTTTGCGATATGGGGCAGGAATGAAAATCAAGGACCTGGTGCTGCTTAAGAAAAGAAAAATAGTTTGCATGTTCACTTTACGCTGTTTTTCATAACACCCATTCCAACCAGATCTACTAGACTTCTGGGAGAGACTGCAGCCTCCTGTTTCATAATCCATTGTTGTGCAGCCTTCCTCTTATGCTGTTTTATATGCAGGTTAGACAATAGTGGCCTATATAGAGCAGCCTTTTTTAACCAGGGTGCTCAGGTACCCTGGGGTGCCTTGAGGTTTCTTTAGGTGTGCCTTGGCAAAATGTCTAAAAATTGGCCAAAACTTGTCTACAAGTCAGCGGGTGGAACAAGCCTGCCTTTTAGTTACACAAAGCCAGAGGTTTTCATTGAGCACCACGACGACCTTCCAGCAGCCGGCATCCTAATCAACCAATGACATCAGTTGATACGGAGGATGTTGGTTGCCTGCACAGCATCCTTGTTGGATCCTCCCCTTGTTGGATCAGTGCTGGGATCAGATCAGCTCAGTGATGGAGAAAAACTGAGGGAGAAGAGAAACACTGGAATACTAGTCAGTACCAGTGTGCAAAAGTGTATTTGCTTTGGAAGAAAAAAAATCACCTCTAACGTTGGGTATCCTACGTGTGTAAGTTCCTGCATTATATTTTTATATTTTAGAATTGGGTGCCTCGAGATGGTCCATAATTTTAAGGGGTGCCTCAAGACTGTCCATAATTTTAGAGGGTGCCCTGACTGAAAAAAGGTTGAGAAACACTGATATAGAGGACAGTTCATTGGCTATTAACTCCTTCTCCCCACAATCTGTAGATTAACAATGATTGGGAACCAGTCGGAATTGTTCCTGATCATACGACAAACATGTCAGCAATGATCTCATGCAAAATGAAGGCTTGGTTTCAGTTTGCAGAGGCTACTGAAGACTGTATATGGCATTTTTTTTAAAACTGTAACTGTCTGAATTATAATATAAAAATAAATAAATAAAAATACAATTACAATTTGGACACTATTTGCATGGTGTGTGCATTTGCTCCCTCTGCTTGTGTGGGTTTCTACTGGGTCGCTGGTTCAAATCCCAACCCCAGCACCCCCTGCCTGGAGTTTGCATGTTCTCCCTGTGACTGCGTGGGTTTCCTCCGGGTACTCTGATTTCCTCCCACACTCCAAAGACATGCTGGTAGATTAATTGACTCCTGCCCAAATTGGTCCTAGTACACATGCATGTGAGATAGGGAACTTAGATTGTAAGCTCCTTGAGGGCAGGAACTCATAGGAATGTAAAATATATAAAGTGCCTACATTGTTGATGATTTCTAAAAACTGTAAAATATAGTTTAAAAAAATGATTTTGGTAGGCCAACGTTTCACGTTATAGTCGCACACACATATGACACACACTGATGTGCCTAAATTTGACCTGGGCTTCAAGGCTTCAGTGCCCTCTTTTCATGAAAGGGCTACAGGGGTTTTCCACTTTAAGCCTATAGATAAACATAAATAATCCTTCCAATCAGTGAGTGGCAAGTATTGCTCTGCACACCCCTCCAAAGAGCCCCTAAGCAGCTCGAGGCTACTACTGTATTTGATGTAGCTTTGATTTTTCTGATGTGATGTATGCTGACCTCAGAAACCCAGTGAAAGAAAATGATCTATAGATACATGAATGCATCTCTGCTCATGGTAGTACTTTTTAAGACATCATTTTACCATGCAAAGCACATCATGTGACCATATCACGTCCATTCCATTCCCAAAGACATCAACAGCTCTCTATTCTGTGTGCTAACCTCACTGTTTCAAGTGCCACATCTCTTTCTACCCTACTTCTTTATTGGCCTGGGATGCATCACAGTCCGGCTGTATTCTGTGCACCAGCTGCAAACTCATCCTTAACAGCTTCCCATCTGCGCTATAGCAGAAATACCGCTACAGGGCGGCACGGGTGCGTAAAATCACGTATAAATAAGTAATTTTGAAAGCGTGAGCCGCGCTTATGCCCTACCCGCTCCACCATTTGCGGCCATGCCTGTCAATCACTAGGTCCTGGCCGGTAATTACTCGCTGGCGCCCTGTGATTTCCGAAGATCTCCAATGTGGTGGAGGACTGTTTTGTTTACTAACAGTTCTCTTCCCTTTCAGCTCGGGCACACTGCTTTGGATGGTTGTGCACAGTACAGCCATCCAGAGCAGTGTGATTACAGTGAAGCACAAACACATGGCCCCCTAGTAAAACACTCTCTGCACAGTTAACCCTTTGATCGCCCCTCATGTTAACCCCTTCCTGCCCAGTGCCATTAATACAGTGTCAGTGCTTTATTTTAGCACTGATCAATGTATTGGTGTCACTGGGGATGTCAGTGACACCAAGTCAGTTCCCCCCAGTGTCAGAATGTCTGCCGTAGTCCCGTATAAGTTGCTGATCGCCGCCATTGCTAGTTAACATAAAAAATAAATCCCAGTATATATATTTGTAAACGCTATAACTTTCACGTAAACCAATTAATTTACACGTATTGGGATTTTTTTTTTTAGCAAAGACATGTCGCAGAATACATTTTGGTGTAAATTTCTGACAAAAATTTGATTTTTTACATTTTTTTACTGGACATGTTTAATAGCAAAAATTCAAAAATATAGTTTTTTTCTCAAAATTGTCTGGCTTTTTTTTTTATAGTGCAAAACATAAAAACCGCACAGGAGATCAAATTCCATCAAAAGAAAGCTCAATTCGTGGGTGAAAAAAGGGCGTAAATTTAATTTGGGTGCAGCGTTGCATGACCGTGCAATTGTCAGTTAAAGTAACGCAGCACCGTAACACAAAAAACGGCCTGGTCAGGAAGCAGAGTAAATCCTCAGGAGTGGTTTAAAAGAAACGTCATCAATTAACAAAAAAAAAAAACCCCAAAGTATCAAACATAAAACAGGAGAGTGTTACATAAGAAGCTCTCTATAGCCTTTGGAGTCCAAAAGCTCAATATTGAGACAAGTTCTCGTCTGTTACGTCGCAGCATGAAAGCTGGCATAGGCTTTGACTCAATGCCCGCACTGTCTTTAATCTGGCAGTGCTTACCCCTCCCTTCACAGTGGTAGCATCTAAATGCATTGAGAACAAGAGGGATCAGGGCATATTACAGATCAGTGTACATTTGCCAGCACAGTGTGGATCTACGAATAACGTCCAAACGTTCTGTCTAGCAGGGAAATTGACCTAATCATTCTCAGCTTTGACCCATCCCTATGTGTTGCAGCTCTCCCCCCCTTTATGAGCTCCGCTGTATGGTGGGCTGCAAGAGGCTGATGCCAGGTCAAGTTAGGGTACATAACTCCTTGCATTCAAATACTGCATTTAATAATGTATTAGTGGCTACAGAGCTGCACTAATGAGTGCCGTATATTTCTGCTCTAAAAAGTGATAGCTGACGTTGGCCTTTAATTTGTTTGATGCCTAACTAAATGATGCCAGTGCTGTGCTATTCTTTAGTTTAGCTTCCACCCACTAACGTCTTATACTTACTCATCTACCTTTAGTCCTCATGCACACGGGACGTTTTTACAGCGGCTGTTTTTGGCTTTTGACATTTTTTTGTACAGCCAGTAAACCCCCCAGCATGTTATCCTATGTGTCCATGCACACATAGACAGTAATCAACGTTTTTTGGCTGGTACATTTTTTGGCTGGAAAAAAACCCAGAACTAGTGTGTTTCTAGAAGAGTATTTTAGCTGTAAAAACACTCTAATGCTGAAAAACACGGTAAAACACCGCAAACTGGCGTTTTTTAACTTTTCTTACCAAAAACAATATTTTTTTGGTCTAAAAAATGCAAACGCCTAAAACGTGGGAAAAGCCGCTAATCGCGGCAAAACGCTGCTAGATGCTAATGAAAAAACACGTAGCCTCCCTGGTGGTATTCCCGAGTGTAGCTCGGGGTAAAGTTTCAGTACCACAAGTGGTAACCCGGAGCTACATTCGGGCTTACCATGCGGCGCTGCTCCGGGATCCCTCAATCACTTGCCTTGTCCTTCGCTCCCGCAATGTCCATCCTGCAGTGTCCCCTGTAATGTCCTCCAGCCGGCATCTGCCATCTGGGTTCCGTCCCCTGCGAGCGTTGGGACGTACGGGGACGGAACTGGCGGGAAATTTGAAAATGACAAAAAGTGACATTCACTAAATACACTAAAATCACATAGTAAAACATTACTGTATCAAACCATTTCACATACATTTTGTCCCGAGTGCTTTGTCCTGTGCCCTGCCTGCATTTTTACTGTTCTTTCTGCCTGGAAACTGAGAAACGTCCATGGCATCCAAAAAGTGTCCCTTTAGGTCAAAATCGGTTTTAGACCAGCTAGAGAACAGCGATAGTAAATCAGAACAACTTGCAGAATTGAGTGATAATGATTTGAGGGGAAATTCGTCATCAGACACTGAAAACGACTCTGCGACTAAGTGTTTTTGGTTTTGGTTTGATTATATTATTGAATTAAATTTATTATTATATTATTATTTTTATGATTATTATATTATAATTTATGATTTCGTGTTTCAAATTTTAACATACCCGGGATGTTTACTAGACTCTTGTTCGGACAGATTTCAGTGAGTAATTCCTAAAAATTACAGGCCTACAATAAAAAAACCACACATTTCCATGCAAAAAAATGTACCGCTTTGAGCACAGAAATATGGACATAATCAGACCGCTAGGGAGGTTATAAAAGCTGAAAAACTCAGCTTTTTAACATGACTTTACACAGCTAATGTTATAAAAACGCCCCGTGTGCATGGAGCCTTATTATCCAGGAAACCCTCTTCTGTGCACCCCTCTGAAACTAGTTTACACGTGGGTAACTAAAGGCCTGACTTCCCCGAGCACAGGACTAAGCCCTGCCAGTGGTTCTGCTCTTGTCCATTGAGTGCACCTCAGCGGCCAGTAGAGACACTGATTGGAAAGGTGAATGGTGGTTTGTATAGGTCAGCAAAGCCCTTTATCATCATTTTGATATTGTGATTTTCATGCAATTCGGCGTTTCGCATTGGGCAACCTGTTCACTTCAATGGGCTTCCCTATGCATATTTACGCCTGAAAAGAAACACTTGTTCCTTTTCAGGCGACAAGCTTCGTGTAACTTGTGAAGATTGTGTTTGCCGCGTGATCCTGTTGCATGACAGTCGCGGCAGAACTGGTGTTCCATTGAAGGATAATGGCACCCAAACGTGTGTAGTGCGTTGTGCTGCGATTCTGCCCTGTGATACCAAATCATGTGATGTGAACAAGGTCAGACATCTGGCAGTGGATCGCTTTCAGAGACATTTGACAGACAGCATTTCAGAGCGGTTTCATGCACTAGAAGGTGGTATATTTTTTGATTACTGCGGCAATGTGCACTGACATGGTTGCTGGCTATGCTAACATGAGGGTCAGTGGTCAGGAGATGATGACACCATGGCTCATCGACTGGTTTTACCTCCTGCATGTAAAGGAGGCTTAAGGGCTTTTTCACACTATGTCTGTTGTACTCTCTGCATAGGCTCAGCATAGGTGATTTCTATGTGTCCTGTTCACATCAACAGGTTATGTTGAGGTGGGTTGTGGTGTGTTGGGTAAAAATGCAAACATACAACTCTCTGTGCGCCTGTTTGGTGCATTCAACGCACTGCGGTGTACACACTTGAAGGAAATGCCACTTTGTGACACTTCCATAATGTTTTATAAAAACAAATTGTATACACTATACATATACAGTAGTTTGTGATTAAATAATATTTCTACTCATATAGAGTTAATCACAAGAGTTCCCCCTTACATCAGAGTCCACAGAGTTCCCCCTTTACATCTGAATTCGCAGAGTTCACCTTTATATCTGAATCTGCAGAGTACGCCTTTACATCTGAATCTGCAGTTTCCCCTTATATCTGTTTCTACAGAGTTCCCTTTTAGATCTGAGTCCTTAGAGTTCTCCAGAGTTCCCTCTATGTCTGAATCCACAGAGTTCCCCTTTAGATACGAGTCTGCAGAGTTTCCCTTTACATCTGAATCCACAGCATTCCTAGTACTCTGATGTAAGGGGGAACACTGTAGACTCTGGTGTAAATGGGAACTCTGATGCAAGGGGGTCTCTGGGAACCTGAATCTGCAGAGTTCCCCCTTTACATCTGAATCCACAGAGCTCACATACACTGTAAGGGGGGACTCTGCAGACTCTGATGTAAGGGAGAACTCTAGTGACCCTGATTTAAGGAGGAACACTGAGAACTTTGAAGTAAGGAGGGGACTGTGATGTAAGGGGGAACACTGCAGACTCTTGTGTATGGGGAACTCTGATGTAAGGGAGTCTCTGGGAACCTGAGCCCCACTCACATCATAATTCCCAGCATTCACCTTTAATCAGGGTTCCTAGAGCTCCCTTACACCAGAGTCTGCAGAGTTCTCCCTTTACATCTGAATCCTCAGCGTTCTCCCTTACATCTGAGTGCACAGAGTTCCCCCTTACATCTGAGTCCGCAGAATTTCCACTTACACTTTAAGGGGGAGCTCTGTGGACTTTATTGCAAAGAACTCTGATGTAATGGGTGCTCTGGGAACCCTGATTTAAGGAGGTCTCTGCTCACCAGAGCCCCCTTACATCAGAGTCTGCAGAACACCCCTTACATTTGAGTCCCCCTTACATTAGTGTACTCACTCAGGGGCAGGAGAGAGAAGGAAGGAAGGATGAGACTTCAGTCACAGACAGGATAGGTCGGACATCTGCATCTTTAATCCAAATGTAGCTATGGCTGCTGGGCTTCAAATTTCCCACCCACACATCTCCTCTCTGAGGCACAGCACTGCCGGGAATTGGAGCGTGGGCAGATAGAGGAGGGCGGGAGGAGGAGGAGCAGATCAGCTTTCTCTCCTCTCCAGTCTGTGCAGAGGGGGGATTTGTTATAACTTACCTGGGCAGTGTGAGAGAGAATGCCACAGACACCCTTGGCCTACAACTGCAGCCAGCAACCCAGCTGGGGAGCCACAGTCCAGGATGAATAATGCATTCGGATCTCAGGCAGTCTGAAACCCAGGCACGCAATTCAAATTTCGGACTGTCCAGGTGAATCCTGGACAGGTGGCCACAATAGCTGCAACCCTAGTAGCAACACATCGCAATACTCTCACCTAATCTATACATCGAACACCAGCGCACTCGCAGTTTAGTATGGACTAGTGTAAACTAGCCCTAATGGCAAAGTTTTGGGAGGTACAAAGACCTCCTTTCAGCTGTAAATACAATACCTTGCAGAATCCAATCATGTTTATTTTCAAATGTTCAGTTGGCTGATAGGTCTACTTTTATGTAGTATGTGATTTGATATATTGCAGTCTTCCTGGTGTCACATTTGATTGGAAAAGCATCAGAGAGGTAGAATGTTTTTTGTTCAATCTTATCAGATAACAGAATTTTGGCAATGTTAGCATGATGTTTATAAATTGTAAGAGTTCAGATGAATCCATGAGCAGTTTTTGTTTGATTTCTGGAAAGTTCCTTAATCTGTCATAACCCCAGTGTGAGGATACGCTTTTTTGAAGTTAGTTTTTTATTTAGAGACTTAAGACGGGTCCCTGTCATGTTCAGTTATGTGGATTGCTCTGTTCTCTCTACACATGAGACTAGACTGCATTATGGCTGATTTACTAAATGAGCAAAACATGTTTATTTTTGCAAAGGGAATTTTCACTTAGCTTAGAGAATGAGGTGAACCATGTGCAAGCAAATATTTTTTTCATTTTTCTTAGCATGTGATTGGGTATTCTTTGCAAAGTGACTTTCACCACATTGTAAAAATTCATTTTGAGAAGTGAACATGCTTAAATCCTTTAGTAAATATGCCACATTTTCTTATTGGAAGTGGAACAACAATAAAAAAATGCTAGATAAATGAAAGGGCCAATCTGCGCAAAATGGATATTTCATTAATGGTTAGATGGCACTTTGAATCTCTCAGCAGTTTCTTCTATCTGTCAGAGACTTATAAAAAAATTGCTGTGTGAGCGCCATAACCATATGCATAATTGTCACAAATAATCCCTGTATTTTGTCCAATGTGTTTATTCCCTATGATTGTCAGCTCTATCTAGTGGCCATAATGGGGAATTTTCTTGAGCTCACCTGTTGAATCTATTATAAGAGAGTCACATTTTAATTTTGGAATTATATATAAAGCAACTGGAGCACTAAGACTTTTCCTGCAGTCGACGGAAGAGTAAGACCACAATGGAAGTGGGTAGGAGGTGAGAACTAGGGACTCGCAGCAAGATCTCATTGCTGGAGTCTCCAACACATGTAACAAGTATGTAAGACATATAAGACACAAGTGTTCACCAATAACATAATGCTGAATTCTGGGTGGGGGGAATTTGGGCTTGATTTTTATTGAACTAACCTATCCATTATGCACTCCTCACCCCTGTGCTCTGTGTATTATGCATGGCTGACCTCTGTGTACTGTGTTTTACACACTCCTAACCCCTGCACCTTGTTCATTACAGACACCTGACCCCTGTGCTCTGTGCATTACACACTCCTGACACCTGCGCTCTGTTTTACACACTCATAACCCCTGCACTTTGTTCATTACAGACACCTGACCCCTGTGCTCTGTGCATTACACACTCCTGACATCTGCACTCTGTGTTTTACACACTCCTAATCCCTTCAATTTGTTCATTACACACACCTGACCCCTGTGCTCTGTGCATTACACACTCCTGACACCTGCACTCTGTTTTACACACTCCTAACCCCTGCACTTTGAGCATTACATACACCTGACCCATGTGCTCTGTGCGTAACATACTCCCGACATCTGGACTCTGTGTTGTACACACTCCTAACCCCCGCACTTTGTGCATTACATACACTTGTGCTCTGTGTTATGCATGGCTGACCCCTGCACTCTGTGCATTACACACTCCTGATCTCTGCACACTCTGCATTACATCCTCCTGACCCCTGCACTTTGTGCAATACACACTCCTGACCCCTGTACTCTGTGCTTTACATACTCCGTACTCCTGCACTCTCTGCATTGCATACTCCTGACCCCTGCACTCTGTGCAATACATACTCCTGACCTCTGTACTCTGTGCATTACACACTCCTGACCCCTGCATTCTGTGCTTTACATATTCCTGACCCCTTCCCTCTAGATGCTGGGCTCTATATGACACACTCCTAACCTCTGCACTCTACAGTATGCATTTAGAAACACTTGCTTGCATCTTTAAAAATGGTTCATTGATGGCATCTTACATTTTCTTGTCCTTGCGTGTGCAATTTAAAGTGGTTGTAAACCTCAGCCTTGAAATATGGAGAAAGCATATCCCTCTATAGTGTGTACTTTGCACAATTAAGAGCACAAGTGTAATCTGTGTTTGCTTCTTCATGCATAAGCCACTTCTGATGAAACCAAGAGAAAAAAGGAGACAGGGAGGGACCTCCAGCACACAGCTTATGATTGATAGCCTCAGCCCTGCTCCTGTGTGCTGTGTGCAGGGGGGGGGGGGGGGCTTAACTCTAATCAGCTCTAAGAGCTCCCTCACTGAGCTCTGCAGTGTGTAGTTTCATCTCCACACCCCCTGCTTTCTGAAAGCTCAGAAAAAGCAGTAAAAATTCTGGACATTGATCAGCTGTAGAGAAAAGAAGACACAGATAATCAGGTACAACTTATGTAGGGGGGATTTGTTCCATCTATGTGTATCACCTGAAGCCAGTCAGTTCACTTGGTATATGGAAGGGTTTACAGCCACTTTAATATCTCCGATCTTCCTCATAGGCAGTCGTTATTTCTCCCATTGCAGATACAGCAGGTGAAATAAGTATTGAACTCGTCACCATTTTTCTCAGTAAATATATTTCTAAAGGTGCTATTGACATGAAATGTTCACCACATGTCGGTAACAACCCGTGCAATTCTTACATACAAAGAAACCAAAACAAATAAATTTAAAAATTAAGTTATGTGTAATAAAATGGAATGACACAGGGAAAAGTATTGAACACATGAAGAAAGGGGGATGCAAAAAGGCATAGAAAGCCAAGACACCAGCTGAAATCTATCAGTAATTACAAAGAAATCCTGCCCCTTGTCAGTGCAAATTAATATTAGCTGGTTCAGTCTAATGCAGGCCATAGATGGGTCGAAAATCAGCCGATTTTTCGGCCGAAAATAAAATCGGCCGATTTTCGGATCATTAGTGGGCTAATTGTTCGGCCGTTTTTCGGTATTTTGGCAGATTTTTTTTTATCGGTAAAGTTGGAAAAAAATTGGCCGATTTTGCTGATCGGCCGATTTTCGCGGCAATGATGGGCAAATCGGCCGATCTTTTTACCGATAAAAAAATCTGTGCATGAGCAGTGACCTGCAAGAGGAAGACAAAAAGAAGAAGAAAAAGAAGAAGAGGATAAAGAAGAAGAAGAACAAGAAGAAAAACAAGAGGAAGAGGAAGAAGAAGAGGATGAAGAGGAAGAAGAAGAGGATGAAGAAGAGGATGAAGAAGAGGATGAAGAAGAAGAAGAGGAGGAAGAAGAAGAATAGGAAGAAGAAGAGGATGAAGAAGAAGAAGAGGATGAAGAAGAGGATGAAGAAGAAGAAGAGGAAGAAGAAGAGGATGAAGAAGAAGAAGAAGAGGATGAAGATGAGGAAGAAGAAGAGGAAGAGGATGAAGAAGAAGAAGTAGAAGAAGCAGAAGAAGAAGAGGATGAAGAAGAAGAGGATAAAGAAGAGGAAGAGGATGAAGAAGATGAAGAAGAGGATGAAGAAGAAGAGGATGAAGAAGAAGAAGAGGATGAAAAAGAAGAGGAATTCCAGTCCGGCAAAAAGTGTCCCTGCAGAGAGCTCCGCTATTTCTTTGACAGTTCCTTGACATTTATAGCGGTTGCAACAATGTATCTATTTGTTTCCGAATAAAAACATCTGTATCCTAAATGGATACAAATACATTGTTGCAACCGCTATAAATGTCAAGGAACTGTTAAAGAAATAGCAGAGCTCTCTGCAGGGACACTTTTTGCCGGCTGTAGACGGGATGAAAATTGGCCGTTTTTTTTTACCGTTGCTGGTAACGTCGGCCGCTTGAACAACTGATTTTTCATTTTTTTAAAGAAAAATCGGCCGGTTTTCTCCCCATCTATGGCCTGCATAACGCCCCGGTCACATTGGGTGCGACTTGGCATGTGATTTGCATGCCGTGCGATGTGCAAATCGTATGCCAAGTCGCACCCTATTGTGTGCAATTAGAGCAGTCAAATCGGTGCGGTTCCGACTTGGTTGGAGCTGCACTGATTTCTAAAGTAGTACATGTACTACTTAGAGTGCGATTTGCATAGACATCTGTGTCAGATGTCTTGCAAATCGCACCTGAAATCGGCATTTCACCTGACTTTAAAATCGTGTGACTTCACTGTAAGTTGGATGATTTCATAGTTGGGCTTGATGTGACCCAGGGGGTTAACTGATGGCCTATAAAAATGTATCTCATTACCAAGGTGTCACATGAGAAACATCTCATGATGGGTAAATGCAAGGAACTCTCTCAAGAGCTTCAGAAAGACCTGGAATTAGCAGGTACAACTGTTTCAAATAAAACAATAAGTAAGGCCCTCATCCGCCATGGCCTGTATGCACACTCACCACACAAGAGTCCATTGCTGAAGAAAAAGCATGTTGCTGCACAACATTTAGACAATACTGTGAAATACTGGAAGAATATAGTCTACTCAGATGGGACCAAAATTGAACTCTTTGGATGCCATAATACACACCATGTTTGGAGGTCAAATGGCACTGCATATCACCCCAAAACCACCATTGCACATCACCCCAAAAACACCATACCAACAGTGAAGTTTAGAGGTGGGAACATCATGGTGTGGGTCTGTCTTTCAGCATACGGTACTGGCAAACTTCATGCCGATGAAGGAAGGATGAATGGAAAAATGTACCAAGAAATTCTTGATAAAAATCTGCTGCCATCTACCAGGATGATGAAGATAAAACAAGGGTGCACATTTCAGCAAGACAATGATCCCAAACACAAAGCCAAAAAAACTCTCAACTGGTTTCAAAGAAAGAAAATAAAGCTGCTATAATGGCCCAGCCAATCACCTGACTTGAATCCAATAGAAAATCTATGGAAAGAACTAAAGATCAGAGTTCATAGAAGAGGCCCACGGAACCTTCACGATTTGAAGACTGTGTGGAAGAATGGGCCAAAATCACACCTGAGCAATGCATGCTAGTTTCTCCATACAGGAGGTGTCCAGGGGCGTACTGACCATTTGGAAACTCAGGCACTGCACGAGGGCTCGGGATCAGTAGGGGGCCCCATGAGATGCCCCTGGTACCTTTTTCATAGGCTTTTTTGAGTTTGGGCAAGGACACAGGGGCCCCATGATTCCATATTGCCCAGGGGCCCCATGAGTTGTCAGTCCGCCCCTGGAGGTGTCTTAAAGCTGTTATTACCAATAAAGGATTTTGTATGAAGTGTTAAATACATTTCAGTTAGCGTGTTCAATACTTTTTCCCTGTGTCATTTCATTTTATTACACATAACTTAATTGCTGAACTTATTTGTTTTGGTTTCTTTATATGTATAGATTGCATGGGTTGTTACCGATATGTGATGAAATTTCATGTTAATAGCACCTTTAGAAATATATTTACTGAGAAAAATGGTGACGTGGGTATAGGATTATAACTTTTTTTTTTTAACCACCTCCCGCCCGCCATATAAGGTAATGACGGTTTTCTCGTTCTGGGTGGATGTCGTATGACGTCCTCCCACTCTAACCGCGCGTGCGCACTCTGGGAGCGATCGGTGGTGCACTGTGCCCCTGGGACACAGCGGATCACCGATCAATGGAAAGAGCCGAAGATGTCAGCTCCATCATGTGATCAGCTGTTTCCAATCACAGCTGATCGCATGTAAATAGGGGAATGCTGGTTATCGGCATTCCTCTCCTCACGAGCTGTCACGCTGACAGCTCGAGAGGAGAGGAGAGCTGGTAATCAGCATTCTTCGGAGGGGACATGTACACTGATCATCAGGACACTGATCATCAGTGTGCCCTGATGATCAGTGTAGCCCCAGCAGTGCCACCTGTCAGTGCCCATCAATGCCACCTGCCAGTGCCAATCAGTGCCACATCAATGCTACAAATCAGTGCCTACCAGTCCACATCAATGCCACATATCAGTGCCTACCAGTCCACATCAATGCCACATATCAGTGGCCATCTGAGCTGCCTTTCAGTCTCACTTATCAGTGCCAGTCAGTGTCACCTATCAATGCCAGTCAGTGCCCCCTATCAGTGCTGCCAATCAGTGCCACCTATCAGTGCCAGTCAGTGTCACCTAACAGTGCCAGTCAGTGCTGCCTATCAGTGCCAGTCAGTGCCACCTATCAGTGCCATATATGAGTGCTGCCTTTCAGTGCCCATCAGTGATGCCTGTCAATGCCTATCAGTGCCACCTACTAGTGCCTCCTCATCAGTGCCACCTATCAGTGCCCATCAGTGCAGCCTATCAGTGCCCATCACTGCAGCCTCATTAGCGGACATCTGTGAAGGAGAAAAATCACTTATTTACAAAATGTTATAACAAAAACTATGAAAAAACTTTTTTTTTTTTTAAATTTTCAGTTGTTTTTGGTTTGTTTAGCAAAAAATAAAAAACCCAAAGGTGATTAAATCCCACCAAAATAAAGCTCTATCTGTCTCAAAAAAATGATAAAAATTTCATATGGGTACAGTGTTGCATGACCGCACAATTGTCATTCAAAGTGCGACAGCGCTGAAACTTGAAAACTGGCCTGGGCAGGAAGGGGGTATAAGTGCCCTGTAGGCAAGTGGTTAATGGTTGAACTGGATGGACTTTTGTCTTTTTTCAGCCAGACTAACTATGTATTCAATACTTCTTTTATCCGCTGTATATGTTTCACTCTTAAGAAAAGTGCACTTGTGAGTATATTAGCTCAGCTGGCAAAACTGCTTCTTTTTGTGTGTGTCCAGGTGACAGGTACACTTTGCCATCACTTGTCTAATGATGACATGGAGATTGAAGCAGGAGTCGAGTGTGTGAGAAACAAATGATTTATTATAACGCACTGCATGACCAG
Source organism: Staurois parvus (assembly GCF_062004578.1). Taxonomy (NCBI): domain Eukaryota; kingdom Metazoa; phylum Chordata; class Amphibia; order Anura; family Ranidae; genus Staurois; species Staurois parvus. The sequence continues at coordinate 1,103,038 of NW_028317806.1, forward strand.
AATGGCTAATGTAGTATGACATAATGGACACACTTTAAGATTCTATCCAAACTGCGTTTGAATGAAAAAAGAAGGGTAACCATAGCAATGAGTTTAAACATGTCACGTGGCCCTTCTGCTGGGTACATCACTTAAATCCCCTAACGATCTTGTAAAATCAAATATTTAAACAAACTGTTACATAACTGTCACGCTACGGGATCCTCAATATGCTTCAAGTGCCTTCACATGAAAGTATTTTCTCTGCATTGGTTCAAAAAAAGGATATTGTTTAAGGTATAAAATAATCCTAACATGTTCCATTAATAGGGAGAAACACAGCTAAAGAAACACTCTAGGACAACGCAAAAAATGGGCACACTAACTGTTGGGTCCCTACAAAACCACTGAAAGTCCATCTCCGGGCAAGTCTGATTTTTAAAGCTAACCCTTCCCTCACCCTTCCGGAGAACCCCCTTTTTCTTTCTTCTTATTTACCTTGCTCTTAATGTTTTGGGGGGTCACTAGTCCCCCTTCATTGGGGCTTGTAGTTGCAGAATAGTGGAAGATGGAAACCCAACATTTCATATTCCTGATATGAGCCTGCTGTACCATGTACTTGTATGTATGAAATGTATCCTGTTCTCTTTGTATTGCTTCCTTTGTGTGAAATCCCTGGTGTTCCTGCCATTCCCTCTACTTTCCTATTAAAAACTGACCAAACTAGGCAGGAGAGCTCAGTGTGGTCAGTTTTCTAGCTGTGCTGGAACTCCTCCTCCTTCAATGAGCAGACTTTTGCTCACAACCCCCCTTTCCCCCCTGGCAGCCTTTCACTGGGAAGACCAGTGTTCAGCCATTTCTCCTCCTCCAGCTCCTTTTGTAGCTGCGAAGAGAGAGAATGTGATCACTTATAAACAAGGGTCAAAAAGATATTTATACACAAATATTTTGCCTTCCACTTCTATACTGGGCACCTTCTCCCCCTTCCTGCCCAGGCTAATTTTCAGCTTTCAGCTATGTCGCACTTTGAATGATAATTGCATGGTCATGCAACACTGTACCCATATGAAATTGTTATCATTTTTTGAGACAGATAGAACTTTCTTTTGGAGGTATTTAATCATCACTGGGTTTTTTTATTTTTTCCTAAACAAACAAGAAGAGGCTGAAAATATTGAAAACAATGTATTTCTTAGTTTCTGCTATAAAATTTAGCAAAAAAGTAATTTTTCTTCATCGCGCTGATGAGGCTGCACTGATAGGCACTGATGAGCAGGCACTGATAATCTGCACTGATGGGCACTGATGAGGAGGCACTGTTGGGCTCTGATGGGGCGGCACTGATGGGGCAGCACTGATGGGCACTTCTGGGGTGGCACTAATAATCTGCACTGATGGGCACTGATAATCTGCACTGATGGGAACTGATAATCTGCACTGATGGGCACTGATGAGGAGGCACTAATGGGCACTAACGAGGAGGCACTGATGCGCACTAATAATCTGCACTGATGGGAACTGATAATCTGCATTGATGGGCACTGATGAGGAGGCACCGATGAGGCAGCACTGATTGACACTGATAGGTAATCAGCATTGATAAACTGCACTGATCTACACTGATGGTCACTGATAAGGCAGTACTGATAAGTGCCCTGATCATCAGTGTAAACAATATACTGTCAGCCTTTCAGATTATCGGCTCTTCTTTCCTCACACAGAGACAGCATGTGAGGAAAGGACTGCCGATAACCAGCAAGTCTGTTTACATGTGACCAGCTGTGATTGGACACAGCTGATCACATGGTAAAGGGCTGTTGTTATTGGCCCTTTATCGTGACCTGCGATCAGCTGTGTTCAAAAGACATAGCTTCACAGAGCGCACCTGATGCACACCCCAGGAGGCTCGCAGAAGGCACAGTTCTGGTCAGACATCCATGGACATTCTCCCACAACTGGAGAGCCGTGCTGTAGCCATTTTACAGCTATAGCGTTGTCAAGCAGTGGTTAAACTGAATGGGTTGTTTTACAAGGTGAGGGTTTCCAGAAACTTCAAGGGGCTTGTTTATAAAAAAAATCCACTTTGAGAATGTTTAATCATTTATGCAAACATAACAATTCCTGTATTTTTTATAATATGTGTGCAATAGTTTCTTTGGTGCCTTTCGCTGGAAGAATGTAACATTCCCCAACAGTTGATGCTAGAAATAGACATTTGAATAGAAATTTGACCATGAAAGTCAACATTCACCAATAGAGAAAATAGCCTTAGCACTATAGGCTATGAACATTTGACCAGCAGGGGAAATAATGTAAGGGAGACCTCAGCACTGTGTACAGTCTATGGAGATTCCTTTGTGAACAGCCAAACAAATGGGTGTCCAGCCGAGTGAACCTCCAGCTTCAGTGTGAAGTGTATTGTTTCCATTGCTAAAGTTAGGGAGGTTGTTTTATAAATGGACTCTAAGTAGCACAAATAACTGGAATGAAATGGTTTTTGGATGAATCAAAGCCAAAACTATAAACCAACTTTTAAATGGTGCCTTCCTATTGCCCAATATACATTTTCTAATGATTTGCAATGTAAATGTATTTTTTTATATTATTCTATATGGTCAGGTGACCACAAAGCTTTGTCTGTCACTTGTCTGTGTGCAGCTGCAGTGTTTGGTGGGTGGGAACTCTCTCCCCTTCTGATACCACCTAGAGCCCTGGTGCCCAACATGTGGCCTGTGTGCTATCGGGCATCAGTCAGATTGCAAAATGGCAGCAGGGTGCCAGGTACTACAACGGTGCCCGTGTTCCAGCACCCAGCACTGGAAGAGAGACTGTACTGTGGGCAGAGTTATCTCTACCCACAGTACAAGTAAGGTCCCAGTCTGGAGAGAGCAAACATTAATGCAAGAGCAGCACAGTGGACCAAAGGTTAGCAATTCTGCCTGGCAGCACTAGGAGTCCTTGGTTCAAATCCCAGCCACAGCACCACCTGCCTGGAGTTTGCATGTTCTCCCTGTCCCTGCGTGGGTTTCCTCCGGGTACTCCGGTTTTCTCCCACACTCCAAAGACATGCTGGAAGGTTAATTGGATCCTGTCTAAATTTGCCCTAGTATGTATGAATGTAAGTTAGGGACCTTAGATTGTACACCCCTTGAGGGTTAGGGACTAATGTGAATGTACAATATATATGTAAAGCGCTGCATAAATTGATGGCGCTATATAAGTACCTGTAATAAATAATGTGATGGGTAAGTGATCAACCATGGGGAAGAGTTAACACTTTCACTACCATGACCATCAGTACAGGGGAGGTGAGGGTGTTAACATTCAGCGTAATGATCACCAATGGGTAGGGGGTTAACGATTACTGCCATGACCGCCAATACGGGGGTGGGACGATGGCAACACTTTCACTGCCATGACCACCAGTGCAGAAGGGGAGGGGATTAACTTTTACTGCCAATACTGGGGGGCAGGTAGGAGGGTAACTTTCTATGACCCCCAGTGCAGGAAGGGGAGAATGGGGGGTTAATGTTCACTACCATGACCACCAGTGTGGGGGGTTAACCTTCAATGCCACTGATTCTCAATGCAGGTTGGGTGGGGTTAAATTCCATTGCCAATGAACAGCAATGCAGGGGAGGGATGAGGGGATGACTTTCACTGTTGGCCATCATCAATGTTTCCAAATGTTAATAGTACTGACACCAATACTGATGGTAATTTTTTTTTTGGTCACTGGCACCAATGCTGGGGTTTATTGTTGTGGCTACTGACACCAATACTGGGGGTTATTATTGCAGCTATTAACACCAGTGTTGGGGGTTGTTGTACTCCAACTTCTTCATTGTGTATTGCGATACACTTCAAAAAATACAGCAGGACTGAATGTTGAAACACAGTGTTCATGTATTGTGTGTGACAAGTATATCAGTATTCAGTAGAGATATATTATTCAACCAGTAGATGGCAGTGGTTCTAAGTTTGTAGTTGCATCTCTGATAATCTCTATGTCTTTTCCCTGGATAACATTTCCTGTTTCTTTGTTGTAGTAAAGCAGAAAAGCACATGTGGACTGTGCACTGTCCTGTAGGGCTATATACAGAATTTCTAACACTGAAAGTTTTTGGATGTTGAGGTACAAAAATAAGCTGCATTGTATGGCTCTTGATAGTTTTCCAGTTGACAACCACTGGTCTAGAGTAATGGATGCCACCAGGTGACATCATGGTTCTGTGTAATTCAACTCTGTTGTCAGCTCTCACATTACACAGAGGTGACAGAGCTTTGGTATAACCCGACTACATAGGAAAAAAAAAGTATTTACATTGCAATTTATAAAGAAATATATGTAGTGCAATATGAGCTATAGGGAGGCAACATTTAAGAATTGCTTCTCAGCTAAGAGTGAAAGAAGCCAGTGGCTGCCTGAAGATGTGCTCCAGTCCTTGCTGAAGCTGCCAAATTGTGATTCAGATTTACTGGTTCTTCTCACAAAGGAAGCCATTGGGGCTACCAGCTAAATGAAAACAATTAACTCCGTGTGTGTCAGATATCGGATCTCAACAGTTGTTCAGCAAGGAGCACTTTCTCTTTAATAGTGGGGGTGATATTCTGAAATAATGAGGCCCTAAAATAACAACACATTGATATTTAAACATATATGGAAATATACAGTATTTGATTCTCACAATAGACTATTCTGAAACTTTACAAGTGTCCATAAATACATTCCTGGCATGCCACAATATTCAGTATCACTGTTCAAGAAAGCTCCACCTTTTTTCATTTCAAAAGCTGTCATTAAGCTCCAGTCTAGTAACTTTTGCCTAGGCTCAGATGATGTCATCAGTCTGTCGCAAGCAGGAAAATAGAACTTCCTCAGTCTTCTCTCTTCCAGTGATCAGACTGAAACATTGCAACTTTGCAGCAAATCACAAGGTGAGAGGCTTCAACAAGGGCAGATCTGTGTCAAACATTTGTATATACAGTGATTTACATGATTGTGACTCTGACTCGCATTTGAGTCCAGAAAGTGACTCTGAATGATGCCTAAACAAAAATAGTTCTGTCCTTCTGGAGAGCAAAAAAAAGACTATTGTAATACTAGTTCCACTTTGCATAATTTTTTCATGTTTATACAAATCAGCCCTTGAGACTAGAATACCCAACAGACCTTTGGAGTTTTTTAATAACAACATTCCTTGAAGAGACAAAGAGGCCTAATATATGAGCGCATATATTGTATTGAATGTAACAGGGCGGCTTTTGTTTTATAGCGTTTTGCAGTTACCATGGAGAACATCGAGCCAGGTTTCAGGGTTGCTATGTTAAATTAAGGTTTGTGTACTTTTCAGATGCATTTTTGGTATATGTGAGACAGAAGGTTCTACGGGCTGTATGGCTGTTCCAGAAGTTGATACAGGTAATAAGTTATTGGTGAGTCTCTGGCAAGTTTAAAAGTCATTAAATCCTCTGTGGAGGAGAACAGAGCCAGAAGCTGCTTATGCAAAACCTTGTTCATAGTAATGACTGTGACATGTTAGCATGGCAAAATAGTTTTTCTTTGATATCCCTTGGCTTTTTTCTGTCATCATGCACAAGTATGTCAGAGTGAAGTATAAAATGTGATAAAACATCAGAACCTAAAATATATATTTATACATACACTATATTGCCAAAAGTATTGGTACATCTGCCTTTACAGGCACATGAACTTCCCAGTCTTAGTCCGTAGGGTTCAATATTGAGTTGGCCCGCCCTTTGCAGCTATAACAGCTTCAACTCTTCTGGGAAGGCTGTCCACAAGGTTTAGGAGTGTGTCTATGGGAATGTTTGACCATTCTTCCAGAAGCGTATTTGTGAGGTCAGGCACTGATGTCGGACGAGAAGGCCTGGCTCAAAGTCTCCGCTCTAATTCATCCCAAAGGTGTTCTGTCGGGTTGAGGTCAGGACTCTGTGCAGGCCAGTCAAGTTCCTCCATCCCAATGCTAATCCATGTCTTTATGGACCTTGTTTTGTGCACTGGTGTGCAGTCATGTTGGAACAGGAAGGGGCCATCCCCAAACTGTTCCCACAAAGTTGAGAGCATGAAATTGTCCAAAATGTCTTGGTATGCTGAGTTCCTTTCACATCACCCCTGAAAAACAACTCCACACCATAATCCCCCCTCCAACAAACTTTACACTTGGCACAATGCAGTCAGGCAAGAACTGTTCTCCTGGTAACCACCAAACCCAGACATGTCGATCGGATTGCCAGACAGAGAAGTGTGATTCGTTACTCCAGAGAACACGTCTCCACTGCTCTAGAGTCCAGTGGCGGCGTGCTTTACACCATTGCATCTGATGCTTTGCATTGCACTTGGTGATGTAAGGGTTGCATGCAGCTGCTCAGCCATGGAAACCCATTTCATGAAGCTCTCTACACACTGTTGTTGTGCTAATCTGAAGACCACATGAAGTTTGGAGGTCTTTAGCTATCGACTCTGCAGACAGTTGGGGACTTCTGCGCCCTGTGCGCTTCTTTATGCGCTGACCCCGCTCTGTCATGTTTCATGGCCTACCACTTCGTGGCTGAGATGCTGTTGTTCCCAGTTGCTTCCACTTTACACGTTATATGCGTATATACGTTATAATACCTTTACCAGTTGACCATGGAATATTTATTAGAAAGGAAATTTCACAGATGGAAACCTATCACGGTACCACGCTTGAACTCACTGAGCTTCTGAGAGTTAGTCATTTTTTCACAAATGTTAGTAGAAGTAGTCTGTATGCCTAGGTGCTTGATTTTATACACCTGTGGCCATGGAGGTGAGTGGAACATTTGAATCCAATGATTTGGAGGGGCATTTGGCAATATCATATATATATATATATATATATACACACACACACATATATTTATATAATCCAAATGATAGAGTGGCACTCATGGGTCTTAAAAGGTGAATGCACATTGATGAAGTACTGTTTTGATATTTCAACAAAGCACAAGCAACATATGCGGTTGTGTCCATGAAGTCGCTGCATGTGCATCCATTTCAATGGACTGCCTGCTTGCAGCTCTGAAGTGGATGCACACACATCTGCCAGTGACTCTGCACAGAGGACAGCACTAATCAGCTGTTTGAATGAGCCCTATATTATGCAGTCTGAAGTGTGGTGTCTTAAATACACAGAAATCCTTATGTTGCTACCAAGGATTTATGACTTATAGTATGTCAAAAAGTAGATTATTTCTGTCCAACAATTCAACCAAAAACAAAACAGAGATAGATAACCATATACTCTTAAGCTGGCCATTCATAGATCAAAATTTGGCTGATTCAGCAGTATGTTTGAGAAGAGTTGATCTAGTGATTAATTCCTCCCACTGGGACTGTTGATATAATTTCACATGATCAGGGCTTGTAGTTTGCAGCACTGATCAGTGTATTCTGGCAGCAGAGGAGTCTCACTGGCAGAATGCAGAATACAATAGTTTAGCAGGGGGATTCGCCCATCCACCTAGAATGTGTGTATTGGGAAATCAGTTCAGTTTTTTTTTTTTGATCAGCTGGCTGGCTGATAAAAAAAAAAAGGATCCACGTATGCCCAGCTTTAATGCCAAAATGGGTGAAACGCCTCCGAGGAGTTGTCTATGAGTGGCAAACAATAGCTGAAGCCATCTTTGATCTATTCCATTCACACTCATACATAAGGGAGTTGGTGTCTGTGTGCAGACGGCTGCCATTTTGTTTAAATCTACTGGAGCCGGATGAGCCAATACTGTCTGTCTTGCACCAGTCTAGCCACACGCGGATTGGACTGATACAGGTTTGGGGTACTATTCTCATTGGTTTTGGCTACAGCTGTAATGCTCACTACTGAATAATGAAGCTCACTAGTAATGAAGGTGTCTTCCTTGTAATACTTTATCAATATGAATATAAAAAAAAAATTGTGAGAAATTGTAAAGGCTGTACAGTTCTGCAGTTGCAGATTATTTTCCTGTTTTAGAGGTCGTATAGCTTCTGTCGCAATTTTCTTCTAAATCTCATTGTACAGATAATTGTATTACCTCCAACTGCAGTCCAAAATTATTCCATGTTTGTTTTGGGTCGCCCATTGATAAATGTCAGAATGGGCTATGATGGAAAATGTTTTAAGAATTCCTTTATATTTTTTTTCCTTGAGTTTATTTTTAGTTTTGACCGAAGCATTTTCCTACAGCTAAATATATTTTCACATGGCATGCTGAGCACTGCCAAATTATAGTAATCCATTTTAAAGACTACAGTGCATAAACTTAATTACCTTAGAAAAGTGTGCCATTTTCTTTGCTGACAATTGTTTGTAGTTCTTTTTTTTTCAAGCTATACTTTCTACATAGAGAAAGCTCCCATCCTGAAAATTCAAAATGCCTGTTAGTTAGATGAGTAAATATTTTAACATGTGCTTCAGAAATATTTCATTTAAACTACTTTGGTGATCCAGTGTGTTGGGTTGTATTTGAGGTTCTGTTTTATACTACTTGCATTTTTTCAAAATGTTTTATACAAAAAAGATTGTACACTATTGCTGTGGGCTGATATTCCTAAAACCGAAGGGCTACGAATGTGCTTTTCCTGTATCATATTGTTACTAGCTTGCAAACCGTTCTGGTTCTGGACAAAAGAGCAATACAATTGTTCTTGGTGCTGGGAGACTGCTGCTAATAGGCTTTCGGTGCAGTAAAAAACAAGGGGTGGGAGGCTGGCATTGATGGCCTGTTTCTCAAAATGCTAGTTCCCTGGCTAGATTGGAGACATATGACTTACCCACTTTCCTCCCATGTGCCAACACTGTCAATTTGCTGTTCATAGACACAGTGCTGTCACGTCAATGTGGGGAGAGTCCTCATCTCTCACATTTCCTCTCTTTACTGGCTGAATGAAATGGTGAAGTAGTAAAAGGAAGGTGAGCATGGCCACTGGTTCATAGGTAATCTCCCCTTCCCCCCTAAAGATTAAAGCACCCTAATACTATATAACCCCTTTACTGCTAAATAGTCATCTTGTGCCAGGAACTTGTGCTTCAAAACCATACTAGTCTCCAGATGGTAGTATATAAATGCCACAATCACAGCTTAGAAGAAGTTGTTTGCTATAGACAAATTTGACTCTCTACTTTCCAGCATGTTTCGGACAGATATTTATAGTGATGAAAAAGATAAAATCATGTTTTTGATGTGTCCGGTGGCAACAGGAATAAACAAATTGTCCAGCCAGATAAAAATGGCTTGTGACATTCCCATTAAGTTCTGTACTATTTTCATTATTGCTCTATGTGAAAGACTCAGGCATACAAATATGCCTTTGCCTAATAAAGATAGCTGATGGAAAAAGGATTCCATAAAAAAACATACATCTCATTTCTAGATGTTGTTATTCCCATGAGACCTGTGGAACATCATAATGATTCGTGTCGTGGAGAAATTTCCCTTGCAGTTTTCCTGTACAGTCTGATGTATGAAAACATCCATGCCATCGCTAATTGCTACTGGTTGGTGCGTATATATATATATATATATATATATATATATATATATATATATATATATAAATATCTTGTGAGAGTGTGAGGCCCCGCCACTATGTGAATTTAGGTTATGAAGATAGAAATGACACAGAACGCTCAAAGAGTCAGTTTGAGAAGCTCTAGTGGGTGTTTTGTCAGCAGAGAAAACTGTGTCTTAAAGCGGTAGTAAACTCTTGTTTAAAAAGAAAAAAAATGTCTTCCTGTAAGGCAATATCATACTGTGCTAGTATGTACTGCATAATAGCACATTATTAAAGACATACCTGAAAATGGAGTCCTCTAGCAGAATGCTGTTACCACTGCAGATGCTTCCATCTTCACCCAATCCTTCTTCCAGGTTTGCGAGTTGTGGCTGCTTAAATGTCTGAGCCATGATGACATCACTCCTGCACATGCGCACACGAGTCTCAACCATAGCACACAGCTCTGAAGGAACAACATGGGTATGCCCTTCCGTCAGAGCGTATGTACTGATGACGTCACCTGCTGCCGCTCAATAGAATATCTCCTAAATGGTCAACGTTTAGGAGATATTCATTTTACCTCTAGGTGAGCCTTATTGTAAGCTTACTTGTAGGTAAAAATGTTTTTAAAAAGTTTACTATTACTTTAAGTTTTCTCTGGATATAGTATTTCTCTGGATATAAAGCTTGAAGATTCCAAAGCGACTTGGATGGGATGGAACCTTCAGTCCTGTGCCCAGGCTTTGCTAGTTGCTACAGCCTGTGTGTGAGTGTAGTCAAGATTATTATAAGCCAGATGTGAACAAAGCTCTGGGCAGTTGCTGCCAATTGAAGATAGAGTCTCCGTGTCAAGGCAGTGTTCTCCAGCCAGGAGAGGTGACATTCTCGGGGGACAAGACCCTATGTTGGGGGGACGTCTTCCCCAACGACTGGGAAAGTCAGAACAGTTATGTGGGTCCAGAGAGAAAGAGAAAGCTGAGGTGACTAGTGAATCCATAGAGGGGGCTGAAGGGGTCTTGTGTACCTGAGAAGTGGGAGAGCCCAGAGTGCTGGGAAAACCCTGTCCAAAGGCCAGAAGTGGAGCCTGTGCAGTGAGGTACTGCAAGCGCAGACTGGGTAAGCCTGAGGAGCCCAAAGGTTGGGGAGACTGGAGCAAGCAGTGGTGCTGCTGACAGGAGAGTCACGGGGCTCGGCATATTCATTAACATTGTTTTGTGTGAAGCTGAAACCCCCTGCAAGGGAACCTTGTGTTGTGAAGACTTTAAAGTTTTGCTGTCAATAAAAGTGGGCTGCTTTGCCCCTAAACACAGTTGTGACTGACGTGGACTCACTTTAAATACACATCTACCACTGAGATAAACATCCTCCAGATCAAATCACTATATATATACCTGATATACAGTTGCAAGAAAAAGTATGTGAACCCCTTGGGATTACATGGAGTTTTGCATGAATTGGGCATAAAATGTGCTCTGAATGTCATCTAACTCACAACAATAGAAGAACACAGTCTGCTGAACACAATACTACACAAACATTAGATGTTGCCAAGGTTTAATTGCACATAACATGTAAACATTCACAGTGCAGGGAGGAAAAAGTATGTGAGGCCCTAGCTTAATGACTTCCCCCAGAGCTAGTTGGAGCCAGGAGGGAGCCAACCTTGACTCCAATCAGTGTGATGATATTGGATGTGTTGCTGACAGCTGTCCTGCCCTTAAAAAACACACACCTGTTTTGGGTTTACTGGTTTCAAGAAGCACTGTCTGATGTGAACCATGCCTCGCAGAAAAGAGCTCTCAGAAGACCTACGATCAAGAATTGTTGACTTGCATGAAGCTGGAAAGGGTTACATAAGTATCTCCAAAAGCCTTGATGTTCATGTGTCCACGGTAAGACAGACTGTCTACAAATGGAGAACACACAAAGGTGTGACCTGGCGTGAAAGGGAACAAGGCTTATTTCCTTGTCTTGTGTTGGGACTGCACTGGGCACAGCTGCCAGCATATTCCCCAAAACAACCGGCGAGAACAGGCCCTACATTTTCAGAAACTACTGACTTTAGAGTCTTTGTCATGTTCTTCAAGAATCTTTAACACAGTGATGCAGATGCAATATAACGTGTGTGTGTGCGTGTATATATATTGTGGTGGAAGCATGCTTCATAGTGCATTCCCAGCATTGGGACCAAGCTGTCACCAATCTCATACCGGGCTCCTGATCTCGTCCTAACTATCAGGAGGATATACAATCACAGACTATCATATGATTGCTGTAAAAGCCTGTGTGTAAAAAAAATAATAATAAAAAAATAGATAGATCAGGGCTTGATCTAGGATAGTATTAGTGTCATTGTCAGGGTCAAAGTCAAATTCAGAGTCAAAGGTCATGGTCAGGGTAAAAACAAATAACTGTAGGGGTAAAAGGTCACATTAGTGTGTTTTAGGTAGGTTTTAAAAAATGTATTTAGTTTGTTTAGAAAAAATAAATAAATCTGTGCATTATTGTTATGTACAGGTTAATTTGGAGAATGATTTTTGTTTATATTATGGACCAGTTTTCCTTTGACAATATAAAAAAATCAGGAGATATCCACTAACATTTACCACCAAATGAAGGCCCAAGACAGTTTATGTAAATAAACAGTTTTACCTTCAAGCATATAGGTGTTAAAATGAACTAAGTCATGGTACTGCAGCTAGGGAGGTCAGGGATGGCTTATTTAAGGCTCATTTACTGCTTGTTAAGAATGTGGAAATACTTTAACATCCATAATCTGGACACAGCTGCACTCTAATTAGAACAACTGTAGTGTTTATAAAAAAGAGTAGCCCAATACCTAAACATAACACAAAGTTAGGAAATGTAATCTTCTCCCTCCTTTGTGCTAGATGACCAGTCCTTCTACATTGTAATGACTCTAGATAGCTACACACGAGTGAAAAGGGTCAGAGGTGAGAGAGAACTGCTTAAGCCCCTATTCACACTGGATCCGACTTTGAAATTGTGCGACTTCACAGTTGCATGATTTCAAAGTTGGATGGCAGTGCAACTTTGGGTGTGACTTGATAGACATCTGCACAGATGTCTATGCAACTCGCACGCCAAATCAGCAAAAGTAGTGCAGGAACTACTTTTCCAATCCGATAAAGTTGCACCAGTTAGAACAGTTCCTTTACCGGTCATTGGATGCGATTTGTCATGCAATCAGTGAGCCAGAGCTAAGTGTAGTAATTGAATATTGTGAAAAACACAAAAATGCTTTTTCACATGTGTGTGTATATTAAATGAGTAGACACATAGCTAAGGTTGCAAGATACCTGTACCAGGGTCAAGAAACCTAATAGGCCTTGTGGAAAAAAAATCACTGAATATTGAAGGTTGCTGTTCGGAGTTGCCTGGAGACTTCAGTACTTGGTGCTACTCAGGTTCCGCTGAGTAATGGATAAAGCCCCAAGACTATGGAACTACTATGGATAAGTAGAGATGTCCATTAGATTAAGAAGGTGGATCCATGTAGGTTTTTCAAAAAGGTATATATTTATTATCATGGACAGAAAAATGGCCAGAAGATAAACTAAAAATAGAGAGTATGATGATGATGATAATAATAATAATCATAATACATGCTTATGTTACAATCAGTGAAATAAAACTTAATTTAAAATTAGACAGTGTTTACATAACAAAGATTAAAAGGTATTTATTAATTCTCACAGACGCAACTTTTAAAATGCACCATCAATTCATTTCTTGGCCCTTTATTTTCCACTTCATCAGGACAAGGTGTAGAGTACACTAGAAAAAAAAATATACATAGAATTATACAAGAATGTAAATCCAATTACTTCCAAAAAAAGACAAATGGCCAGAGGACACTACTACTACTACTATTACTAATAATAAATTAAGAAGAAGTGTAACAGTTATGATAATAATAATAATGATGATGATAAAAAACATACTTATTTTTCAGTGTCATAAAAATTTAAATGTAGACAATGTAATCATTCTAAAGTGTATAGACAGGTTTCTGTGTTGCATATGAGCAAGGTGGTAACAAATGAATGGATAAATAAATAATTTAACGGATAAATAAAAAGGGAAATGGTATAGTATAGTTAACTTCATTATATTTAAAATAAATTGACAAAATAATTTGAATGGATTTGAGATAATATTATTCATGATTGTTGCTCATAAATCACAGAGTGCACAGAGTTTTTATCATAACAGATTTTACCATAACCAAGGTTTCTTGTAAAAAAGTGTTTATCAGTTAATTAATAAGTACATCAGACTTGAGTATATGACGTAATTCACTTCTATAATTATGATTGTGTTGTAACTATTAATCTGTCATGACATTTTTATAGCCCAAAGTATACTTTGGTGGTGGTCTCTGCGTGCTCTCTCTGTGAGCGGTCAGCGTGTATTCCAAAACAAAGCTTATTCCGGCATACTGTACTTCAGCTGAAGAGTGTAATTTCAGTATAACCAAACTGAGGATTAGAAATAAAAGTGTTTGAACTATAATGGAGAGATTAAAGGATTAGTTCGCCATTACCAAAAACTGCCTATAAAAGTAAGATAAAAACAAACTGAGCAGCTTTGACCAAAGTTGAATAATGCCCTTGCTATAGTCATTTTCATATCTTCCAAAGCCTGACCAAAAAACTTTCCATGCTGTCTAGTTGCTAGGATGTTGCTAAGACACTCCCAGTCAATTCAACTCCCCCCCCCCCCTATGTTCCCTTTCTCCCCTGTTCCAGTAGCTCTGAGCTAAGCGATGCTGCAATTGAGGAGATAGTGGACCATGTGACAGAGGTTTGACAGCTCACTCTGGTGATGGTGGGGGTGAACAGTAATGGCTGGGAGTGTGTTAACAACATCTTAGCAACAAGGAAAGACAATTTTGTTTTTGTTGAAGAATTTCAGTGTCTGCAAGGCTGGACTGAAGAGTAGTTAATTATCCTGTGGGGACAGGCAAGAATTCTGGAAAGTTGTAAAATGAAGCCTCAGAACTGAAACTACTGGCTGTTAATGTAAGATTTTATTGGTATTAGGTTTACAAAAATGGTAATATCCTGTTATTTAAGTTGTGGTTTGTAGGGTGTGATGGTTCTGCTACTACTGCTGTGAGGAGGTGTTTTATGTAAAGCGAATATGTTTTTTTAGGGTTATCAGTGGTTTCTGTATCTTCAGTTGTCTCCTTCTATTTTGCTATTTTCTAGGGGCTCTAGCAATCATGGGTTGTAGGCAAATTTTCTTTTACTTCTTCCTTCAAAGATGTATTGGATTGTTGTGAGGATTTTTTCAAAGACGTATGTTTGATGGTTTTATTGCCGTTAAGAAACTGAGAGTTTGTAAAAGTTCTAGTGCTTGGAATATGATTATACAGAGAATCAATGTTGTAGTGTTTTTTTTTCTGTATGGTAATTATGTTTTATATTGTTTAGTTTGATCTTTGTTAGGTGTTTTTTTTTTAAAGGGTTTTAGAGTATCGCTGACCTGGACTGCTGTACTGCTCGGGTACTTCCTGTTGCATTTTCTATTTCAGAGGTACTATAGGTGCTTTTTGGGTTCTATATCTTGTTTTGGTTCCTGCTCTATTGTTTGCATGATTGGTCTGATCACTTCTTAAAGTATAACTAAAATTAACTAGTTTTGGATAGAGTGTAAATGGATTACAACACCTATTAGGTTTTAATTGCAGTCTTTACCCCTATTAGGGAGATTCACCCTCACTGTTTATCCTGTTTACCATTATCATCAAAAGTAAAGGTAGAAGAAAACCCAACATTTTGGGTTGGCCCCTAGAAAAGTAATAGAGGAAAATATTTCAATGGGGACACTAGTTCTGTTGACATGAGGGTCCCCAAGGAATTCCCTTAATTTGCAGGGATTTTCCCCCACTTCCTGTTTTTGCTATGGGACAGGAAGTGAAGGGAAATCTCCCCAATGGGACACCGATGGCAAAAATTAAATTGATAGGGGCTATAACCCTCTCTTACTATTTACAAAATGCCTATTGTTCTACTTTATTTTAATAATTTTGTTGCATATCATTTCATGTTTGAATTTCTTAAGTCTGTTGGTCACAAGGTAAAAAGTAGGGATGAGTTGAACTGCTCTGGGCTCTGTTCAAGTAGGGTTCAGCAAACCTCAAAGAAGCTTGGCAAAAATACCGTTTTTTATATATGAGTGCAGCTCCAGCTGAACAGGAGGTATGATGGGCAAACGTTTGGGGTTCACCCCAATGCCCAAACAGCCATAGTTACATTTGAAATTAGGCTTGGACCAAACTGTTGGCTTATTCCAAATTAAAAGATGTTTTATATTCTAGATGGACTTGATGAGGAATTAGAGATATTCTCAGATTTTGTTAATTTTCATATTAATCTCTTCACATTTATTCTGTCTCTTCATGATGAGGCGCTCCATTATGCCTCTATAGTACTGTTCAAGGTATGTGTACCGTTCAATAGGAAAGGTCAGATCTTCTGTAAATGCTAAAAAGATAAAAATTCTTAACCCTTTTGGTGAAGGATGTTCATCTATATATGCTTTCAACAGATCTATATCTGATTGATGGCAAAACTCCATTTTGAGGATCTCCTTTAAGTTGTGAATTGTTCTTTTTATGCCGCTATTTGTTCATTTTGGACAGAATTTTCTTGTTCATTCTATGTTAACTTTTGGTGATTTCTTTAAAATCTAAACTGGGAGAAGACAGTGTTGCTATGCATGACTCTCTCTTCAATTGAATACATGATATGGGTGATAAATGTGATTTAAGTATGATATAGATCAAAACATATATCAAACAGTGGTGCTCAACAGAGGGGGATGATAATGGTAACAATGAAAGAGTATGCAGATCACAGCAGGTTTTAAAAGGGTATCTTAATTAGTACTTTTTTCATTCTTAAGATCAATATTGCTGTCCATAAAAAGTTGTGTGTGAGGTAGTAGGGTATTATTTGATTCAAAACATTTGTATTTTTTCTCTTGTTTATATCCCAAATGGCTTGGCATCTCTGTTTTTAGACTGTAAATCGGTGTAAATCAAGAATGCTTTAGACGAGCAAAAGGGTCAGTTGAGAGAAAAGGGGGATAAGAAGCTGCAAGATAAATCTTTTTAAGAGTAGTAGTTGGACATTGTGAAAAACAAAACTGCTTTTATCTGTGTGTATATTAAGTGAGTAGTCACATAGGTAAGGCTGCAACATAACCCATCCAAGCATCAAGCACCCTATTAACAGTGCCTTTCTCTACTCAGAATTTTGAGACTTCTGCACTGGGTGATACTTAGGTTCCAGTGAGTAAATAGCATAATGGATGAAGCCCCCAAAACATGGGAACTGATATGGTATCAGCACGGGCACCTGTTAGATTAAGAAGTTGATTTCAGGTAGGTAGCGATGGGCTGAACATCACCAGCACAAGGGGGTGAAGTTCCACTGACTACCAGCACAAGGGTCAAAGTTCCACTGACCACCAGCACAAGGGGGAAAGTTCCACTGACCACCAGCACAAGAGGGGAAAGTTCCACTGACCACCAGCACAAGGGGGCAAAGTTCCACTGACCACCAGCACAAGGGGGCAAAGTTCCACTGACCACCAGCACAAGGGGGAAAGTTCCACTGACCACCAGCACAAGGGGGAAAGTTCCACTGACCACCAGCACAAGGGGGGAAAGTTCCACTGACCACCAGCACAAGGGGGCAAAGTTCCACTGACCACCAGCACAAGGAGGGAAAGTTCCACTGACCACCAGCACAAGGCGGCAAAGTTCCACTGACCAGCACAAGCTAAAATCTTGTGTTAATAAAAATGAATGTAGTAAAACTCACAACCAGTTCAATATATATTCTTGGCAGCACACTGACCAGTCATGTGAAAGCTCGGCCGAGTTGTGGCTCGTGATGTAATCATCTGGCGCTGCTACTCCTTTCTGAAGATGCGCATGGCCCCTATGTGCGCTATTATTCGATGCTTGGCTGCTGGGGCGATGCTGGGGCGACATGGCTTGCGTGCCGACAGCAAGGGCTCTGCATGCCCACTGCGGGACGCGTGCCATAGGTTTGTCACTGCTGGTCTAGGTGATGGAACAAATACCTGAAAGTGCTACACCCACACATTCTTTAGTGTACATGTTTTTTAACATAAAAAATATATTTGCTGCTAGGGCCTCTTGAATTTGATGTTATATGCTTTTTATATTTGATGCTTTATGCCTTGTATGCATAACAAAATATTGAGCTTCAACCCAAATTTATAGCACTGGCACACCTTGTTTGCATATAGGGTCGAGTTTGAGTTTCAGCCACCACTGAAAATACTTAGAAATTTTTCCATAAAATGAAAGGGGTAGGTAGGTTGGCTGCTGTTGGTAACTGCAATGTACGGTATTTCACATTTGTATGATTTTTATTTCTTTTTTTCTAGTTTGAATGATCCAGCCACACTGTGTGCTTGTTACAGCCTGTATTTAGTATGCAGGCAGCTGGAGGCCATATGCTTGCAAATATTCCTCATCACGCATCAATGCTGTAGAATTTTGTAAACAAAAAGCTCGGAGGCCATGGACACGGACCCTTGGTTGTCTGAATCTGGACCTGTTAACTCAGGTGGCTACAAAATATCTACGGCTAGCAATTGTTTTAAGCCTTTCACTTTTGTTTTGCAGAACGTATGGCACAGCTCTATAAATCCAGGATTTGCTCTGCATTTGAAACCAAATCCCAAGATTTAGCAATGTTCCTTTGGATATAGCAAGCAGAATACAAATCCTGATTTTTCTGGATGTTGTTTTATTTATTACGGTCTGGTGATTGACAGAGCTGGGCTTGTTGTCTTTGGCGACAGAATCTATCCCCAGCTGAGACATGGATGTATGATGTCACATTTTGTGCAATCCTCCATGTCTTCATATTGTATCAGACAAGTTGTCCTAGGTGGCAGATCCTAGGCTACAGCAGCATTGTTGTCCCATGTACCCTAGTGACCTCCACCCAGGGCAGGACCAGGAACCCTTGGTTTAGGAGACTACTACAACCATGCGCCCCTTCTGGGGCTTGGTTGATTGCTTTTCAGAAGGCATTTGGCAGACAGTGATGAGCCAATATGTCCCCTCCCCACTGCCTATTTTACCCTCTAAAAGCCTGCACCACAACCATGTGCGTTGCACCCAGTTCCAGCACAGCCCTATTCACTTGAATGATCAGGTGGATCATTATTGCCAAGCTGTGATACAAAGTATCATGGCCTCAGAATGTGTATATCCCCATATGACTGCCTTTGCAGCTTGGGGGCAGTAAAAATGCAGCTTATCTGCCTGTTTTTACTAATACCCATCTGCAAGTGTAAGGCCTGCTTTATAGGCTCACATGTTGCAGTTGATGCATTTTCCTGGTGTGTTTTGTGTTTTTTTTCACCTGCGTTTTAATGCATTTTGTGTTTTTCGGGAAGTGTCTGTTGTCTTGCAGGAAAAACCAGCAAAAATGCAGCAGAAATGCGTCAAAAACACAAGCACTGTATTTTTCACATGCTTTTTTAATGCATTTCTGCTGCATTTCCATTGAAGTCTATGGAACCAAAAACACAATCTGCTGCAGGAAAAAAGTCCCTGACCCTTTCTAAAAAATGCAGCAGGAAAAACACACAGATGTGAACGTGACCCATAGGAAACCATCTTAAACAGATGGTAGTGTGTTTCTGCAAAACTGAAAATGCACTGAAAAATGCATAGGTGTGAACCAAGACTAAAGGAGACCTCATGGTGAATTTCTGTTGGTGGTCATGGTGAAAATTAGAGTGGTATCCTATCCCTGAAGAAGATAATTTGTTGAAACAATTTCAAAACGCATTAGTGGTATCCTATCCCTGAAGAAGATACAGTAAGTTGTTGAAACAATTTGGAATCATTCTGTTGGATTTCTTTAGCTGAACAAACCTACAATTAAGAGAACATGGTTGTGGGGTGAAAATCAGCCAGAGGGGATACCAGTGGGTTTGTATTACGTAATGGTTTAAATATTACTATGTGATATTCAAAATCATCCATTTGTATACGAAGATTGTTTTTATATATCTTGCATATTTTTTTTGTACAAATAAATATTGATATTCTAATTCAAATATTTGGCAGTAGGTTGCCTTCAAAATCCCAATATGAGTATTCTTGTTTTTCGTTTTATTAATATGCAGTTTTCTTCAAAAATACCTGGTGGATTCTTTCTTAGATACACAGAATATAACTGGATACTAACATTTATAGGTAAAGTTGATCCAAGGAATATCCGATTGCCTTTCGGCGGATCAGGAAGGAATTTTTTTCCCATAAGGAGCAAATTGGATCATGCTTTGCTGGGTTTTTTGCCTTCCTCTGGATCAACTGTGGGTGTAGGATTATAACTTTTTTTTTTTTTTTCCTATGGTTGAACTGGATGGACTTTTGTCTTTTTTCAGCCAAACTATGTAAATTGGATCCTGCCATGAAGGACCTTGTTCAGGCACTTCTTCATATAGGGTGACAACACTCTGTCCCTGTTTCCCAACTGTTCTTCTGCGTTGAACATGTTACATTAGATAATTCACAAACTCCTACTTGTCCAAGTTCTTTTTTTTTAGAAGGTATGTTCCCTTTAAGGTTCCATTCACACTTGTATGACTCCAAAGTCACACGATTTCCAGTGCAACATTGGAGTGTGACTTTTGATGCAACATCGATTCAACTTTACACTCGCTGGCACTCAAGTCATATCAAAGTCACATCAAAACAGTGCAAGAACCTTTTCAAAGTTGTTGCAACTTTAAGTCGCATAGATTTTAACGGCTTCCACTGAAATACATGGACTGTGACTTGTCCTGTGACTTTATGTGTCCAAAGTGTGAATGGAGACACATCACATCCAATTCGTATTTATGAGCAATGCATACACTTTTTAGGTAACCAATTTTTCTAAGTTAGGCCCTATAGTGTTTAAAGGGTTGGTTCACCAAAAAATGCCTATGTAGGTAAGGGGCACCTGTAGATAAAAACAAACTGTGCAGCTTTGAGCAAAGTTAAATATTGCTCTTGCTATAGGTGTAGGCCATTTACGTACCTTCTGAAACTCCTAGAGATGGCATCCTCCCATCCTGCATGGTTGCTAGAACGTTACTAAGAGAATCCCAGATGACTCAAACCCCCTTGCATGTGCAATGCTGCAAGATATTGGACGACACGTATGTGGGAGTTGGAGAGCTCGCTCCCGTGTTGATGGAGGTGAGTACCAACAGTTGGGAATCTTTTACCAATGTCCTAACAGCAAGGCAGGAAGGGATGATGCCACCTGTGGGAATTTTTTGGCCAGGCTTTGGGAGGTACGAGACTACGCTTATAGTAAGGGCATTGTCTAACTTTAGTCAAATCTACACAGTTTGCTTTTATCTACAGATGCCCCTTACCTGAAAAGGCTGTTTTGTTTTTGTAAAGGTGAACTAACCCTTTAAAGGCTGAATCCACCTTTTACATCATGTTCCATGTTACACCGGTAGTGCTACCCCCGTGAGGGCCGCTATGTTTCTTGGTACACCTACGCTCTGCACACCCTGGCAACATGCATTTTACACACTTTCATTTACAGTCAATGAACAGTCCATGAGCTTAATTTTTGTTTTCTTATTAGGGGAATATAACTTGGATAGGGTAATAGGGATTATGGGATGCCCAATTTAATTGAATCAGAGCACCGGGACAACTTTCTTCCTATTTACAGAAACAGATCATGGACTTTTCTTTTCCTTGAAACCCATCAGTCTTTGTGGATCAGTAGCAACAGCCCCTTATGGGTGAGGAACTTGCAGCCCCTCTGAAAATCAGCTTGACTTGCAAACTACATGCAGAGATGTCTCCTTTCCCCTGTAGAACTACTCACAGCTCCACAGCCTGTAGACACTACCAGCCCTCCTGGCTGTTCTGAAGATCTCCAAGGACAAGGATAAAGGATTAAGCACAGCGCTGTCCCTTGAAAGCTTGCTACATGTGGAAGCCTCTCCCCTTGTAGATCCCTGGGGGTGCTGATGTACTCACTCTGTGATCCCACTGCTCCCAGGCTTTGATCCTGATCATGCTGTACTGCTGAATGGATTCTCCTGAGCCAGCCCAAGCCCAGCTTGGAGACCAGCCCCCAGAATTAGGGGACCCCTCCCAAGCCATCGACAGTCTCCTCAGCACTCCATCTTTCTCCCAACTCCTCGGCCAGCCTGACTATCCCATATTTATGGGCTGGTCCAGCACTCTACCAGGGCCTCCAAACCTGGAATTAGTTACACTCCAACAAACATGCAGATTAGGTCTCCAGCTCTTCTGCCTACTGGCTTCTGGAAGGTTCCCATAGTCTGTCAGAACCAGGTGGCGGCAATGGAGTCCCAACCTGTTACGCAGCTTGTCCTGCAGTAACCTGACCTTAATCACTAACTCATACAATTACCATGAGTCATACACAATAGATTTGCCTACACTATTGTAGTAGCACAACAGAGGGTACTACACACCCATACTTAGGGTTTAACATGCTACCCAGTGGATTCCCCCCAGGGGCGGACTGACAACTCATGGGGCCCCAGGGCAATAGGAAATCATGGGGCCCCTGTGTCCTCATCCATATTCAAACCACACCCAAAAAAGCCTATAAAAGGTACCAGCGGCATCTCATGGGGCCCCCTACTGACCCCGGGCCCTCGGGCAGTGCCCAAGTGCCTAAATGGTCAGTCCACCCCTGATCCCCCCCCCCCCCAAATACCTCTCCCTCCCCCCAACCCTCATGTCAGCATGTGGGGATTCTTCTCCCCCTCAGCCACTGTCACTTTTAAAATTGCCGCAGTTGTGCGGGTCTCCACTGTACGGAGAATGCACCCATGTGCATGAAGCCCAAAGCTGCTGGCAGTATCTTTAAATCTGACACTTCTGGAAGTGTCAGATGTCTGGTCCCCAGTTCATCCTCCATTATCTACTTTACAATAGAACACTGCAATGATGTAGGGGGCCAGCAGAAGGAATCAGGAGATGCAGGCATTTGATACGCCTATAAGTGTGCCAGATATGGAGACTCTGCCAGTGGCTCCGCTTGTGCTCTGTCCACATCTGAAATTGTAGTGATTTTGCAGATGGTTGCAGCCTTTTTCTTTATTACTTTCTTTTCAATAGAAACAGCAGATCAGCGACTGATAACAAGAAGTGAATATCAATGACAATTGCAGACAGGCTTGAAGTCCCAGGGGTCAGCTTCTCGTGACCCTGGATAAATCGCATTTTCATCTGTCAGGGGTAACAGGATTAGAATGTAAACTTGACTGGCTATAGGAATAGAACCCTGAGAAATCCAGTTAACAAAATGTTGAAGGGCAACCCAAAGCAAAAGGGCACTCAAGACAGAAGGCAATCTTTATAGGTAACAAATTTGATAAAGGATTTGCCTTTGCATGTTGGTTTTAGATGTGTCACTGTAGCTGGGTACCAATTTACTCACTATGCTTAGATACAAACCCTTAAAGTGGCTCTAAAGGCTCAAGGTTTTTTTTACCTTCCTGCATTCTATGGAAGGTAAAAAATGCTCAGTGTGCAGCAGCCCCCCTAATACTCACCTAAGCCCCCTCTTGATCCATCAATGTGCACTGGAGTCTCTGCTATCCCGGGACGCCCTCTTCTCATTGGCTGATTCAGAAGCAGAAGCCATTGGCTCCCACTGCTGTAAATCACAACCAGTTAGCCAATGAGAAGAGAGAGGGGGCGGGGCCAAGCCACAGCTCCATGTGTGAATAGATACACAGAGCAGCGTGTGCCCCCATAGCAAGCTGTTTGCTGTGGGAGCACCCAACAGCAGGGAGGGACCAGGAGAGCCTGTGGGGGACCCAAGAAGAGGAGGATCCAGGCTGATGTGTTCAAAACCACTTTGCACTGCAGGTAAGTACAGACATGTTTTTTTTTTTATTTAATCCTTTAGAATCACTTTAACTTAATTTCCCACAACTTCATGGGTTTCTGGACATGAACTGGTAGTATAAATTCCTTAGATTTCCTCTCTCAGGTCCTCAGAGAGGTCATCCCTGATGAGATAGGAGTAGCTGGATAAGTGATCTGCAGCCAGATCAGTGACCCTTCATTGTCAGAACTGGCATACAGGCAGCCGGACCAGAGCCTAATAATTCCTAACAATTGACTCGTCCCATCCTTGCTGTTAGGCCCCATTCACATTACAAGCTTTGGAATTGCGGGCTGGATTGCGACACACTTTTGGGTGCCATTATTCTTAAAGCGTAGTTCCACTCAAAAGTGGAAGCTCCACATATCTGCCTCTTCCTCCCTCCTCTGCTGCCACATTTGGCACCTTTTGGGAGGGAGGGGGGAACAGGTGCCTGGTTTTGACACTTCTGGCTCAGTTCACCACTGCGAACTGAGCCGGATATTCGTCCACCCCCACACAAAGTACAGCGTAGTAGGAAACCAGCAGTGAAGCCACAAGGCTTCACTGTCGGTTTCCCTTAGTCAAGATGGCAGCACCAGCACCCTTCAGCCAGTTAAAGAATTGGCTTAGGGTGAGGACACCACTGGGTACGTGGACAGGTAAGTACCCTAATAATAAAAGTCAGATTTTTCTTTTTTTTTTGTGGCAGGGGGGAACTGCAGGCCAGAACTCCACTTTAACCACTTCCCTACTGCCCTATAGTAGAACTACTGCTAGAGGACGGTAGGGGTACGCAAAATCATGTGTGTATGTATATATATATATATATATATATATATATATATATATATATACAGTGGGGATCGAAAGTTTGGGCACCCCAGCTAAAAATTTGTATTAATGTGCATAAAGAAGCCAAGGAAAGATGGAAAAATCTCCAAAAGGCATCAAATTACAGATTAGACATTCTTATAATATGTCAACAAAAGTTAAATTTTATTTCCATCATTTACACTTTCAAAATAACAGAAAACAAAAAAATGGCGTCTGAAAAAGTTTCGGCACCCTGCAGAGTTTATAGCATGCACTGCCAGTGCATGCAAAGCTGAGACCTGCCAGTGTCATGGATTGTTCCCAATCATCGTCTGGGAAGACCAGGTGATGTCAATCTCAAAGGTTTTAAATGCCCAGACTCATCTGACCTTGCCCCAACAATCAGCACTATGGGTTCTTCTAAGCAGTTGTCTAGAAAACTGAAACTGAAAATAGTTGACGCTCACAAAGCTGGAGAAGGCTATAAGAAGATAGCAAAGCGTTTTCAGATGTCAATATCCTCTGTTCGGAATGTAATTAAGAAATGGCAGTCATCAGGAACAGTGGAAGTTAAAGCAAGATCTGGAAGACCAAGAAAAATATCAGACAGAACAGCTCGCAGGATTGTGAGAAAAACAATTCAAAACTCACGTTTGACTGCACGATCCTTCCAGAAAGATCTGGCAGACACTGGAGCTGTGGTACAATATCCACTATAAAGAGATACTTGTACAAATATGGTCTTCATGGAAAAGTCATCAGAAGAAAATCTAACCTCTTCTACGTCCTCACCACAAAAATCATCGTTTGAACCTTGCAAATGAACATATAGACAAGCCTGATGCATTTTGGAAACAAGTTCTGTGGACCGATGAGGTTAAAATTGAACTTTTTGGCCGGAATGAGCAAAGGTATGTTTGGAGAAGAAGGGGCACAGAATTTAATGAAAAGAACCTCTGTCCAACTGTTAAGCATGGGATTGGATCAATCATGCTTTGGGGTTGTGTTGCAGCCAGTGGCACAGGGAACATCTCACGAGTAGAAGGAAAAATGGATTCAATAAAATTTCAGCACATTTTGCATGGTAACTTGATGCCATGTGTGAAAAAGCTGAAGTTAAAGAGAGGATGGCTTCTACAAATGGATAATGATCCTAAACACACCTCAAAATCCACGGGGGATTACATCAAGAGGCGTAAACTGAAGGTTTTGCCATGGCCTTCACAATCTCCTGACCTCAACATAATTGAAAATCTATGGATAGACCTTAAAAGAGCAGTGCGTGACAGACAGCCCAGAAATCTCAAAGAACTGGAAGACTTTTGTAAGGAAGAATGGGCAAAGATACCTCAAACAAGAATTGAAAGACTCTTGGCTGGCTACAAAAAGCGTTTACAAGCTGTGATACTTGCCAAAGGGGGCAGTACAAGATATTAACTCTGCAGGGGGCCCAAACTTTTGCAGACGCCATTTTTTTGTTTTCTGTTATTTTGAAAGTGTAAATGATAGAAATAAAATCTAACTTTTGTTGACATATTATAAGAGTGTCTAATCTGTAATTTGATGCCTTTTGGAGATTTTTCCATCTTTCCTTGGCTTCTTTATGCACATTAATACAAATTTTTAGCTGGGGTGCCCAAACTTTCGATCCCCACTGTATATATATATATATATATATGTGATTTGCATTTCCGGGTAAGGAACACGTTGCCCTACCTGCTCCGCCATTGGTGGCTACAGATGTCAATCACTAGGTCCTGGCCAGAGATTTCCCGCCGGCAACTGGCGATTGCCGAATAACACTGACAGGGGACAGACCTGTGTGTAAACAACACAGGTCTCTCTCCTGCCAGCAGTAACATGCTGCTGTGTATTTCTCTGCACAGAAAAGAAATACACAGCAGCATGTTTCCCTAATAAAACACACACAGCACATGTTGAAAAACACACATCACACACAGTTAACCCTCTGATCGCCCCAGATGTTAGCCCCTTCCTGCCCAGTGTCATTAGTAGAGTGTCAGTGTTTTTTATTAGCACTGATCACTATATTAGTGTCATTGGGATGTCAGTGGCAGTTAGTCAGTTCCCTCCTAGTGTCAGAATGCCCGTCGCAGTCCCGCTATAAGTCGTTTATTGCCACCATTACTAGTATACAAAAAAAAAATTCCAGTATCTATACCGCCATTTGTAGACACTATAATTTTAACGGAAACCAATTAATTTACACATATTGGGATTTTTTTTTTAGCAAGGACATATTGCAGAATACATTTTGGCCTAAATTTATGATGAAATTTATTTTTACGTTTTTTTTCCTTGGACATGTTTTATAGCAAAAAGTAAAAAATACTGTTTTTTTCTCAAAATTGTCGTTTTTTTTTTATACCACAAAAAATAAAAACACGCACAGGTGATCAAATACCACCGAAAAAAGCTCTATTTGTGGGGAAAAAAGCACATACATTTAATTTGGGTGCAGCGTTGCATGACCGTGCAATTGTCAGTTAAAGTAACACAGTGCCGTATTGCAAAAAATGGCCTGCTCAGGAAGGGGGGTAAATCCTCTGGAGGGAAAATGGTTAAAGAATCACACAGAATTCCAGACAAAAATGTGCTGTTAAAAATCACGCTAAGATAGTCACCCAAAAAAGGAGCAGTAGCTTCTTTTGTGAGACAAAAGCACATAGGGCAGCCTATTGAAGTGAATGGGATGCCCTATGTGCGACATAACAAAAGTGAGAAAATCGCAAAAAAACAAAAAAAAAGCACGAATGCTCGTTTCCGCTATGCAATAGATGAACAGGGCCTGGGATGGGGATTCCCATCTAACAGTTGAATGTAAACAAACAGCTGGGAAAAAAAGATATTCCCCCCAGACTCTTCAAAATTCATACAAGGCCCTTTGGGTCTAGATTGGGACCTCCATGACAAAATACAGAAAAGGAAGTGAAGCCAGTCCCATACAACTTACATCTGATAGCACGGGGAATGATGGCCTCACCTCAGCTTAGGCAAATTAAACAATGTCGTTTTAATAGCAATAGGTGAAGCTTTTTTGAAAAATGATTCTTTTGTGTAGATTTTGACACATCAGAAATGCATTCAAGCAGACGTTTTCAGAAAGTACAGCACCCTCCCACCAGCCATGATCTGCCTGCATTGCAGAGAGAAGCACATAGAAACAGTGATGACATCACTAGTTTAAAAATGGGCAGCACAGTGGCTAAATGGTTAGCACTTCCACCTGGCGGTACTAGGGTTGTTGGTTCAAATCCCAGCCATGGCACCACCTGCCTGAAGTTTGCATGTTCTCCATGTTCCTGTGTGGGTTTCCTCCAGGTACTCTAGTTTCCTCTCACACTCCAAAGGTAGGTAAATTGGTTCCTGTCTAAATTGGTCTAGTATGTGTGAATTAATGGACATTAGGGACCAGGGGCAGACTGACCATTTGGAAACTTGGGCACTGCCCGAGGGCCCGGGGTCAGTAGGGGGCCCCATGAGATGCCCCTGGTACCTTTTTCATAGGCTTTTTTGAGTTTGGGCAAGGACACAGGGGCCCCATGATCCCCTATTGCCCGGGGACCCCATGAGTTGTCAGTCCACCCCTGTTAGGGACCTTAGATTGTACACCCCTTGAGGGTTGAACTGATGTGAATGTGCAATATATATATATATATATATATATGTAAAGCGCTGCATAAATTGATGGCGCTATATAAGCACTTGAAATGAAATAAATTAAAGAAAACGTATTTAGGGCCCATTCACACAGGGCGCAGATACGTGCCTCCCGCCTTTTATTTTTTAATATAACGTGCAGGTCTCTGAACGCATCCTGTGTGCATTTAGGGACCCTCACCCACCTGCATTTTATATCAGGACAGAGCGGCTGTCCCTCTGCAGCTACGTGTCCCAATAGAAATGAATGGGATGCCGGCACGGGGAAAACAGCTGTGCATCCCCATGTCGGAAAAGGATGGCCATGCATGGGAGGCACATGTTTGCGTCCCGTGTGAATGGGGTCTAATGAAAACATTATTATTTATTTACATCTCGCATGTAAATGATGAGGGGGGTGCCAAGAAAGGCAAGATATGTAATGTATATCATATATAAATGTGACATATAACCATTGCAAATCCAACACAACAAACACTTTTCTCCTGTGCTAGGAAAAGACTCAGTAGACCCAATAGGAATGTTCTGGAATTTTCTGGAATATGCACTGCTTGCTGCCCTCAACAGACCGGGGTGGTCCAAATACACTGGATGCAAATGGAGAAACAGAAAAAGGGCACACTGACCTAGTGCATTATCGTTTAAAATATTTATTGAAGAAACAAAGTAAGTATCATACTCACAATAGACATAAAAACACAGGCATGTCAAACTGAACAAGATGTATGATCCAAACAACATCTGAGTCCATAAGATGGAACCCTGGATGACCAACCTGCTAACGCGTTTCAAGGACACAACCTCTTGGCTCTGAGGAAGAAGTGTCCTCGAAACGCGTTACAAAGTTGGTCATCCAGGGTTCCATCTTATGGACTCAGATGTTTGGATCATACATCTTGTTCAGTTTGACATGCCTGTGTTTTTATGTCTATTGTGAGTATGATACTTACTTTGTTTCTTCAATAAATATTTTAAATGATAATGCACTAGGTCGGTGCGCCCTTTTTCTATATAACCATTGCACCCTGCATCCATAGCAAGTTTTGGCTTTAGATATGCTTTAATTAAACAATAAGAATAATTAAATCCTGTGCTCCAGTACATTGGTGCAGCATTCCATCGTTAATTAACAATTTTCAGTAAAGGTAGAGCCATGGGAGAAGT
This sequence comes from Staurois parvus, assembly GCF_062004578.1. NCBI lineage: Eukaryota > Metazoa > Chordata > Amphibia > Anura > Ranidae > Staurois > Staurois parvus. The sequence continues at coordinate 1,132,150 of NW_028317806.1, forward strand.
CTGATCTCCGATACTGTTGTCAAGAGGGAGAAACTGAGGTAGTTACGATTGTTTACAAGTCTTTGTAAGAACTTTCAAGTGGCATGGAAGAGATGCAGTCAGTGATTCCGCATTGACATTGGCATCTCAGCTGCATTTACATTGAGATTCCGTGCCTTTCTTTGGCTAATTATTAATAGAATTAAAGTGAAATGTCATCTAAAACTAAAATGTGGAAGGGTTAGCCCCTCATCAAGGTTGTTATCTGCCTGTGTCCCCACTGGGGGGAAATTCCCTTCACTGCCAGTCCTTCTGAGCAAACAGGTGAGCACGGAAGAAGCAATTTGGCTTTATTTAACCACTTTTAGTCCTCATGCACACGGGATGTTTTTACAGCGGCTGTTTTTGGCTTTTGATGTTTTTTTCTACAGCTAGTAAACTCCCCAGCATGTAATCCTATGTGTCCATGCACACATAGACTAATCAACGTTTTTTGTTTCCACCATTTTTGGCTAGGAAAAAACCCCCCAGGACTAGTGGGTTTCTATAGGAGTTTTTTTAGCTGTAAAAATGCTTTAAAGCTGAAGAACGCAGCAAACCGGTGTTTTTGGACTTTTTTTGACCCAAAAAATGTTTTTCTGGTAAAAAAACACTAAAAAAACGCAAACGTGGAAAAAGGCGGGAAAATACCACTAATCGCAGCAATACGCCGCTAATGCTAATGAATAAATGCTAAAAAAAGCTGAAAAACTCAGGTTTTTAACGTGACTTTACACAGCTAACGTTACCAGTGTTATCAAAATGCCCCGTGTGCATGAGGACTAACGCTCCATACACACTGGGTGTTTTGATAACTCTGGTAGTATTAGCTGTGTAAAGTTTTTCAGCATTTTTGCATTAGCGTTTAGCAGCGTTTTTCATCATAAGTGTTTTTTTACACAAAAAGTTGTTTAAAAAAGTCAAAAAACACGGGTTTGCAGCATTTTACCGCATTTTACAGCGTTAGAGCATTTTTACAGCTAAAAAACTCCTTTAGAAACCTACTAGTTCTGGGTTTTTTTCTAGCCAAAAAATGCCCCAACCAATAAATGCTAATTAAAGCCTATGTGTTCATGGACACATAGGATAACATGCTGGGGAGTTTACTGGCTGTAGGAATAAATGCCAAAAGCCAAAAACAGCTGCTGTAAAAACGTCCAGTGTGCATGAGAACTTAAGAATAAGTTCAAGTTTTTACAAAGAATAATAAATGCACTTTTTTGCAGGTAAAAAAATGTGCATTTATTTTTTTGCCACAGCAGCCTGTAAAGCATTGCACCAGCAATCAGCAGATCGCTGGTGCCATGCAGGTTTCCTGCAGGTCTGTCAGTATTTCGGCTTGCCTGTACAGGATGTAAGAGCAAGCCGATATACTGACAGGAAGAATCAATGAACTACCACAGTGCTCAACAGTGGCGTGGTAGTTCATTGAGAATTACAAACTGACAACCACAAAGGATGTCAGGATTTGTAGTTCATTCATTCACAGAAGATCCCCCGCTAGCTGTCACAACGGGGAGCAGGGAGGAGCAGGGACCAGTCCATTTGTAACATGTTACTTGTCACACCCTGAAATACAAAAGGTGAACTTATCCTTTAACCAAATGACCAGGGCATGTGCTTGCTATTCAGCACTGTGCTATTTTAACTAGCAATTGCTCAGTCATGCAACAGTGTAGCCAAATGAAAAGTATATCATTTTTTTCCCACAAATAGAGCTTTCTTTTGGTAGTAATTTATCACCACTGGGTTTTTATTTTTTATTATATTACTACTTTCTGTTTTAAAACATATCCAATAAAATCACATTTATTCATAAATTTAGACCAAAATGTATTCTGCTACATGTCTTTGCTAAACAAAATTCCAATATGTGTATATTAACTTCTTTGTGTGAAAGATATAGCGGTTACAAACTATGGTATATACTAGGGGTTAAAATTTCGAGTCCAGACCTACTAGCCAGGCACAAACCTTACTTGTGCCCCCCAAGGTGGTAGAGAGCAGGCCTCATGTCCCCCAAGGCGGTTGAGAGCGGGCCTCGTGTCCCCCATGGCGATGGAGAGCGGGCCTTTAGTCCCCTGCAGCGGTCGAGAGGGTGTCTCCTCTCAGCGTAGGAGAGCGGACCTCTACTGCACGTGTCCCCTCAGCGGCGCTGCCACTGTAATGTAAGTTGTAAACTGAAACTCGGCTTCACAATGAGGCTTGGAGCGCATGTGCTCCATGCTTCTTCATCTGTGCTCGCCGCTGGCCACAGAGGAATTTCTCCTTGCATTTGGCGAGTGGCTTTTTCAAGCCCTGGTATATACTGTATACTGGAATTTACACAGCTATAGATGCATACTAGTAATGGCGGAGATCAGTGATGGGCAGGCAATCTGGCGCTAACCGACACTGGCTGGGAGGGACACTAACTGACACTGACATCACTAGTGACACTAATACAGTGATCAGCTAGAATACTGCACACTGTACTAATGACACTGGCTGGGTGACGGGGTGATCAGGAGGGCAATCAAGGGGTTAACTTTGTGCCTAACAAGCTGCTTTTACTGACAGAATCTGGCTGTCTTTTCTCCCTGAACTCAGAGCTGACTTCAGGGAGAAGAAACACCCAGATTGCTGTTCTGTGTTTGGGTTTCTATGTGTCTGTAAACACAGAACTCTGTGCTGTGATTGGCCACAGCTGGTCAGTAGGTATACAGACAAAATCACCTGCTGACAAACTTGTGCTGAATCCTATTACAGTACAGATCTGGAAGCAAGTAGTGAGGTACGGGTACACCGTTTGAACCTGGAGCTACTGCCTGCTATACTGTTGGCGGGCGGCAAGTGGTTAAAAGTCTGGGCTGTACTCTATTGTAAGAAGTGAAGGTTGGTGAGGAGCACAGCCCCAGCCTGCTGTCTGGACAATGAAGGAATGTCTTCATGGGAAACACAGTTATAAAAGACTAATAGAAGTTCTAATTTTGGGCAGCACAGTGGCTAAATGGTTAGCACTTCCACCTGGCAGTACTAGGGTTGTTGGTTCGAATCCCAGTCACGGCACCACCTGCCTGGAGTTTGCATGTTCTGCCTGTGTGGGTTTCCTCCCAATACTCTGGTTTCCTTCCACACTCCAAAGACATGCTGGTAGGTGAATTGAATCCTGTCTAAATTGGCCCTAATATGTGTATGAATGTGAGTTAGGGACCTTAGATTGTACACCCCTTGAGGGTTAGGAACTGATGTGAATGTACAACATATATGTAAAGCACTGTGTAAATTGACAATGCTGTGTAAGTACCTGAAATAAACAACTCTTCCTCATTTTATCCATAACTAGGAAAACAGTTTTGTCTGTAGATTTCCTTTAAGGATAGCCAAGTGAACGTGTGAAAGGAAGACTAGAGGTGCACCTGTTGGCTACATATGTAACGTTCATATAAACATTTTTTTACATTTACCTGACAAATAAATTATTTTTTAAAATATTTTGAAGAACTTAAGTACAGCCAAAGCTTTTTTGGCCATACTTCTCTTGTGGGTCATAGGAGTGCGCTTACTTTTGTTCTGCCAGGACCCAGAGTCAGCTCATAGTGGGTTATAGCCTGCTATCAGCTGACAAGACAGAGCTGCTTCAGGTTCTGGAAGAAAGCATCCCAACAATATTGTCAGGATCTACCCGGCTGCCTGATTGATAGCTAGCTCTGCCTCTTAGTATGTGTATGACAGCTGGAGCCAGCTGTACCCGTCCTCTCTCCAGTTGTGATTGAGAACTGATTGAGAACTGAGCGATCAGTGGTCATGTGATCACTCAGTTCTCAGTGTTAGAGCCAACACAGAACAGCTGCAGCATAGAGGCAAGGACTATTTGGGGTAGATTTACTAAAACCAGTGCACTCAGATTCTGATGCAGAAATGCGTGGTAGCCAATCAGCTTCTAACTTCAGCTTGTTCAATTAAGCTTTGACAATAAAACCTGGAAGCTGATTGGTTTCTGTGCAGAGCTGCACCAGTTTTAATAAACAACTCTCTGTACTTCTCTTTTACTTCTCATACTTCTCTTTCAAAACTGAACTCCCACCTTCCCTTAAGTCTTGCAAAGTTGCTAAGTCTCATCTCTGTACTAAGTACTGAATTTGCTTTACTCTATTTTCACTGCACACGGTGGGTCTCCCACAATGTGCGTTAGAAGCTGCAGTCAAATCCTCATGCACTCTGGGCACTATGTATGTATTCAAAAAAGTACCTTCTGTTGCTCTCAGCCTCCTCTGAATCTCCAAATTCCTTTTTTTTTTTTGCTGCTGTGATCTGACTTCCTGTTAGAGGGTGACTACGCTCATTGTCCATGGTCCCCAATGTAGGAAAATAGTCACCATCTCTCGCATTCTCCTGGGGACTATGGGACTTGTAGTGTGCATTGAGCAGTGCACCTGACTACAACTAACCTGCAAACGAAAGGAAGTGGGAGGGAAAAGGAGAGGTCCAGGAGCTCATGGAGGACATTACTAAGGAAACGAAACGAAGTAAGAAGTGATTGAATGAAAAACAGGTGACAGGACCATTAAGTGGTGTATGTGTATGGGTTATTTATTAGGACTAATGATATTGTTTAGACGGGGTTCACACTAATTATGTGTGAGACATCGCATGTAATTCACACAGGAATTGCACCGCATTCCTGTACAAAGTACATGCGAATTCTGTGCGGTGCTATTTGAGCCATATGATTTGTATGGCTCAAAACACATCACATTGGCACCACCAAGATGCAGGACCCTTTTTTTTTTTACCTGTACCTGAATCTCTGGAAATGTATTTATTTATTACAGATACTTATATAGTGCTGTCAATTTACACAGCACTTTATATATATATTGTACATTCACATCAGTCCCTAACCCTCAAGGGGCGTACAATCTAAGGCCCCTAACTCACATTCATACATACACATACTAGGACCAATTTAGACAGAATTCAATTAACCTACCAGCATGTCTTTGGAGTGTGGGAGGAAACCAGAGTACCCAGAGGAAACCCACACAGGCACAGGGAGAACATGCAAACTCCAGGCAGGTGGTGCCGTGGCTGAGATTCAAACCAATGACCCTAGTACTGTCAGGTGGAAGTGCTAACCATTTAGCCACTGTGCTGCCCTGCACTTCATTTTACGATCTGTTTTGGGGTGTCATTGATTTAACATTGACCCCCACACCAGATCACATGAACACCATGCGACTGCAATGCAGTGCGGAAAATGCACAGGACTCGCAGTGTTTCCTGCACAGCATTAGTGTGAACCCGGTCTAGGTCTCACTTTAAAATGCCCTCCTGCACAGTGCTCCTGTCAACGGGTTGCTCATGGAGCATGTGTGCTGTGGACAGGAGGACTGCACATGGGGTGTGTTGGACTGCTGGACACCCGTCTGCTGTGTTCTAGGTTGAGCAGCAGCCCAGATCTCCAGTATGTTCTCAGCACATGGTATTTAACCTTAGCTGCAGCACAATTAAAAAAAAGGGGAACAACATTTATTACTGTTTTTGCAGCCTGACTGCATGACAGAAATAAAAAAACAAAGCTTCAATTGGCCTTTGAGTACCAGCAATGTTTCTGTGCACGTCTCTCCTGGAGGCCTCTCTAGAGCCTGTGGTGACAACTGCTCCCTTGTATTCCCTATGCTCTGCTCTGTAGCCTGTCCTTTTCCACACTCTGGGCAGAGCTTTCCCTTGTGCTTCTATCATGATAATTGCATGGTTGCCAAGTCTCAGAAGCCTCGGGGCTGGCTCCGCCACATTTACTGACAGCTTTGTGAACAGTGACTTTACTTTCAGGTACCATACGGTCAATCTTAGTGGGATTTTTTATATTTCAATACTTTTATTGAAATAACAAGATACAATAGTAGAAAATATATACTGTATATAAAAAAACAATAGTAATTTCTCAGGTCGTCATCGTAACAGAAATATGAGTCCTTGAAAAAATCTAAAAATGGAAATGAAAACAATCATCAGATAGATGAACCATAGCAGTGAAGTGCTCTCAGACAAGGACTCTGACAGAGAAAAAGTGGTTATCATTATCAGAGGAGCTAGAAAACATGAACCCAATCTGCATGGGACCAGGAGCATTATTACCCCAATCAGCAGGTTTATTATAGGCAATGTATTAACATAACAGTTGCATAGTGAGGGAAGGTGGGAGAGGGACGATGGGTAGGAGGTAAGGGGAAAACCATTGTCCACATGCCTGAGAGTATAATCAAATTCAGAGCCATATGAGGCCCTTATCTTCAAATAGACAGAAAAACCAAGCATGAAAAGAAAGAAAAGGAAATAGAAAGTAGAGACCGAGGGGGGGGGGGGGGGTTCAGCCTGAGGCTCATTAAGGAACTGATAGATATTAAGGGGAAAACCATTGTCTACATGCCTGAGAGTATAATCAAATTCATAGCCATATGAGGCCCTTAAAGCATCTTCAAATAGACAGAAAAACCAAGCATGAAAAGAAAGAAAAGGAAATAGAAAATAGAGGGGGGGGGGGGAGTCAGCCAGAGGCTCATTAAGGAACCGATAGATATCAAATCCACGGATCCCATGTTTTATCAAACTTCTTAGTATTATTATGAAGGATACAGGTAAGTCTGTCGTTGACTATAATCTAGTTAAGCCTGCTCTTTAGTCAAGAGGAACCACCAACTGCTTCCAATACTTAGCAATAGTAATTCTAGCCACCTAGAACATATATGTAATTCATTTTATAGATTTTCTGGGGACCTTATCAGGTAGTTTTTGAAAGAGGCCCATCTTCGGGGGTCTACAACTAGTTTCTTCTGTCACTGAATAAATAAAATTAAAACATCTAAATCCAAAATCTGGTCACTATAGTGCATTGCCACCAGACGTGGTGCATAGTTTCCATCTGGCCACAACCCTGAAAACCAGTGGGCGATGCGGGCGGGTGCATTTTTGCAAACCAGGAAAGGGCCAAGTACCATTGTAAAAGTGTTTTATAATTAGCTTCTATTAATGTATTAATAGATACTTTAGACAAAGCCTAAGCATTGTCTTGTCAGTCAGATATTTCAAAAGTAAAATTCAGGTCCCATTCCCACTGGTTCATGTAAGGAAGCTTGGTGTTTGGATCAGTGATGGAAGAATATACCATAGATACTCGTCCCCTCAGGAGGCCCCTTGCTTGACAGGATAATTCAAAAGATGTGAGAATAAGGGGCCCGTCTAACAAATGAAGTTTAGATCTTATAAAAGATATCATCTGAGCATACCTAAATGTTTCGTTATAGGGCATCTGCAGATTGTCTTTTAAAGTGTTATAAGGAGTATGGTTGGTCGCCGTTAAGATAGTCCCCAATCCTTAAGAGCCCCTTGTTAGGCCACCATTGAAATGATGCAGGTACCAACTTGGGAGAACTCAGGGATACAAAAAATAAGAGCTAACAGTGTATACAGAGATGACAAGGGTTTACAATGTCGTGCCCTATCCCAGAAAGCTCATGAGTGCAACAAGCTGGGACAAAGTATAGAAGGGCGTAGATGGCTTGGAAGCCACATCAAGGATCCAATGGCACAGGGACAGCAGGAAAGAGCTTCAATAGAAACACAGAGAGGTTTAGGCCTTTTTAACAGTAGTATAGGAAAGTTGAGCTATTTGAGTAGCCTGAAAATAGGCTTGTAGGTTAGGAAAAACAAGCCCACCTCGTGGCTTTAGTGGTATTTTTTTAAAGTGTCACACATACATAAAGTATAACGCGTTTTATTTAATATGGCAATACAATTAAACAGTTATGGGCTGATTCTTACAGCATTATACACAATAATGGAAGACACAATATCTCCCCATATCCCTTATAACTATCATGTTCTGAGAATGGGGGCAGGGGGACATCCTTCCAGAATATACTGATGGTCAAAAATGAGTGGAAGTGTGGTCTTTTCCCAGAATAAATCTGCTTCTTCATAAAGTGCAGGATATCTAAATGATGCTAAGGCCAAGCTAAATATATTCCATGGAGACTGCAGGGGGTTAAAAACAGGCTGTGTGTCGCAGAATCATCTCAGCTCTGAGAGCAAACTAATTTGATCTTAAGATGTTATTCATATGTATCAGGAGGAAACATGCTTTATGATGTTAATCAATGTCACAGGCAATCCGCTCGTATTACCGAGGGATCCAACAACAAGAGGAGAAAAAACCCACCTATGGGCCCACTAGGAGGGTTTTTCCCTTTTCATATACAGTATATAAGTATAAACATTTTTATATATATATATATATATATATATATATATATACACACATATATATATATAGTAATAAAGGAAGGATTTAGGGCAAAATATATACAAGGAAATATTGTGTCTTCTGTCATTATCTAAGATGCTGTAAACATTAGTATATGGGAGCACAACTGCTTTTCTGTATTTTTAGTACTATATTAAATATAACACTGTTTTATTGAAAATACATTACACATTTTATATGTATGACACCTTAAAATTGACTGCATGGTATGATGTAATATTGGGATGTGGTATCAGAGGGAAAGAAAAGACTCATTGATATACATAGTTTCCTTACACGTAGTAAGCCGCCCCCCTCAACCCCCATCTACCCCTGCCACTGTGCCTGGAAACTCTCATCCCTGCACTGCACACACACAGCCTGAATACACAGCACGTAGTTGAAATCCAATCATTTGCCTGACTTTTTCTGCTCATCAGCTATCCTTAGGTCCCGTTCACACTTTGCAATTTCGAATCGCGAGCAGAATCGCTCTGATTATGCCTGCAATTCCAAATCGCACTGCAGTTGTGTCAAAATGCACCACATGTGCTCGGATGCCGATCATTCTTAATGGCAGCTCAAATGCAGTGGATTTTGCCATGATTACTGCTGGACAGAATCATGCAGCAAAACACGCCACACAAAGTTTGTCACCCAAAAAAGAGCAGGAGCTTCACCTGCTGTCACGCACCAATTGCGGCATAGTTGCACCTCATTTGAGATGCCATTAAGAATTAATGGTACTCAAACGCGTGGTGAGTTTTGGAATGATTGCAGTGCGATTTAGAAATGCAGGCAGAATCTTGGCGATTCTGCTCTCGATTCCAAATTGTGAAGTCTAAATGAGGCCTTATTGTTGGTGCGTTTTATGTGCGACCCCATACAGTTCCTTTACTTCCAATGCAGCCCAGTAGAGTAAAAGGCTGGACACCCCTGTTTTGGTGGGCAAATGTGGTATTTTCCATTGTAAATCAATGAAGGACATTCATAAAACACAATAAATACTAATAGCTTTCACATAAAACATATGTTCATGCACTTTCACTTGGTGAATTGCTATGTGATTTAAAAACAAAAACAACAAACTAAGCACATTATGCAGATTGTAGGGTGCCACTCAGGAGTCCCTGAGAGATATGAGAAAATGTAATCATTGAAATAGCATAACTGAATTTCATGCAAACAGCTAAATACATAGATGAAATACATACAAAAAAAAGATGTCTTATCTGACATAGGATTTTAATTTGTATCCATCCAGTTCTGAGATTTGCACAGCTCTGCCATACAGCACAACCCTGTCTAACAGGGGAAGAGACCTAACCTTTCTATTCTGCAGTTCCACAACACATACAGCTCTTGTCCCCAACTCTAGCTCCTCCTCCCCCAAAGCACCTTGTCCCCATGTTGATGAGGACAAAGGCCTCTTCCCCACAATCCTGGGCATTGATTGTAGGCAGGGGCGGACTGACAACTCATGGGGCCCCCGGGCAATAGGGGATCATGGGGCCCCTGTGTCCTTGCCCAAACTCAAAAAAGCCTATGAAAAAGGTACCAGGGGCATCTCATGGGACCCCCTACTGACCCCGGGCCCTCAGGCAGCGCCCGAGTTTCCAAATGGTCAGTCCGCCCCTGATTGTAGGGGTCTGTAGGGGGGCTTAATGGAATCAAGGGGGCCTCCAGGGGACCCATTTAACAAGGGGGCCCCTAGATCCCACCCCCCGTCCCCAATGCAAATGAGTTTGGTGGCACATAGGAACGCCTACTCATTTACCAAAAAAAACACAGAGACATTTTTTGACAAGCCCTTTATTAAAAAATAAATATCCCCCGAAGTAGATCCAACTTCATTCACGATGAACGCCAACCTGTATGGAAAAAAAAGCACGACACACCCAAATAGGGATGTCTACCTCTTATTGGGTAAGTGTCTCCATGGCACACGCATTGATTGACAGGTAAGCATGAGGGCATGTGGCCTTGTAAGGTTTAGGAGGGGAGGGGGGCGCTCGCTCATCCCCCTTTTCCTGGCCTGTCTGGCTGCATGCTTGCAAAAGGGTTTGCTAGTTTTTTTCTTACATTTGCTTGTAGGGTTCCCCTAAGGGTCTGCTTGGAATTTTGGGGGGACCCCACGTAATTTGTAAAAAAATGTTGGCATGGGGTTCCCCTCAAAATCCATACCAGATCCAAAGGGCCTGGTATGAAGAGGGGTGCGGGGGGGGGGCCACACTGCTTTTTTTATTTCTTTTTTCTCCAGCACTTCTTTTCCTGCTGACAGCAGATGAGTCATGGTTGTTAAGCTGCCTGCTCCCTAACAACCACAGTTATTCACAATGAATATGGATCAAAGTTATACCAGGTGGATTAGAAAACAAAAGGAATCCCGAAAACAAAGCAGACCAACCCACCAAAAACAAATAAACTAAATTTCTACCTAATGAATGTATCCGAAACGAAAATAAAACAAAATTTGCTGGCGTATACATGTCTACTGATGAGCTCATCTCTCTGTCACTCAGCATGCTACTTCTGCCTCCCCAATCTGAGCCGTTCTGTACAGGGTATGTAAGAGACTGATACCAGGTCATTAATTGGGACTTACACGGCTTGCTTTATAAAAATAAATGAAATGATCGATTAATGATTACAGAGCTGCATTCATTTGTGCCTTTTAGATCTGCCTGTAGTTCAGCATTAAATCTAATGACCAGAGTCACAAAGTAATTAGAGAAGTTAGAGGATCGCGAGCGTGCGATTCAAGACTTCAGTCTGCACTTGTACCTAAATATTTAATTTTGGGTGGACTGTCTCATTAGCATTGCACTATATGCAGGGGTAGAAGAAGCTAGATGATGCTGCAACCAGGAAATGAGACGGTATATCTGATTTGCTTTATCTGACTGAGGGGAAGGCAGGAGTTCAGATTTAATACAAAACAGCCACACAAAAGGTAGAAGGCAAAAATGAATAGAAATAGGAGATATAAAAGATACTAGTAGCTAATGATGCCAAAACAAATGTAACACAACAGCACAGCAGTGAATGTAACAATACAAAATAAATCAAGTAAAGGAAAGTTGAGGTGATCAGGTTGCTGGACAAATAATAGTTCTTGTGCACAATAACGTTACAGGGGAGGCTCTGCCCGGCGCGTTTCATTATAAGCAGACGTCTTCCGGGGCCACGTGCCTTGGAAGACATCTCCTCAGGACAAAACGTATCAGGCAGGACCTCCCTCGTGACGTCATCACGCACAAGAACCAGAATTTGCTGTTACCCTTTCCAGCTTGGTGATTATTGATTTGCATATACATATCCTTTGTTTGTAAATGCATTCTTATGTAACAGGTTTTTAAGTGGCTTTACACTAGGAGAAGCGCTCTATCTGCTTATCTTGCATGTATACACTATGTACTGTGAATTTACCATACATCTCAGGAGTGATAGTGGTGTCCATTATTTGGATTGAAATGGAGAGGTAGCATCCATGTAGAGCATGTAGAGCACTTATGACCACTCTGAATAGGGGGGTTTTTAAAGCCTGCATCTTCTTTGCACTGTGGTGATGAGTAGCACTGGTGTTGGTGGATGAAGAGAAGAACAAAGAACATTGATGTGTTTCAATTCACTCACCATGGACTTTGAGGTTTTTTTTCACTGATATATCTTAATGCTGACTTATTTGAATTTATTCCCTGTGAGCTTTAGCTTTTTTATTTTTATTATTTATTCATTCATATGGCAAATACTTTGAATCGCGTATTTATTCATTTTTGTTGATTTTATTTATTTATATTGTTTGCATATATTATAATATTAATCACTGTATAGCGCAACACTTTATATTATACAGTTTGGTTCTAGAGAGGATATCCTCTATTGTGTTTGCAGCCAATTGTTGTTTTGTGCACAGATTGTGTAGTTTCCAAAATTTTCTATAACTGGACAAATAGAAAGAAGCAGTAAGGGCACCATTTCAGAAGCTAGTGTGGGATTCAGGGCATCAGTCTGCACCCATAACTAAATGGTCAGTTTTGGGTGGACTGGCTCATTAACCCTTACAATAAAACAAGCAGAAGCTAACGTGTGTCTACATGCACATACAGTAGGCCCCTCAGGCTGTGGTGAACGTCCTGCCCTGACACATGGTTATTGTAGAGTGTCAGCCCCAGCGACAGTCTGATTCTGCGGAGTACATGCTGCTATCTGACATCTCTCCAGATTCAGTGCTGGAGGCTACAGCCTTGTCAGGTCTGCTGGAGTCATCTGCTGCTGCATTTCTGCTGACATACTAAAGCAAATTCAATGGGATTTTTATGCTGCCAAATGACAGAGAATCCATCTTATACTTTCATGTTCCGTATTACATTTTGCTATTTTTTTCAACTCTCATTTTATTCAAATTGAGTCTGTTGATACAGGTTACCTTGTAGGGTGGCCCCATGTCCATAGAGGGGGGAACTCCAGGTGCCAGCTGCCATCTTCGATTTACCTCCAGAGAGCCTGAAAATCACAGAAACCCTGCACTTTATTTTGGAAACATCAACTACACCTTCTTTCACACCGGGTATGGTGCAGGAACGTGTGTAAAATTGCTTCTTCTACCACACAGCAGAAAAATGCACTGCCTTCCGCAGGTGGTGTGAGTGCTATTAATTCTTAATGGCACCTGCATGCATTTGATTTGATTGTACCATGCAGTGTGGTGTGCTGCAATATTAAAAATCAGGCCTGCACTATTTTTGGTATGTTTCACCCGCATAGGACAGCCTATTTAAATGATAGGCTGTCCTAAATGCATTGCATGGAAAAGCGTAGAGAAGCACATGCATTTGGACACATTATGGTGTGAATGAGGTCTAAAGGGGAGATTGTAGTTTAGCTTTATTAGAAACAGGTGCAAAAAAGCGTAGAGACAAAAGTGAAGCAATAAAACAGCGCAAAACATGAAATGAATCAAAAATAATTATACACAAATCATAATAAATTCTGTCTTTGGTCTTTGATAACGCCCTGAAGGAAGGGTGAAATGCGTCAGTCAGGCGTACTTCTGGTTTCCTATGTTGAGCGTGTGACGTCATATCCGGTGCTGCCAGTTTGGTTTACTTTCTGGAATCCGTTTTACACTTGGAAGTCTGTTTTGGAGGATTTTGTCAATGTGATTTTGTTATGTGAGTAGATTGAGCACTATTTTATTTAATTAAAAGTCTTTGCAATATTGCACTATTGGTTCTCCTTTGTCTTCCTATATAACACATCGTTATGAGGGGAAATCCCTGTTGAAGTTGGATGTAAGGAAGCTCTTGTATATGGAGGAGGCTATGGAGAGAACATTTTCCCTGGGAATTGGAGGATAATATTGTATCCATAAAGTGTAATTTATTCTTATCTCTGGTGAGAGCGGAATACATCAGTATTCACAGGAAGGTGTGGATCCGTGGAGTCTTTTCTCTGTATTTTGCTTATCCTAAAAAAAATTTTGGAGCACTATTTGCATGTTTAACCCCTCGCCTACAGGGCACCCCCTTCCTGCCCAGGCCAAATTCCAGCTTTCGGCGCTGTCACGCTTTGAATGACAATTTCACGGTCATGCAACACTGTACCCATATGACATTTTTATCTTTTTTTGAGACAGATAGAGCTTTCTTTTGGTGGTATTTAATCACCTCTGGGATTTTTATTTTTTCTTAAACAAACCAAAAACCACAGACAATTTTGAGAAAAATACGTTTTTTCTTAGTTTTTGTTATACAATTTTGTAAATAAGTGATTTTTCTCCTTCACAGATGTGCGCTAAAGAGGCTGCAGTGATGGGTACTGATAGGCTGCACTGATAGACACTGATAGGTGGCACTGATGAGGAGGCACTGGTAGGTTGCACTGATGGGCATTGACAGGCATCACTGATGGGCACTGAAAGGCAGCACTGATACATGACACTGATATATGGCACTGATAGGCAGCGCTGATAGGCAGCACTGACTGGCACTGTTAGGTGGCACTAACTGGCACTGTTAGGCAGCACTGACTGGCACTGATAGGCGACACTAATGCGCACTGATAGGCTACACTGACTGGCACTGATAGGTGGCACTGATTGGCAGCACTGATAGGTAGCACTGATTGGCATTGATAGGTGGCACTGACTGGCACTGATGGGTGACATTGAAAGGCAGCTCAGAGGGGCACTGATATGTGGCATTGATGTGCACTGGTATGCACTGATATGTGGCATTGATGTGGCACTGATGGGCACTGGCACGTGGCACTGATGAGCACTGACTGCTGGCACTGATGGACACTGACAGGTGGCACTTCTGTAGCCACCCAAATCATCAGGGCACACTGATCATCATTGCCCTGATGATCAGTGTACATGTCCCCTCTGCGGAAAGCCGATTACTGGCTCTCCTCTCCTGTCAAGCTGTCAGCGTGACAGCTCGAGAGGAGAGAAATGCAGATAACCGGCATTTCCGTGTTTACATGTGATCAGCTGTGATTGGACACAGCTGATCACATGACCGAGCTGACATCTTCGGCTCTTTCCGTGATCCACAGGGGACACAGCGCACCGGCGATCGCCGTGCTGCACACTCCCAGCAGAACGAGAGAACCACCTTGCGTCATTGTACTATATGGCGGGCGGAAGGTGGTTAAAGGAAACTTTCTTTGTTTTTGGTTTCATCACTTTTTGTATTTGGACAGAAATTTTAATTTTTTTTTTAATTTTAATGGTTTTGGACATTTATTTTATAACCACAGAATTTATTATGATTTGTGTATAATTATTTTTGATTCATTTCATGTTTTGCTCTGTTTTATTGTTTCACTGATTTTTTTTATTTTTTTCAATCTTTTTGATTCTTATCAAGGCACAGCAGCATTCACTTTAAAATTTTTCTCATAGTTCTTGTGGCGCAGGTTGTTTTTGTTTTAGTTTAGATACAAAAGTGTCCAGAAATGGAAAATGTAAAAGATACTAAGTAACTAATGCTACCAAAACAAATGTAACAACACAAAATGGATGACAGCAGTATGTGTAACAATTCAAAGAAGCTTTGTGTAGCAACTGTGTTGACATCAATGTTTATAACAGACCTGCAGTTACCCTCTAAAAGACATCTTGCTTCAATAATGTAACATATGACTACAAGATTGGGCATGATGAGGGATTCCAGTGAAATTCACCTTAATCCACATTACATATATCCTGAAGTGATAAATCCTGATGCTCTCCTCAGTTGACGCTGCATATTAAGCAGTTGCTCCTTGGTGACAGCTCCCTGTTGAACACAATGCTATTTTTGCTCCAGGACTGGTGTGTTATGAATCACATACCACAAAGCATGTTGTTGATTGTATTAATCACATCAGTCTTCTCTCACCAAAGAGGCTCTGAAATAATGCAAAGAATCCTAATTACAGAGCAAATGGGCCTTCATAACAGGCTGCCATCTGCAGTATTAAGATATATTTCTTTGAGTGAGCGTTTCATATTTTTTTGTACCTCTGGTGGTACACGCCCCGCTGCTGCGGGGACAAATTTCTTAAAACACTTAAGGATTTGAAAAAGGACAAAAGGGAACTTTTCATTAAGATAGACGAGTGGAGATATCACCAATTAAAACACTTTGTTGGGAATCTTCCGAAACCTTTGAGATTGAGAAAGGATTGGAATTTGTTTGAGAGGTTGTTGGAATCACGTGGAGATGGGAAAAGGGGCATGGCAAAAGTTTATAAGATTCTCACTGAGTTAGACACACACAAAGTCAATGTACATAGTAAAATGGGAAAGGGATTTGGGAATAGAGATAGATGAAGACAAACAAAGGAAAATATATAGATTAACACACGAGAATATAAGCATGAGAGAGGTAGAGGTAAATTTTAAGTGTTTAACAAGATGGCACATTGCACCGAACGTTGAACACAAGATGACTGGGGAGAATACACCAGAGTGTTGGTGGGGGTGTGGAAAGATAGGTATGTTATATCACATATGGTGGGAGTGCCCAAAGATTCAAGGTTTTTGGGAGACAATGGTTCATTTAATTGGGATAATCTCTGGGACAATGATAGGATTGGATCCAGAGTTGTGTCTATTACATAGTACAGAGTTATTAGTGAACAAATACAAGGATTCGGGTATATGGTACTATCTGCATGCGGCAAAGGGTCTGATACCTAAGTTTTGGCATAGCTCAGAAGTGCGGTGGAAAGAGTGAACCAGATATGTAGGATGGAGAAACTGTATTATATGCAAGAAGACAAGATGGGGTTATATTACAGGAGGTGGGGAAAATGGGAAGATTTTGTGTCCAAGGTGAAATATATGAAGTAGTAGAGTGGGATATGTGAAAGTATACCTTACTTAGGAAAAGATGTTATAGAGAAAAGCAGAGTGGGTGGTTTTACTTGTGGCGGGGGGTTGGTTTTTTCAGGGTGGGTGGGGTGTTAAAGAGGTGGTGGTGGGGGGGGGGGGTAATGGGAATAAAGATAGAAAGGGATATAATTAATGGTTTGGATACAACTGACGGTTTTGTATGTTATATGAGAGTAATGATGAAATATGTTTTTTAAATGAAAAATGAATAAATAATTTAACTAAAAAAAAGATATATTTCTTAGTACATAGAGCCCTGGTGCCCGACTTGTGGCCTGAGGGCCACATATGGCCCTTTGGTATATGATGTGTAGCCCCTGGACTTCAACAGTCTGTAGTGGGAACATTGATTGAGGTTATAGCATTGATCTTTACTACCCTCATGAAACATGTTTCCAGTTTCATATTGTCATCTGAAGCAGATCCTCAGCCAAAAATGTGGCATGTCCACCTTCTCTGACCCTCATTTCCTCTATTAGGTCTGCAGTTTCTCACAGTCCTCTCAAGCATTACATATATTGAACATTATGTGTGGCACTTTGGTGGTGTCAGGGGCCGCGTTTGACACCCCCTTGATTGGTCCAAATATAGTAAATGTGAGGTGGAATTTACAATTTTTGGAGTTGGGTACAAAGGTTGAGTCCATCCAAAACTGATACTCTAGTGTTTCATTTAATTTGTGTTGATTTGAGGTCAGTGTTCACTTTTAGTTGCTGTCCCATCCATAGCAAACATAATTTTTTGTTAATGTTGTAAAATGGCATCCCTGTAACCTCTTGCCAACCACATAACACATATGTGTCCGCAGTGGCTGAGGTTTCTTTGGAGAGAGTATGCTTGCTTTTCTTCTGTTTATCTTCTCTTGTTCATATATGTATACTCATCGGCCACTTTATTAGGTACACTTTGCTAGTGCCAAGGAAATATCCCCCACACCATTACACCACCATCACGAGCCTGATTCGTTGGATGGATCCATGCTTTCATGTTGTTTACACCAAATTCTGATCTTACCATCGCAGCAACAACTCTGGTCTTTCTCCTCTGACCTCTGACAACAACAAGGCGTTTTCATCTTCACAACTGCCACTCACTGGATATTTTTCAGACTATTCTCTCTAAACCCTAGGGATGGTTGTGCGTGAAAATCCCAGTAGATCAGCAGTTTTTGAAATTCTCAGACCAGCCCGTCTGGTAACAACTATGCCACATTCAAAATCACTTAAATCCCTTTTCTTCCCCATTCTAATGCTCTGTTTGAACTTCATCAAGTCGTCTTCACCACTTCTAGATGCCTAAATGCATTAAGTTGCTGCCACATGATTGGCTGATTAGCAATTTGTGTTACCAAGCAATTGAACAGGTGTACCTAATAAAGTGGCTAGTGAGTGTATTTTAGATCCCATATAGTATATGTATCTAAACTTTGAATTTTTCTGTTTACTTGGAATTTAGCTTTAAACGAACTGACTGGTCTGTATAATTGGATTCTTCCTGCTAACCTGCCCTGTTATAAGAATATCAACCCATCTAGAATTGACATTTTAGATGTAGGTGGATGCTGGTCGGCTGGTCACCATCTTTTTCCTTATATCTCCTGGGGATATCCGTCAAAGAAATTATCCCTGCATATGTCTGCCTCAGTCTTACAATTTTGAGAGGTTCTTTCACAGAAGACTATGCTTTTAAGGAATTAGAATCCGACAATTTCAGATACCTTTCCAAGCCTTTTATGCTGGCAACATGATGAGAGTGATGTATCTCATACTGGTTTAGTGACCATGTTTAACTGCTGGTGATTTATGTCCTTTGCTTGCCCCAGTGTTTTTACTAGCCTGGTCCAAGAATGGGTAAATATGATAGAAATGTACATGGACTGTACAGAGAGTCAGGTGCCTCCATATATATTCTGACACAGCTGTCTGTACCGAAATAGAATCTGGCTAACGAACCTCTTTGTAGCTATGGCATTTCAGTCCTTTTATCAAACTAGTAATTATAGAAAGAAAGTACAATATGTTCTTTTTACTGTTTGCTATCTCCTGGATTCAATAATACCTTGCACACTGGAGCTGGAAGACTGCAGAGAGTCATTATTTTAATTCATAGTCCACATAGTAACCATTCTTGCCATTGTCTGTGATGTAACTGCCAGCTTAAAGCAGATACTGTATAGTTGCTAAAGTAGTAGTAGTGCCCCATTGTGGAGATTTCCCTTCACTTCTTGTCCCATAGTCAAAACAGGAATTGAGAAATCCCTTGTTGGCACCATGGGCACCAGATCTACAGTAGTGTCCCAATTAGAAGCTTTCCCCTCTTCCCCTGTTCTGCTGACTACCCTATATTTGCCATTTTCTTTCACTTTCACTCTCGGTGATAACGGTAAACTAGAGAAACAGAGAGTGGGAATCTCCATAAAGGGGGCACAGACAGCAATGAAACTTTAGAAGCCCTACTGTATGCCTGGTTACTGGACCTTACAAAATGTTAGCAGCCCCGCTGCAAAGTGTGGCTTTTTTGTTTTCCCAACTTCAAAGGGAATCTACATGTACCTTTTAATGTCTTCTCTTGAGTCCCATAAGTGTCACAGGTGAACATCACTTTTCAGATGTGATCGCCACTGCTTCAGCTTTCTTTAGCTTTAGCAGCCACTTTTTTGGGGGAAGCTCTGTGTGCACCTAAGTTATTATATACAAATGATGAACCTGAACAGTAAGGCTGGGTTAGCAAAAGATTAAAGAATAATTTCACCTTTCATAACATGCTACATGGTACATCCATATACAGGGGGTATTCATGGACAAGTTAAAGTAGAATTCCAGGCTAAACCTAACTAGTCTTAGAAATGCTCCCCCCCCCCCACATCTATGCTGACTAAGCTATGTAAGAAAGATACTGTATATATACTTAACAATTTTCAGCCTGCTCCGATCCAGTCACGTGATCCTCGGTGTCAGCCAGCAGTGGTTGAAGGGGAGAAGAGAGAGTTATCAACAATGGCTGGTAAAGCCTGGAGTGATGGCATCAACCATAGGCTCCTATGGCCCAACTGTTGTTGCGGCTGCCTCTCTCACCTGCAGCCACTGCTGGCTGACACAGTTGAGTTGGATCATGTGACCAGACTGGAGTGGGAGTAAAATAGGTAAGTATATGCATCTTTGTTACACTGGTTATTTAGCATAGGTGTTAGGAAGAGGAAAGGAACATTTTTAAGACTAGTTAGGTTTACCCTGGAGTTCTAATTTACGGTCAGCACCAATTGAGCAAATACATTGCTAGGGGAGAAAGATAATGCAGAGTCAGCTACAACCATGGGTTCAAGAAATGGTTGATTAACCAGGTGTCAAAGCTAAATACGGAAAACAAAGCCAAGTTATATCAGGAGTCAGGACAGCAGAGTACTCTCAGAAATGAGGGCAGGCAGAGCACTATTAGTGGCCAGGGTAGCAAAGTGTTTTCAGGAGTCTGAACACTAGGGTACAGGGCAGGCAAAATAATCTGAGAAATCAGAGCAGACAGATACATACTAATAGTCAGAGCAGGCAGAATCATCCCAGAAATCATAGCAGGCAGAGTACTCTTAAAAGTCAGAGCAGGCAGAACACCATTAGTAATCTGGGTAGGCAGAGCACCATAGGTAGTCAGGGCAGTCAGAGCAGAGTACACTCAGGAGTCTGGGCAGGCATAACTCTTTCATTTGTCAGGGCAGAGTACTCTCAGAAATCAGGGCAGGCAAGGTACTCTCTGGAGTCAGGACAAGCAGAATAATCTCAGGAGTCAAGGCAGGTGGAGCACTATTAGTAGTCAGGGCAGGCAGAATATTCAGGGGAGGTATTGTACTCAGATCATAGGGCAGACAGAATTTTCTCAGGAGTTAGCACAGTCAGAGTACTACCAGGAGGCAATACAGGTAGAGTATTCTCATAAGTGATGGCAGTAGGAGTTCTCCCAAGAGTCAGGGCAGACAGATCACTATTAATAATCAGGACAGGCGGATTAGCATCTTCACATTGTTTCATTTTCACTAAATTGTAATAGTTTGTGTGATTAGCAGATATGGGGGAACTCTTCAGGTTTAGGATATGCGAATGGCTTCTAAGTTTCGAAGGACATTTAAATTTAATTACAGTAAATAATTTTATTGTTATTATTAATAAATCCTGGAAATCCTAGAAAAACAATGAACAACCTTTCCACCTGGGTTTGCACAGAGAAATGCGACTAAAGAGACTTAATCTAAGCAAATCATGGCCCTCTTTATAAATATGCCCCTGTATGTTTAACAGTCCTTTAAATTTATGATAAAAGAAATTAAATCATGATTAAAGCATTACAAAAACAAATGTATGCACAGAATTTGCATAATCTCCTCCTTATGTCCAAAGGATGGAAATGTGATGGGATATCAAATGAAGGATTTTAAGTACTGAGACTTAATTCACTAGGGACTGAAGGTTCTCAATTAATATGCCTTTTAAATTGAAATTTTGAATAATAATTTATGATTCATTAATAACAGAGATGTGGTTCATGTTCCTCAAAGGGATGGATAATTATGACAAGGCAGATGAAGGAGAACTACAGGTCATAGCATGCCTCTTCCAGGTGCTGGTTAATACTGTTACTTATAGTTCCCCAGCAGCTGGAGATCTATAGTATATGTGTACAGTTTTAAAGGGACATCTTCATCCCAAATATTTAAATTTGCAGAGTTTAAAAATTTGAAGTGCAAGTCAACCTAATATGTATTTATTTTGTGACAGAATGGAGAAGATGAGAACCCCTGCTGTCTGGGTAAAAATACTTCCCCTCACTTACTGTCTCATATCTCCCAATAATCTGAGTTGGGAGAGAGGGACACATTATAGCACAAAGTATGTACACAAAGGTCACACCCCTGTTAGGTGGACCATGGTGGATTAACTGTAGGCTCACACTACATGCTGGTGCGGAACTGCGTGTAATCAGACGCACCAAAATCGCACTGCTGTTAGCAGAGGCGTGGGAGTGCCATTTTTAATGGCACCACATTGCATTGGAAATCACAGTGGGGTTTCCCATGCTGGGATACAGATAGTAGTATGTGATTTCCCTGCAGCTGCATTTTTGGAAAGGTGCAGGGACCTCTGGCTCATGCATTTACCTCTCCATGTGCAATTTTGACCTGCAGCCACCAGGTCAGATTTTAGGGGTCTTATTGCTATCTTTGTGCTGGAGCAGAAATGTGAAGAGGGGCAATTGTATTGTGGGTTTAGATCTACTTCAGGGGTTAAGTGAAATCTCCTCTCCAGAATTTCCTGGTCTTTTAAACTGCTACTGCCTAAACAAATGATGGTGTCACACTTTCCTGAAAGATCTCTGCTATGGAGTAGGCAAAAAAAAAAATCTCTACTGACTCACAGTCCAAGTAAACAAAGAATTGATTGAAAAAAACTGCATGCGTGGATGTTAGCCTAGCCTAATATCATATGGTATCTGGATTGTATGAACATTATTGATGTTTCATGTCATTAGGAGCTCATTAGCTAGAGAGAGAGAATCATGCAGTTACAACCAGAATGGCTGCTGCCATCTACACATATAATTGCAAACTATACAAGACACAACTATTTAAAACCTTAATTGCTAAGAGTTTTCCTAATATGCGGATTTCCTTCACACAGAAGTCTAAAAACAGTGAAAACAATTTATAATGGTTTGCAGTCACTTTAATATTTTTTTTTTAGTTTCTAAACTAATATCAGTTTTTCTTATTTGCACTCAATTATTCATTTATTTTTTTGTAAATTACCATTGAATACATGACAAAGGATTCTCAGTGTAGTATGGGATATCTAAAGAGATAGCACTGCAAGCGCTATGGAATATGGGAGGGGAAGCGTAATTTGTTTGCGTAAATATCAGCTTGAGCTATGTCAACAGCAGACTTTGTGCATCATATGGTCAGAAGGAACCCATAGAGGCTAAAGCTCCACCTGCTTGTTGGATGGAAGATTAAAAAATATTCACACACCTTATTTTATGCTTATACCTGATATAAAAAATAATCTTTCTAACTCTTCTATTGATAATGCATAGGCGTAAAGAAGAAATAATATATAAACAAAACTAATACACATTCCCTAAGGGTCACTGCACATGATACTATTGTGTGAGCACCAGATCTTCCTGGTAGAATGTTCCTGCCCAGACAAATGAGAGCATGGTCCTTATGGCATCTGTGTTTACACATGTATATGCACTTACGTTTGTTAAAAAAATTCTTCTAGCTCTTCAGTGCTACATAACATAGTGCATGGATCTGCGCATATTTGCATATATGTGAGCAGGGGCGGACTGACCATTTGGAAACTCGGGCACTGTCCTAGGGCCCAGGGTCAGTAGGGGGCCCCATGAGATTCCCCTGGTACCTTTTTCCTAGGCTTTTATGAGTTTGGGCAAGGACACAGGGGCCCCATGATCCCCTATTGCCCGAGGGCCCCATGAGTTGTCAGTCCACCCCTGTATGTATGTTAAATACTGACTAGTAATGCAGAATATATATATATTTTTTGTACTGAGCTAAATGTAGCCCTAGTTTACTGATATTTACATGACAGTGTGTACAGGCATATTGAAAGCAATGGGCTGCATTCAGATCAGTAAAATAAAGCATGATTACCTAAAGTGTGGCATTTTTGGCACCTGTGTGCAATAAGTCCAATGCAGATTTTTGTATTTTTGTAGTTTTGCAATTTTGTTTTACTGCTCTAAAAACGGCACTAGTTTACTGATACTGTATGTACTGTATGTGTCTGTGTGTACAAGTCCATTGAAAGCAATGTGCCGCATTCAGATCAGTAATGAAAAACTTCTGATTGCCTAAAAATGTGGCGTTTTTGACATTCTTGTTCCAGAACCTTTAAAAATCTATAGTTCCATCTTTAAAACTGCTGTCTATAGCTAGGTTAACACATCAGCAAGATGCTGTAAAATATTTCACGGGTCCTGTGACATGTCAGCCATTCTGCTTGCTGCATTCCAAAAGATTCAAGAGAAATGACCTTCAGGGGATCCATTGCTTCCATTCAAAAGCTTTAATAAGCAATTTAGACACAGGGACTCCCCGCAATCTATTTAAGGAATGGAATACATACTGCACAGGCAGCGGCAGCACTATGTCAAAGCAAACGTTTCATTGGGGTCATTATATTCCAACAATTTCACAAGAATTTTCTGCTCAGCTGCAAGGACAGGCAGCATATGCCGTCTAACAAATGTTATTCCAGTTACAGCTGGAGTAGCTTGAGAAACTCCAGGCGACTATATAGAAGTTTCCCTTCAGATTACCACTTTTCAGTTCAGTTGGTGTAATCACCTAAAATTAGTTTTCATTTTTTTTTTTATAATGCTACTGAATGTTAAATATCAGGTTGGCACAGGTTCCTGCTCTTTTTGCTTTTAATAAACTAGTACAGCCGACCTGGAAAAATACCAATGTTCCTTGCGATCTTTACTGTGCAACCCTGCTCTGCACCACACAAACTTTCTGCAGAAAACATTTTGGCAGGGCTCTCTTCGTAGTGCCTATGAGCACCATGGCCCCATTTATTCTTATGGGTGAGCCATACTCATGGCAGTGTCTAACCATCTAGTAGAGTACGGCTCACCTGAATGAATGGGGCCATGATGCACATTCATATTTGGAAGAGACCCTGGCTGAGACACTTTCCTTGCAAAGCCTGGGAAGCAGGGGGGTGGGCCACACAGTGAAAATCACAGGAGTGGGGAGGAGGGCAAGTGTTTTACCAGGTATGTAATTAATATTTAGCTGATTAAATGTATCAATTATCACTTTAATGGTGGTATTATTGTTTTCATACATATTTTTGTATATTATATAGATAGTTTTTTCTTATATTTCTTTTTAGATTATACATAATTATGCACAAATGTGTTCCAATGGGGTTCTATGGTTTAATCATGCTCAAATGTTTTATAGGATTAGATTTCGAAAAAAAATTGTAAGTTGTATAAAGAAGGTCGAGGAAATGTGTGCCATATTTTAGTTTAACTTGTTTTAAAAGTAAATTGTGCTGTAATTTAAGTTCATCAATATTGCTTTATTAATTAGTAATATAATACACAAGTGTCATGTTTGATGTAAAGAATAAGCATGAGTTAATGGTTGGATTGTGGCAGTAAATAGGTAGGAGTTGATAATAGTATATCATATATCATAGTATATAGAGTGCCTATATTGCCCCTGACAATGTCCTAATGATGAAATGCGTTGGGATGACTTAGGCACGCTGACATCATTCCATACACTACTTGCACCAGGCAGGGAGAGCTGGTGGAGCCGGTACACTACATTGATACAGGCTGTTATACCATAGTCCCTGGATCGGGAACCAGAGCAGGGGAGTGCGTTGCTGTTTTTAAATTGTTTTTACTAAATAAATGGCTTTACACTATGAAGTTCTCAGTCATCTGCAAACCTATACATGTATGGTAGAATTTGTGTGAATTGTATGTCGGAACCTGAAAAGTAAAAAAAGTGCAGATGACCTACTCATGAGAGTAAGGGACCTTTCTATCAAGTGCATGCTCATCCAATTGCATGTTTTTATCACAAGCATGATTTGCAAATGGCAAGAAGGGAAGATGGAATGACATGGGAGTGGTCTGGCACATTGGGGAGTTTGTTGCACAGTTTACATATTGATGGACTTTTTTCAATGATTGCTTCACATAAACTGGAAGGAACTGATACAATTTGTATATCGCACAAATATTGTAAAATATTGATACAAGTTTGTTTCTGTGTTGCACTGATCACTTTAGTGTTTGTACACACAGATGTAAACTGCTGTTTCATTTTATAGGCACTATCAAACTATAATTATTTTTCATTACCTGTAAGTGCCGTATATTACTTCTTTAGTGTTTTACTAGGTAGGCTGCATGCAGGAGGGTGAGGGTCTACTTAAAGGACTCCTTTAAACCAAAGAAATGGCGGAGTGTTGATAGATGGGGCCACAGGTGGGGTGGAGCTCAGGATGGAGATACCAATGAGTTGATGTGTGCTGACAGTTAAAAGACAGGAAGAGGCAGGGCAGTGACATGGAGTCTTCGGAACTGTAAGCTCTAAAGAGCATTGATACTTTCTTTATTATTTTTTAAAGTGGCACTACAAGAACAAATGCCTTAGCTCCAACAGTCCAACTGCCAAAATGTCTGTCCCTCAGTGGCATCTTCTCCCTGGGTTCTTCTGGGGGCTGGCCTTCAGCCATTTGGATTGGCCAGCACGGGATGATGCTACTCCTGCACATGCGCAAAGGTGCAGTCATCTCGGCACACTGGTATTATGCTGTAATGTAAACTGAGCTGCACATGCACAGCTCAGTGTAAATTTACACACAAGATTGCAAATGGGCAGATAAGTGTACTCTATTGCAGAATAGACATGGCATGTCTCTTGCATGTTTGCAATTTTTATTTTTTTGCATTTACTTCCACTATAAACAAAGCAGAAGTGTACAGTATGTGTGTTTCTAGCTATCTTTCTTTCGTCTATCATTGTCATATGTCATAGATATCTTCTATCTATCTATCTATCTATCTATCTATCTATCTATCTATCTATCTATCTATCTCCATCAGTATAATCTATTTGTATAACAGTAGCCTAGTTACTGTACTGTTGCTTAGCAACCCAGCCAATAAACACAGTAAATGAGGAAGGACGTGGACCTGTTTGATGTACATTGCAATTGTGCTCTTTTTGGAATGTTCCTTCTATTTAGCTCGGGCTGCTTAGGAAAGGTTAACAGGCGCACATTCCCATGACATAAGAGATGGCAGGTGTTCCTTACAATGTAAAATCAAAGTGTGCGGCTTGGATCATCAACTGTGTTTCCCTGAGATCTGGAAAGCCATAAACATTTGCTGTTATTTTAGAATACTGGAAAAGCCCAGAAAATGATTTTGTTGGTTGAAATCTACAAAGTGTATACTCCCTCATGGCTGGCAGAAATCTGCATTGAGCTAATATTCCGGTTCTGGTTGGATCCCCTTTCCTTATTTTTCTTGCAGGTGATGTTTTTGGCAGAGGGCAGTAGCTTGAAGGGCATGGTGTGGCCCCTCGTAAAGTACCAGTGGCACCAGGTTCTGCAGACATAGCAGCAAGGCTTTAAATATGTCTCCTTTGCAGTAAGTGAAGTAATCAAGAATGACAACGTATGAACTTGAGCATGGGAAACCCCCAGAATCCTAGACCTCAGTTACAGAATTGAATCCGTAAGATCATTTATGAACAGGATGACCAAGCAAAGACATCAAGAGCTTTCTAGTTCTAACCTTTCATTCTAGATGAGGAAACAGCAAAACCAGGACTGGAAGGGGACAATCAACTGTGCAGGATTAAAAAAAAAAGTGTATTTAGAGGTTTAATTTTTAAATTAAAGTGGACATAAACTCCCATGGGACACTTAACTACTCTTAACAAAGTTTACCTGTAGGTGCAAGGGATATCTCCTAAACATGCACCATTTAGGGGATATTCGGTGTCCCTCCAGCTGATGACATCACCGTTGCATGCGCTCTGAAGGAACAGCATACATGTGCCCTGAAGGAACGGCATGCATGTGCCCTGAAGAAACGGCATACATGTGCCCTGAAGGAATGGCATGCATGTGCCCTGAAGGAACGGCATACATGTGCCCTGAAGGAATGGCGTACATGTGCCCTGAAGGAATGGCATACATGTGCCCTGAAAGAATGGCGTACATGTGCCCTGAAGGAACGGCATGCATGTGCCCTGAAGGAACAGCATGCATGTGCCCTGAAGGAACGGCGTACATGTGCCCTGAAGGAACGGCACACATGTGCCCTGAAGAAAAGGCGTACATGTGCCCTGAAGGAACGGCGTACATGTGCCCTGAAGGAATGGCGTACATGTGCCTTGAAGGAATGGCGTACATGTGCCCTGAAGGAACGGCATACATGTGCCCTGAAGGAATGGCATACATGTGCCCTGAAGGAATGGTGTACATGTGCCCTGAAGGAACAGCATACATGTGCCCTGAAGGAATGGCGTACATGTGCCCTGAAGGAACGGTATACATGTGCTGTTCTTTCAGAGCTCTGTGCTGTGGCCAAGATTCACACGCATGCTCAGGAGTAATGTCGACTCGGCTTGGACAATAAAGTGGCCAGATCCCTTGAACCCGGTAGGAAGACCAGGTGAAGATAGAAGTCCTATCAGTGGTGACAGCACGCCACTGGAGGGCTTCGTTCTAAGGTAAGTATTTCATAGTGTGCTAGTATGTGATGCATACTAGCACATTAGGACTTTATTTTGCAAAGGAATTTTTTTTCTTTTTCTAATATGATTAGAGATGAGCGAATCGAAGTATCCGAAGTGGAATTCGAGTCGAATATCGGAAAAATTTCGATTCGTGCCGAATCCGAAAAACAGCCTAATTCGGACGCGCGAATCGAAATTTTTCCGAAAATGGCGGCTGACATGTGCGGCGACGGAGCGGGGATGTCGGGGAAGGCGCGCAGACAAGGCGCGCTGCCCCATAATGCATTCCTCAACGACATGTGATCGCATCAGCCAATCAGCAGCCAGCCAGCCAGCACTGTGTAATGGTCGAGGTATATATAGCGGCCATTTTGGAAATCTTCATTTGCCTGCAGTCATTGAACAGAGGCAGACCGCTCTGTACTAGGGACAGGGACAGAGTTAGGGCCACAGAAACGAGAATTGGGGACAGAGAGAAGTTACTTAGGGACAGAGAACCATTACTCAGGGACACAGACTTGTTAATGAGGGCCACAGAATCGTTATTTAGGGACAAAGAAACGCTAGTTAGGGCCACAGAATTCATACTCAGGGACAGACAGAATTGTTACTCAGTGCCAGAGAATTGTTACTTAGGGCCACAGAAACGTTATTAGGGCCACAGAATTTTTACTCAGGGACAGACAGAATTGTTACTGAGTGCCAGAGAATTGTTACTCAGGGACAGACAGAATTGTTACTGAGTGCCAGAGAATTCTTACTCAGGGCCACAGAATTCATTCTCAGGGACAGACAGAATTGTTACTCAGGGACAGACAGAATTGTTACTGAGTGCCAGAGAATTGTTACTCAGGGACAGACAGAATTGTTACTGAGTGCCAGAGAATTGTTACTCAGGGACAGACAGAATTGTTACTGAGTGCCAGAGAATTGTTACTCAGGGACAGACAGAATTGTTACTGAGTGCCAGAGAATTGTTACTCTCACAGACACAAAATTGTTACTTGCACAGACACAGAATTGTTACTTGCACAGACACACAATTGTTACTCAGGGCCACAGAATTCATACTCAGGGACAGACAGAATTGTTACTGAGTGCCAGAGAATTCTTACTCAGGGCCACAGAATTCATACTCAGGGACAGACAGAATTGTTACTCAGGGACAGACAGAATTGTTACTGAGTGCCAGAGAATTGTTACTCAGGGACAGACAGAATTGTTACTGAGTGCCAGAGAATTCTTACTCAGGGACAGACAGAATTGTTACTGAGTGCCAGAGAATTGTTACTCTCACAGACACAAAATTGTTACTTGCACAGACACAGAATTGTTACTCGCACAGAGACAGAATTGTTACTCAGGGCCACAGAATTCATACTCAGGGACAGACAGAATTGTTACTGAGTGCCAGAGAATTGTTACTCAGGGACAGACAGAATTGTTACTGAGTGCCAGAGAATTGTTACTCTCACAGACACAAAATTGTTACTTGCACAGACACAGAATTGTTACTTGCACAGACACACAATTGTTACTCAGGGCCACAGAATTCATACTCAGGGACAGACAGAATTGTTACTGAGTGCCAGAGAATTCTTACTCAGGGCCACAGAATTCATACTCAGGGACAGACAGAATTGTTACTCAGGGACAGACAGAATTGTTACTGAGTGCCAGAGAATTGTTACTCAGGGACAGACAGAATTGTTACTGAGTGCCAGAGAATTGTTACTCTCACAGACACAAAATTGTTACTTGCACAGACACAGAATTGTTACTTGCACAGACACACAATTGTTACTCAGGGCCACAGAATTCATACTCAGGGACAGACAGAATTGTTACTGAGTGCCAGAGAATTGTTACTCAGGGACAGACAGAATTGTTACTGAGTGCCAGAGAATTCTTACTCAGGGCCACAGAATTCATTCTCAGGGACAGACAGAATTGTTACTCAGGGACAGACAGAATTGTTACTGAGTGCCAGAGAATTGTTACTCAGGGACAGACAGAATTGTTACTGAGTGCCAGAGAATTGTTACTCAGGGACAGACAGAATTGTTACTGAGTGCCAGAGAATTGTTACTCAGGGACAGACAGAATTGTTACTGAGTGCCAGAGAATTGTTACTCTCACAGACACAAAATTGTTACTTGCACAGACACAGAATTGTTACTTGCACAGACACACAATTGTTACTCAGGGCCACAGAATTCATACTCAGGGACAGACAGAATTGTTACTGAGTGCCAGAGAATTCTTACTCAGGGCCACAGAATTCATACTCAGGGACAGACAGAATTGTTACTCAGGGACAGACAGAATTGTTACTGAGTGCCAGAGAATTGTTACTCAGGGACAGACAGAATTGTTACTGAGTGCCAGAGAATTCTTACTCAGGGACAGACAGAATTGTTACTGAGTGCCAGAGAATTGTTACTCTCACAGACACAAAATTGTTACTTGCACAGACACAGAATTGTTACTCGCACAGAGACAGAATTGTTACTCGCACAGAGACAGAATTGTTACTCAGGGCCACAGAATTCATACTCAGGGACAGACAGAATTGTTACTGAGTGCCAGAGAATTGTTACTCAGGGACAGACAGAATTGTTACTGAGTGCCAGAGAATTGTTACTCTCACAGACACAAAATTGTTACTTGCACAGACACAGAATTGTTACTTGCACAGACACACAATTGTTACTCAGGGCCACAGAATTCATACTCAGGGACAGACAGAATTGTTACTGAGTGCCAGAGAATTCTTACTCAGGGCCACAGAATTCATACTCAGGGACAGACAGAATTGTTACTCAGGGACAGACAGAATTGTTACTGAGTGCCAGAGAATTGTTACTCAGGGACAGACAGAATTGTTACTGAGTGCCAGAGAATTGTTACTCTCACAGACACAAAATTGTTACTTGCACAGACACAGAATTGTTACTTGCACAGACACACAATTGTTACTCAGGGCCACAGAATTCATACTCAGGGACAGACAGAATTGTTACTGAGTGCCAGAGAATTGTTACTCAGGGACAGACAGAATTGTTACTGAGTGCCAGAGAATTGTTACTCTCACAGACACAAAATTGTTACTTGCACAGACACAGAATTGTTACTCGCACAGAGACAGAATTGTTACTCAGGGCCACAGAATTCATACTCAGGGACAGACAGAATTGTTACTGAGTGCCAGAGAATTGTTACTCAGGGAAGACAGAATTGTTACTGAGTGCCAGAGAATTGTTACTCAGGGACAGACAGAATTGTTACTGAGTGCCAGAGAATTGTTACTCTCACAGACACAAAATTGTTACTTGCACAGACACAGAATTGTTACTCGCACAGAGACAGAATTGTTACTCAGGGCCACAGAATTCATACTCAGGGACAGACAGAATTGTTACTGAGTGCCAGAGAATTGTTACTCAGGGACAGACAGAATTGTTACTGAGTGCCAGAGAATTGTTACTCTCACAGACACAAAATTGTTACTTGCACAGACACAGAATTGTTACTTGCACAGACACACAATTGTTACTGAGTGCCAGAGAATTGTTACTCAGGGACAGACAGAATTGTTACTGAGTGCCAGAGAATTGTTACTCAGGGACAGACAGAATTGTTACTGAGTGCCAGAGAATTGTTACTCAGGGACAGACAGAATTGTTACTGAGTGCCAGAGAATTGTTACTCGCACAGACACAAAATTGTTACTTGCACAGACACAAAATTGTTACTTGCACAGACACAGAATTGTTACTCGCGCAGACACAGAATTGTTACTCAGGGCCACAGAATTCATACTCAGGGACAGACAGAATTGTTACTGAGTGCCAGAGAATTGTTACTCAGGGACAGACAGAATTGTTACTGAGTGCCAGAGAATTGTTACTCAGGGACAGACAGAATTGTTACTGAGTGCCAGAGAATTGTTACTCAGGGACAGACAGAATTGTTACTGAGTGCCAGAGAATTGTTACTCGCACAGACACAAAATTGTTACTTGCACAGACACAGAATTGTTACTCGCACAGACACAGAATTGTTACTCGCACAGACACAGAATTGTTACTCAGGGCCACAGAATTCATACTCAGGGACAGACAGAATTGTTACTGAGTGCCAGAGAATTGTTACTCAGGGACACCTAATCGTTGAATTAAATAGTATGTCAGACAACATGCAGAGGAGTGGCAGAGGAGGCAATGTTTTAGGAGCGAGCAGACGTGGCAGCAGAGGAAGGGGTCGAGGCAGCAGTATTCGCAGCCAGAGGCCAGTGCTCCCGGTGTCATCCAGCGGTCGTGTCTCCACCGACAACCCTGCCGTCATTGATTGGTTGGCTCGGTCGTCTTCCTCTTCCCAGGTCACCTCTGACACCTACAGCCAACGGTCGGTGGGTACGTCAGACACAACCGTTAGTTGGCATGGCCCGGGACCAAGCCCACTGAAATCACGTGTCCTCTACCTGCCCCTGTCCTTTGCTGTTCCCTCACCAAGCGAAGTATCGCATGCTGTGGGCTCAGCCCCACTGTACAGTGAGGAAGAGCTAACAGAGGGCGGTCAGGAACGGGGGGAGACATCGGCCTTTTCAGCAGCCAAGCGAACAAGTACTGGCGAGGAGAGTGGCTCGGTAGCCGGTCTAGAGACAGGTCTGTCTCCTGACCCAGACGCAGCCGAGGGGGCTAGTAGTGAGGCGGAGACCCTACTTGATGATGAGGAGGTTGATCGCACTTGGCAGCCTCGTCGTCATCAGGCAATTTCTTCCGCATCATCAGGAGAAGAGGGTGGCAGCTTGGCAGCGAGCAAAACAGTCGGTGGGTTGCCCAGGAGACAGCAGCAGGGTCGCATCAGTGTCAGTGGAGCCAAACGTCCACGGAGTAGAGCACCAGCTCCACTGCAGCCTACCACCACGGCCAGTAGTGGTGCCGGTGCGCACGGAGGAAGTAGCAGTCAGCCAGTGAAGAGTAGCGGGGGCAAAGTTTCCTACTCGGTGGTGTGGCAATTTTTCCTCAAGCCGCCCGAGGAAGTAAATGTAGCCGTATGTCGACTATGTGGCCAGAAATGCAAGCGTGGCCAGGGGGCCCATGTTGGGACTACAGCGTTGCGTCAGCATATGCAGCGTCACCATTCGGTGGCCTGGGAAAACCGTGATAAACATACGGCGGTTCTGCCTGCCCCAGCCCCCGCTCCATCACCCGCTCCGTTACTTGCTCCGTCACCCGACGTCGTCAATCGCCCTCTATCAGCCAGTCAAGGCTCCAACACCTCTGCTGAGGGGAGTTGTCGCTCATTGGCATCTTCCGCTCGTTCAGATGCTCCTTCTCCTGCTACTCCTCTTCTCGGATTCCGTCAACAGTCTTTCTTGGAATCCGTATCCAAGAGACAACAGTTTGCGAGCACGCACCCGACGGTGCAAAAGCTGAACGTCCTCCTGTCCAAGTTGCTGGTGCTGCAGTCCCTCCCTTTCCAACTGGTGGACTCAGCACCTTTCCGAGAAATGATGGCTTGTGCCGCGCCGCGGTGGAGAGTGCCAAGCCGTCATTTCTTTGCCCAAAAGGCAGTGCCAGCCCTGCATTCACATGTAGAAGAGATGGTGGGCCAGTCTTTGAGCATGTCGGTCTCTGCCAAAGTGCACGGCAGCGCCGACGTGTGGAGCTGTAACTACGGTCAGGGACAGTACATGTCATTTACGGCCCACTGGGTGAACGTGGTGCCGGCACAGCCGCACCAGCAACTTGGACAGGTCACGACGCTTTTGCCTCCACGTTTGCACGTCCTTGGTCCAGCAAGCATGTCCGCCTCTACCACCTCTTTTTCCGCCGTGTCCTCAGCCGCCACCCCCGTGCCAAGTCCCATTACCCGACCGGCATATCACATGTGCAGGGCGCAACGGTGTCACGCTGTGCTGCACCTGGTATGCCTTGGCGAACGTAGTCACACAGGGGAGGAACTGCTGAGTGTAATGAACAGAGAAATCGACAGATGGCTGTCTCCGCGCAAACTAAAAATCGGAACCATGTTGACTGACAACGGAAAGAACATGGTGTCTGCTCTGCGTCAAGGAAGGTTGTGCCATGCGCCATGCATGGCTCACGTGTTCAATCTGGTTGTCAAGCGGTTCCTAAAATCCACCATCCCACTGCAAGACATCCTTAAAATGTCACGTAAACTGTGCATGCATTTCAGCCATTCCTACACCGCAAAGAACACCCTCATTGAGCTGCAGCGGCAGAACGGAATTCCACAGCATCGCCTGATCTGCGACGTTGCAACAAGGTGGAATTCAACCCTACACATGTTAGACCGCCTTTACGAGCAGCGAAAGGCCATCACCGATTTCCTGATGTTACAAGCGGATAAAGGTACTCCCCTGTGTAACTTAGATGTCAGCCATTGGCAGCTCATGCGTGACACCTGCCGCTTGCTCAGGCCCTTTGAGGAGGCCACGCTATTCGTGAGTCGGCAGGACTATGGGATGAACGACGTCATTCCTCTGTTGCACGTCCTGGAACAAATGCTGTTAACAATGGCTGGTCAGGGTGCGGTAGACGTGGCGCACAGATCTCAACGCCACATGACCCCTGTGGGGGCAGGACAGGAAGAAGAGGAGGAGGTAGAGGAGGACATTTGTGCTCAGGAATTATTGAGTGAAATGGGTGGTTTTTCCACTCAGCGGACAGGAGTGGAGGAGCAGGAGCATCTGGTAGAGGAGGAGGAGGAGGAGACAGAGGACCCAGACGCACCGTGGCAGTATGCTGTGGAGATGGAGGCAGGGAGTCCCTCGCATTCCTTGGCACAAATGGCCCATAGCATGCTCGGTTGCTTGCGTAGCGACAGCCGAATAATAACCATCAGACAGAGGGATGACTTTTGGCTGTCCACCTTGTTGGACCCTCGCTACCGGTCCAAAATGGTGGCCTTTTTCACACCTGCTGAGAGGGAGGCCAAAATTACGTACTATAAAAACCACCTATGTAGTCAGTTGGTCTCTGCCTTTGTGCGCCATCGTCCATCCTCAGACACTGTGGGCCCTGTGCGCTCGCGTTCCGCTGGCATGGCAGCAGGGGAGGGGTGGGGTGGTAGGAGCAGTGGCAGCTCCACCAGCAGCGGCTGCCTCAGTCTGCAGTCGATGATGAGTAGCTTTCTTCACCAGCGCAGTGAGGAAACTACTAACCAGCCGCAGCAGCAGCAGCAGCATCAGGTGGACCTGGAGCAGGAGCTCAAACAACAGGCTTGGGCCTACTTGGACAGCACCCTGCCAACCGAGGTAGACAATCCCCTTGACTACTGGGCAACGAAACTTGACCTTTGGCCCCAACTAGCTGAATTTGCCCTTGAAAGGCTGTCATGCCCGGCCAGTAGCGTGGCATCGGAGCGCGTGTTTAGTGCGGCAGGAGGTATTGTAACTCCGCGGAGGACACGACTGTCCACCCAAAGTGTGGAGAGACTCACGTTTGTGAAAATGAATCAGGCGTGGATTAGTCTGGATTTCAAACCACCAGTTCCTGACACAACTGACTAAATCCGCCATGAATCATGCCTCAAACATGTGCCACTTTCAGGTCTCCTCACACTGCTGGTGTGTTGAATTTTTTGACATAGGGTGCTGGCAGATTACGGGCCTCCTATAGCTGCTGCCAGGCCCCTAATCTGCCATAGGCCCCTATATACCACCTCCTCCTGCTGCTGCCAGGTCCAGAGTCTCTCATGGGTCCCTGTACGGCCTCCCATTGCTGCTGTCTCCATCGCCACACTCTGCTGCCATGTGCCACTTTCAGGTCTCTTCACACTGCTGGTGTGTTAAATTTTTTGACATAGGGTGCAGGCAGATTACGGGCCTCACATAGCTGCTGCCAGGCCCCTAATCTGCCATGGGCCCCTATATACCGCCTCCTCATGCTGCTGCCAAGTCCAGAGTCTGTCATGGTCCCTGTACGGCCTCCCATTGCTGCTGTCTCCATCGCCACACTCTGCTGCCATGTGCCACTTTCAGGTCTCTTCACACTGCTGGTGTGTTAAATTTTTTGACATAGGGTGCAGGCAGATTACGGGCCTCACATAGCTGCTGCCAGGCCCCTAATCTGCCATGGGCCCCTATATACCACCTCCTCCTGCTGCTGCCAGGTCCAGAGTCTCTCATGGGTCCCTGTACGGCCTCCCATTGCTGCTGTCTCCATCGCCACACTCTGCTGCCATGTGCCACTTTCAGGTCTCTTCACACTGCTGGTGTGTTAAATTTTTTGACATAGGGTGCTGCAAGATAACGGGCCTCACATAGCTGCTGCCAGGCCCCTAATCAGCCATGGGCCCCTATACCGCCTCCTCCTGCTGCTGCCAGGTCCAGAGTCTCTCATGCCATGTGCCACTTTCAGGTCTCTTCACACTGCTGGTGTGTTTAATTTTTTGACATAGGGTGCAGGCAGATTACGGGCCTCACATAGCTGCTGCCAGGCCCCTAATCTGCCATAGGCCCCTATATACCGCCTCCTCATGCTGCTGCCAGGTCCAGAGTCTCTCATGGGTCCCTGTACGGCCTCCCATTGCTGCTTTCTCCATCGCCACACTCTGCTGCCATGTGCCACTTTCAGGTCTCTTCACACTGCTGGTGTGTTAAATTTTTTGACATAGGGTGCAGGCAGATTACGGGCCTCACATAGCTGCTGCCAGGCCCCTAATCTGCCATGGGCCCCTATATACCGCCTCCTCATGCTGCTGCCAAGTCCAGAGTCTGTCATGGTCCCTGTACGGCCTCCCATTGCTGCTGTCTCCATCGCCACACTCTGCTGCCATGTGCCACTTTCAGGTCTCTTCACACTGCTGGTGTGTTAAATTTTTTGACATAGGGTGCAGGCAGATTACGGGCCTCACATAGCTGCTGCCAGGCCCCTAATCTGCCATGGGCCCCTATATACCGCCTCCTCATGCTGCTGCCAAGTCCAGAGTCTGTCATGGTCCCTGTACGGCCTCCCATTGCTGCTGTCTCCATCGCCACACTCTGCTGCCATGTGCCACTTTCAGGTCTCTTCACACTGCTGGTGTGTTAAATTTTTTGACATAGGGTGCAGGCAGATTACGGGCCTCACATAGCTGCTGCCAGGCCCCTAATCTGCCATGGGCCCCTATATACCACCTCCTCCTGCTGCTGCCAGGTCCAGAGTCTCTCATGGGTCCCTGTACGGCCTCCCATTGCTGCTGTCTCCATCGCCACACTCTGCTGCCATGTGCCACTTTCAGGTCTCTTCACACTGCTGGTGTGTTAAATTTTTTGACATAGGGTGCTGCAAGATAACGGGCCTCACATAGCTGCTGCCAGGCCCCTAATCAGCCATGGGCCCCTATACCGCCTCCTCCTGCTGCTGCCAGGTCCAGAGTCTCTCATGCCATGTGCCACTTTCAGGTCTCTTCACACTGCTGGTGTGTTTAATTTTTTGACATAGGGTGCAGGCAGATTACGGGCCTCACATAGCTGCTGCCAGGCCCCTAATCTGCCATGGGCCCCTATATACCGCCTCCTCATGCTGCTGCCAGGTCCAGAGTCTCTCATGGGTCCCTGTACGGCCTCCCATTGCTGCTTTCTCCATCGCCACACTCTGCCATGTGCCACTTTCAGGTCTCCTCACACACTGCTGGTGTGTTGAATTTTTTGACATAGGGTGCTGGCAGATTACGGGCCTCCCATAGCTGCTGCCAGGCCCCTAATCTGCCATGGGCCCCTATATACCGCCTCCTCATGCTGCTGCCAAGTCCAGAGTCTGTCATGGGTCCCTGTACGGCCTCCCATTGCTGCTGTCTCCATCGCCACACTCTGCCATGTGCCACTTTCAGGTCTCCTCACACACTGCTGGTGTGTAGAATTTTTTGACATAGGGTGCTGGCAGATTACGGGCCTCCCATAGCTGCTGCCAGGCCCCTAATCTGCCATGGGCCCCTATATACCGCCTCCTCATGCTGCTGCCAAGTCCAGAGTCTGTCATGGGTCCCTGTACGGCCTCCCATTGCTGCTGTCTCCATCGCCACACTCTGCCATGTGCCACTTTCAGGTCTCCTCACACTGCTGGTGTGTTGAATTTTTTGACATAGGGTGCTGGCAGATTACGGGCCTCCTATAGCTGCTGCCAGGCCCCTAATCTGCCATGGGCCCCTATATACCGCCTCCTCATGCTGCTGCCAAGTTCAGAGTCTGTCATGGGTCCCTGTACGGCCTCCCATTGCTGCTGTCTCCATCGCCACACTCTGCCATGTGCCACTTTCAGGTCTCCTCACACTGCTGGTGTGTTGAATTTTTTGACATAGGGTGCTGGCAGATTACGGGCCTCCTATAGCTGCTGCCAGGCCCCTAATCTGCCATAAGCCCCTATATACCGCCTCCTCATGCTGCTGCCAAGTCCAGAGTCTGTCATGGGTCCCTGTACGGCCTCCCATTGCTGCTGTCTCCATCGCCACACTCTGCCATGTGCCACTTTCAGGTCTCCTCACACACTGCTGGTGTGTTGAATTTTTTGACATAGGGTGCTGGCAGATTACGGGCCTCCTATAGCTGCTGCCAGGCCCCTAATCTGCCGTAGGCCCCTATATACCGCCTCCTCATGCTGCTGCCAGGTCCAGAGTCTCTCATGGGTCCCTGTACGGCCTCCCATTGCTGCTGTCTCCATCGCCACACTCTGCCATGTGCCACTTTCAGGTCTCCTCACACTGCTGGTGTGTTCCATTTTTTGTCATAGGGTGCTGGCAGATTATGGGCCTCCCATAACTGCTGCCAGGCCCCTAATCTGCCATGGGCCCCTATACCGACTCCTCATGCTGTGACGTTGCAACAAGGTGGAATTCAACCCTACATATGTTAGACCGCCTTTACGAACAGCAAAAGGCCATCACAGATTTCCTGATGTTAAAAGCAGATAAAGGTACTCCCTGTGTAACTTAGATGTCAGCCATTGGCAGCTCATGCGTGACACCTGCGCTTGCTCAGGCCCTTTGAGGAGGCCACGCTATTCGTGAGTCGGCAGGACTATGGGATGAACGACGTCATTCCTCTGTTGCACGTCCTGGAACAAATGCTGTTAACAATGGCTGGTCAGGGTGCGGTAGACGTGGCGCACAGATCTCAACGCCACATGGCCCCTGTGGGGGCAGGACTGGAAGAAGAGGAGGAGGTAGAGGAGGACATTGGTGCTCAGGAATTATTGAGTGAAATGGGTGGTTTTTCCACTCAGCGGACAGGAGTGGAGGAGCAGGAGCATCTGGTAGAGGAGGAGGAAGAGGAGACAGAGGACCTAGACGCACCGTGGCAGTATGCTGTGGAGATGGAGGCAGGGAGTCCCTCGCATTCCTTGGCACAAATGGCCCATAGCATGCTCGGTTGCTTGCGTAGCGACAGCCGAATAATAACCATCAGACAGAGGGATGACTTTTGGCTGTCCACCTTGTTGGACCCTCGCTACCGTTCAAAAATGGTGGCCTTTTTCACACCTGCTGAGAGGGAGGCCAAAATAACGTACTATAAAAAACACCTATGTAGTCAGCTGGTCTCTGCCTGTCTGCGCCAACGTCCATCCTCAGACACTGTGGGCCCTGTGCGCTCGTGTTCCGCTGCCATGGCAGCAGGGGAGGGGTGGGGTGGTAGGAGCAGTGGCAGCTCCACCAGCAGCGGCTGCCTCAGTCTGCAGTCGATGATGAGTAGCTTTCTTCACCAGCGCAGTGAGGAAACTACTAACCAGCCGCAGCAGCAGCAGCAGCATCAGGTGGACCTGGAGCAGGACCTCAAACAACAGGCTTAGGCCTACTTGGACAGCACCCTGCCAACCGAGGTAGACAATCCCCTTGACTACTGGGCAACGAAACTTGACCTTTGGCCCCAACTAGCTGAATTTGCCCTTGAAAGGCTGTCATGCCCGGCCAGTAGCGTGGCATCGGAGCGCGTGTTTAGTGCGGCAGGAGGTATTGCAACTCCGCGGAGGACACGACTGTCCACCCAAAGTGTGGAGAGACTCACGTTTGTGAAAATGAATCAGGCGTGGATTAGTCTGGATTTCAAACCACCAGTTCCTGACACAACTGACTAAATCCGCCATGAATCATGCCCCAAACATGTGCCACTTTCAGGTCTCCTCACACTGCTGGTGTGTTCCATTTTTTGTCATAGGGTGCTGGCAGATTACGGGCCTCCCATAGCTGCTGCCAGGCCCCTAATCTGCCATGGGCCCCTATACCGCCTCCTCATGCTGCTGCCAAGTCCAGAGTCTCTCATGGGTCCCTGTACGGCCTCCCATTGCTGCTGCCTCCATCGCCACACTCTGCCATGTGCCACTTTCAGGTCTCCTCACACTGCTGGTGTGTTCCATTTTTTGTCATAGGGTGCTGGCAGATTACGGGCCTCCCATAGCTGCTGCCAGGCCCCTAATCTGCCATGGGCCCCTATACCGCCTCCTCATGCTGCTGCCAGGTCCAGAGTCTCTCATGGGTCCCTGTACGGCCTCCCATTGCTGCTGTCTCCATCGCCACACTCTGCCATGTGCCACTTTCAGGTCTCCTCACACTGCTGGTGGGTTCCATTTTTTGTCATAGGGTGCTGGCAGATTACGGGCCTCCCATAGCTGCTGCCAGGCCCGTAATCTGCCATGGGCCCCCGTACCGACTCCTCATGCTGCTGCCAGGCCCGTAATCTGTCATGGGCCACTGTTGTCGCTTGTTGGCATATTCCGCTCGTTCAGATGCTCCTTCTCCTGCTACTCCTCTTCACGGATTCCGTCAGCAGTCTTTCTTGGAATCCGTTTCCAAGAGACAACAGTTTGCGAGCACGCACCCGACGGTGCAGAAGCTGAACGTCCTCCTGTCCAAGTTGCTGCTGCCAGGCTCGTAATCTGTCATGCGCCCCTGTACCGCCTCCTCATGCTGCTGCCAGGTCCAGAGTGTGTCATGGGCCCCCGTACCGACTCCTCATGCTGCTGCCAGGCCCGTAATCTGTCATGGGCCCCTGTACCGCCTCCCCATGCTGCTGCCAGGTCCAGAGTGTGTCATGGGTCCCTGTACGGCCTCCCATTGCTGCTGCCAGGCCCGTAATCTGCCATGGGCCCCTGTACCGACTCCTCATGCTGCTGCCAGGCCCGTAATCTGTCATGGGCCCCTGTACCGCCTCCTCATGCTGCTGCCAGGTCCAGAGTGTGTCATGGGTCCCTGTACGGCCTCCCATTGCTGCTGTCTCTATCGCCACACTCTGCCATGTGCCACTTTCAGGTCTCCTCACACTGCTGGTGGTTTCCATTTTTGTCATAGGGTGCTGTATGGCCTCCCATTGCTGCTGCCTCCACCGCCACACTGTGGCTCCACACTCTGGTTTTGGCCCCGTGACTGCCCAAATGAGTGAAGTGTGCGGTGATTCTAAGATCGACGGCACTCATCTGCATGTCATACTGACTGACAGTATTATTTCTCTTCCCCAGCAGACTCCAAGGGCATTTAAATTAAAGGTACAGTGTTCTGCACTAATATTAAGTCTCTCTGAAGCCTAGAAACACCCTTTTTTAAGTTAAATTCACAGCGAATTTATTCGACTCGAATCGAATATTGTCCACGAATTCGCCGAATCAGTCGAATCGAATTTTTCATTTCTTCGCTCATCTCTAAATATGATACCAGATTGAACA
Organism: Staurois parvus; assembly: GCF_062004578.1. Lineage (NCBI taxonomy): Eukaryota > Metazoa > Chordata > Amphibia > Anura > Ranidae > Staurois > Staurois parvus. Next base: position 1,173,789 of record NW_028317806.1, read on the forward strand.
ATTTTAATTTATTCAGTACAGTATTCGTTCAGAAACAAATCGAGCAACCAAGACAGTGCATGCTCAGAAGCTAAATAATACATTACAGTACAAGACAATACATTACATCACTTCCGAAGTTGTATTCTGTTGTTTTCGGAACCTTAGTAACTTCTTCATTTTGGATATGAGATTAGCCTGCAAAAAAACCCCAAAACGGACAATCATGTGTCCAATATTCTCATAATGTATACAAGGTTTTAGCCTTTCACACTGCTGCACTTTGGCCATGCTAAAACACAACAGAAGTGCATGATCAGTATATTCTAACAGCAGGTACCGCTGTCAGAATAAAGTCTTGTCAAGGGGGGCATTCCTCCATCTGCCTTGAGTGGATGGAGGAATCTGTTTTTTTTTTAATTTGACCAGCTTTATCCCTAATAAGAATAAAGCATAATTTTTATTTTTCTAATACAAACTAAAAAAAATACGTATTTCTATGCAGCCCTGGATATCATATTTTTGTCTTATAAACACTAAGCTATAGAGAAGGAAAAGAGAAGCAGATGAATAATGGAGGAAAAATATTGAACACTTCACAAATTTGCATGCTAATCCTGTACATTCCTGCATGGAGAAGGGCATCAGAGAAGTGGTGGTCAGGGACTATTGGAGGGGCTGCTTGTACAGGCAGTATTGGGGGGCCTGCCTTTGCAGATGTGCACAGCTGACATTTTTCCACAATTAGCACTGACCTCCTCTATATTGCCAAGGTCATAATTTATCCTCAACAATATGGTGGCAGACAGTGCTACTGACAGAAATACAGCCAGGCTCCTTGATAACTCCGCTGGCACTCTGCATTCATCATTTTAACATACTATATAGTTTGGATATCGGGAACATTACTTGTACAAATAAGTCAGCCAATATAAAAATAATGGAAAAAATAAAGGCTGAAAGGGAGTTTCTCATTAAAGTAGAACTATGGCTTCCCATTAAAAAAATAATGAGTGCAGCAGCAATACATTATAAGTATAATTGCACAATTTTCACTTAGTCACCCTGCAAAGTCCTACAAATACCTGTTAGTCCTGCCAGTGAAGTCCAGCCAGAGCAGTGTCCTGTGATGGTGTGGCACAGGGGCGTACTGACAACTCATGGGGCCCCTGGGCAATAGGGGATCATGGGGCCCCTGTGTCCTTGCCCAAACTCAAAAAAGCCTATGAAAAAGGTACCAGGGGCATCTCATGGCCCGGGCCCTCGGGCAGTGCCCGAGTTTCCAAATGGTCAGTCCGCCCCTGGTGTGGCAACAATGTGGCACTGCTTCTGAATTTGGAGCAGAGTTGCCACTGTAATGCAGGCTGTGACTTCTTGCACTACAGCGGGATGAAAACATGATGGAGGGGCGAAGCTGTTAGCATTGGCACTGCTGGTTCACAGGCCTGTAGCTTGTCAATCAGCACCACATAGTAACTGGATTTAGGAACTGTTTAGATCAGGGATATCCAACCTTTTGACTTTCCTGGGCTATATTGGAAGAAGAGGGAATGTTTTGGCCACACATAAAATACACTAACAATAAGGACAGCTAATGAGCAGAAAAAGTTGGACAGATCACAAGTTAACCATCACTGATATCGATAAGGTACCTGTCTGAGCAATAAAACGTCATATTTCTGGTAATATTTGCATTATTAAAGTAAAAGAGCGCAACATAAAACTAGTGCAATATTTGACGTATCAATATCTGTTTCATTGGATGTAGTAGCAATTCCCAATGATTTCTGAAGATGTTCATCAAATATTTTGGTTCTAATTTTGTCTTTCATGTGCTTCATCCTTGAAAATTGTTGCTCACAGTAGGTGCTGCCACAAACTGATGACATGAATAAGACATGACTGTGAAGAGTGGGATATTTTTCTTTGGGAAGATAAACCTTACAAAGGTCCAGTATAGAGACATTGCCACATTTATCTTCGGCCTCGGCCGCATGCGTAAACGCATTTTTACAAAAATGTTTTTAAAAACTACATTTTAAAGTATGTTTACTGTTTTGTGTTGGGTCACATTCATAGTCATTTGGGACACATTTTTACAAAGAATTTAAAAAAATCAAGTTTTTAAATTAAGTTTACGATTATGTTTTGGGCCACATTTATAGTTGTCTTGGGCTGCAGGTTGGGCACCCCTGGCTTAGACAGTCATATTTGTTGTACTTTAAAACCTGAGGTCACAGTCATGAATGAAAGGTAAGTTGAAGGGGAAACTGGTTTAGTGCAGTGGGGGAAGGAGGAGATAATTTTGCCTATAGTTTTGTATACATCCTTTAAAGAATAATTTTTATGGCTCGGCTATTTCGATTTCCAAATATCATTTTACAATTGTTTTTGAAATTTTGGAGGTCTGCTGATTGTGCAGTAAAGCTGATCTGCTGAACTAGACATGCAGAATGATGTGTTGTCCATACCAACTTTGCTGGTAGCTGATAGGTTGGCTGGAAAGATGTGCTATGCCTGTGCCCATCCTCACCATTGACTGAAATGTCACACTAAAGAGGCACAGTAAAATCTTAAATTTTCATAAAAAAAATATGAGATAATATGTTGCCAGGTATTTACTTGGAATACATGTGATTAAAAAAAACACTGGGTGGCCAACAGAAGAATTATCTCTTAGAAAAATGAAGCATACAAAGGTAGTTTATATACATATACAAAAGGCCGTGGTTGAGCTAGCATTATAAGGGGATTCTGTCTGCCTAATTACATGCGTTTTTGTAATATCATGGATGTTTTCACCATTTATTTTTCATGTTTTAAAGCAACCAACCTGTTGTTGAGATTGGGTCATATAGAATAAACTTTGGATTTGCTATTCAATATTGTCTTGTGTCTGTTGGAATTTTCTGACCGATAATTTACTTTAAAAATCCCTAACTTCTGTTGGCAGCCCTACAGAATGGATTTTTTTATTTTCATAAAACATTTACCAGTAATTTAATTGCCTGACAGGTATTAAAGAGTGTATTTATGACGTGTGGCAAGATTGATGCTTAATTTGTTTATCTACTGGCCAATAGTCAGAGGATTTATGCCATTTGTAAAACAAATTACCATCCTCACGTGACATTTTCTAGCACATTATGAAAATTTCCATTTCAGATACTAGGTTCTGAAATTTTCAATTACAATTTTTTTTTGCAAAAAATGTTTTTTCCCCTAACATTACATTCAGTACCATTATGTTAACAGTGTAGTTATTCACCACAGTTTTTGTTTAAAATGAAACTTTTACTTGTTTTGTCTTTCTTCTCAAAGTTCAGCTCCAATACTTCTCTGCATAAATTGTCCGCTCAATTGGTTTCAAGGGAGATTCATAAAACTGGCTGCAATCACCCTTGCCTTTGCCATAATTTTAATGTGATCTTTATAGCTGTTATTAATCTCACACATGACTGCCCATCAGTGAATTTCAATTATTACTCAATGATTTGGTCAACAATTCGCTTCTTACAAAATCCTCTTTTTACTGTTTTCACAGAAACAGACTGAAGTGTGAACATTCAGCTAAACGATTCTGGAGAAGTCACTGATAGGAGAATTAGGTAAGGTTACTTATTTATATAGCCATTCTCTATACAATTAGAGTTCTGTGTATAAAAAAATTGTTTTGTGAATGTCTCAACATTCATTCAAAAGTCACAAATAATACCCATAATGTTTGATCCTAAAAGAACAAAAAAGCCCTTAAGAACATTCAACCAGAAGAGGTATAGAACATTCAACCAGAAGGGGAAATAACATAAGATCTCTGCACTGGGTAAAATGTTTATCAACTGTAGGTTTGTTCATTGTTGGGAGGTTCGGGTAATGCCCAAACCAATGTGTGCTTGGCTGAGCCGAACCTCCAGCTGCAGCATAAACTAAAACATTTGTCAGCTGGTGCTAAATGTGAAAGTTTCCTGCTCAATGCCCTGAGGTGGTGTCCTAACAACAACATCCCCACCTGGCACATTCAGCTACCATTAAAAGGACAGTGTAAAAAAAAGGCATGCTCTACTCCTTCATACCAGGCTCTTCATGTATGGTATAGACTTTAGTAGAACCCCACAGAAATGGCATGGGGTCACCCCAAATTCCATTCCAGATCTTCCAGGTCTGGTATGGATTTTAGGGGTGAACCTCAACAAACACAAAAAAAGAAAGTATGGGTTCCCCCCAAAATTCACACCAGATCCTTATCTGAGCATGTAGCCACACAGGCCAAAAAGGGGAGTAAAGAGTATGCGACCTCCTCCTCTCCTGAAACATACCAGGTCACATACTCTCAACATGGGGGGGATATCTTGCCAGGTAGGACATACCTTGTCCTCATGTCGGTGAGGGGTCTGTGGCTGGGGGGCTTATTGGAATCTGGAAGCCCCTTTATCATTTATTTGTTTAGTTATTACAGGTACTTATATAGCACTGTCAATTTACGCAGTACTTTACATATGTATTGTACATTCACATCAGTACCTAACCCTCAAGGGGCGTGCAATCTAAGGTCTAACTTACATTCATACATACACATACTAGGGTCAATTTAGGCAGGATCCAATTCACCTACCAGCATGTCTTTGGAGTGTGGGAGGAAACCGTAGTTCCCAGAGGAAACCCACGCAGGCATAGGGAGAACATGCAAACTCCAGGCAGGTGGTGCTGTGGTTGAGATTCAAACCAACGACCCTAGTACTGCCAAGTAGAAGTGCTAACCATTTAACCACTGTGCTGTCCTTTAACAAGGTAAGCCCCTTTTAAGGTAGCCCACCAGATACCGCCCCCTATGTGAATGAGTCTCCCCACTTATTCAGAAAAAAATGTTAATAGAAAAAAAACACAACCACCCTGTTTTGACAAGTTCTTTAATTTTAAAAAGTCCCATAATATTAATCCACTGTCATCAATAATGATCAGCGATGCCTGCTGATTTGTTGAAAAAGAAAAAAACTTGACGGCCGTCAACATGTCTGATCTCATTGCTTCCCTTGCGCCAAATGACATATCTGGGTCCCCTCCACTAAAGTAAACAAGTAGGCATGGTCTTCTGGGTGATGCCATTAACCAAATATGGACAAATGTGGACATGTCATGGCTGACAGCTAAAAGTGCTGGGTGGGGATGAGTCATTATTTGTTGGGATGCCAGCTTCATAACAACCAGGAGCCCTGAGCAGGAAAACTTCACATTTAGCAGTAGAAGTAATTTTGGTTCTTGCTGCAGTTGCAGGTTCAGCGTCAAAAGGCGGTAAAACGTGGTAAATCAGCACAAACTGGTGTTTTTTTACTTTTTTTTTGAGCAAAAAACTGCTAAAAACGTGAAAAAATGCATCAAAACACCACTAAACGCTAATGCAAAAACGCTGAAAAACTCACGTTTTTAACGTGATTTTACACAGCTAATGTTACCAGCGCTATTAAAATGCCCCTGGAGCCTTAGCAGTAGAAGTCATTTTGGTTCTTGTTGCAGTTGCAGGTTCAGCTTAGCCACAAATCCTTTCATTTGGCTGTTTGCTAATACCTCCCAAAAAGCGCTGGGTGGGGATGAATCACTACTTGTTGGGATGCCAGCTTCCTAACAACCAGGAGTCCTGAGCAGGAAAACTTCACATTTAGTCCTCATGCACACTGGACGTTTTTACAGCGGCTGTTTTTAGCTTTTGACGTTTTTTTTTTTTTCTACAGCCAGTAAACCCTCCAGCATGTTGTCCTATGTGTCCATGTACACATAGACTGTAATCAACGTTTTTTTGCATGGGTGTTTTTTTGACTGGAAAAAAAACCCCAGAACTAGTGGGTTTGTAGAGGAGTTTTTTAGCTGTAAAAACGCTCTAACACTGTAAAACGCGTTAAATCGCGACAAATTGGCGTTTTTGGACTTTTTTGAGCAAAAAAAAAAAGCTAAAAAATGCAAACGCAACAAAACCTGAAAAAAACGCAGCTAAACACTAATGCAAAAATGCTGAAAAACTCATGTTTGTAACATGACTTTACACAGCTGAGAGAAGATTCTATTAGCTGAGGGCAGGATAGGCTTCCCTGAAGAGATAGGTTTTCAGAGATCGCCTAAAAGTGAGCAGAGTAGGCGATAGTCTGATAAATTGGGGTAGAGAGTTCCAGAGGATGGGGGAAGCTCTGGAGAAGTTCTGGAGACGAGCATGGGAGGAGGAGACAAGGCAGCTAGAGAGTAGGAGGTCTTGTGAGGAGCAGAGAGTACGGTTTGGGTGATATTTAGAGACAAGATCGGTGATGTAAATTGGGGCAGTGTTATGAACGACTTTATACGTTATTGTTAGTGTTTTGAATTTTATCCGTTGGGCAATGGGAAGCCAGTGGAGGGATTGGCAGATAGGGCTGGCAGATATAGAACGGTTAGTAAGGTGGATGAGTCTGGCAGCAGCATTCATGATAGACTGAAGAGGGGATAGCCTGCGATGAGGTAGGCCAATGAGGAGGGAGTTACAATAGTCAAGGCGAGATATAACAAGGGAGTGAATAAGTTGCTTAGTGGTTTCCAAGGTTAAGAACGGGCGTATCTTGGAGATGTTGGGTGAAGTCTACAAGATTTGGACAGGGATTGGATTTGGGGCTGAAAGGACAGATGGGAGTCTAGGATTACACCTAGTACCCTGGCATGAGGGGTGGGAATGATGATTGTGTTATTTCACACATGACATTTCACACATATTATACATAATAGGGGAATTATTTGTTACTTTCACGTGAATGCTGAGACATTCGTAAAGCAAATTTTTTTTTGCATAGATCTTTAAGTGTTGTCCCAAGGTAGTGACAGCAAGCAACTTTATAGCCAATGTCTATGTATATGCTGAGCCTCCAAATCTCATCTGCTTGCTCTGGAGTCTCAACTTTTGCCACACATCCACCAACCAAAATTCCACGGCAGGCGTTTTTTTTGTTTGGGCTTGCTGCAATTGTCTGGTAAAATCTGCTATTGAAGCACAATTTTAAATAAGATTCTCCAACTGCCTTTTTGTGATGATATTTATTTCCATTAATTATGTCAGATAGCAGTGGAGGACCCATGGAATAGGACACCTTTATGTTTTAGGAGACAGATTTCCATTACTGAAGCCTGCAGGCACACAGGTCTTTTGCTCCCAAAGCAACACACTTTTATTACTGGTCCTAACCGAGCTTAACCTAATTGTGTCAATGTGTAAGTAACCTTAAAAGGATGTTGTACTTCTGCTGTCTATGGAAATAAAATGTGTAGCCAATAACTGCAACTGAAAAGCCACCTCTATGTCGCTGTTGCCTATAGTCACATGCAGGGGCGGACTGACCATTTGTAAACTTGGGCACTGCCCGAGGGCCCGGGGTCAGTATGGGGCCCCATGAGATGCCCCTGGTACCTTTTTCACAGGCTTTTTTTAGTTTGGGCAAGGACACAGGGGCCCCATGATCCCCTATTGCCCGCGGGCCCCATGAGTTGTCAGTCCGCCCCTGGTCACATGCCCACTGAATGTAATAGCAAATCCAGCCCTGATCTTACTATATGGAGGGGAAACTGACAGTAAAGAACTGACAGCTTCGTTCCAATGCTTTTCCTCCCCACATAGATTGTGCTGTCCCTTTTGGGACTACAATGAAATATAGGTTTCTATTATCATGTAAAACCTCTCAAAATAATTCTGTCACTCCAGAAAAAGATGCCTGCAAAAGGAGATTACGGTTAATATTTACCCTTTCTGACTCACTTTGCAGTTTTCAAGAGCTACTGCCCTCCTGCAGAACCTTAACATGTAACACTTCCAGGTATGGGGAATGCCTGCTCCCTTACTGTGCTCAGTGGTTTATCCCACCATCCTCTAGCACTATTGGGTTCTGTAGAGATTTAGGAACCATAGTGGACAGCATGGAGTGATGGAATCTAATACACCTGGATGCTAAAGATTCTGCTGTTTTTTACTTCACTGTTTAATGCAATTACACTCTGATGCTCCCCCTTAACTTTTTATACAAACCTGTCCCTGCTTAACTCAGCGCCACACAGCCTCTTTTTCAAATTCCTCCCAGCTGAGTCTGGCTCCTCCTGCACATACACTTGACTCAATCCTAAGGCCCCATGTAGACGGGAAACTTCTAAACGATGGAAACTGACTGCTGAAAAACGCAGGTTAAAAAATGTTTGTTTAGCCGCATTTGCATAACACGTTTAGGCTCGTTTATGTGCATTTATGTGCGTTTGCGTTTAGAAGTGTTTTTTAAAGATAAGCACAGGAGAACCACCCAAATGCCCAGAATGCACTGAAAAGTGGTAAATTATTAACAATTTCAGACTGTTTCAGAGAAATACAGAGAGTAGAAGCAGAGACAGCAGTATGTATTGAGATAATTAGGTGTGAGTTGCTCATTAACATTTCTTTTGTTTCCAAGGGTGGGAAAGGTGTCTGCTGGAGTGAGTCATTAAGATCACCTGGCAGGGGGTCTTCATGAGGAATTTGAGGTGTGAATGGTCATTAACATATCTTCTGCTTCCAAGGGTGGAAGAGGTCTGAGGTGTGAATTGGTCATTCCAATGTGTGACAAGCTTGGTAGGAACATCCTGTTTTCTGTGTTTTGTCCATCTGAATACCTTGAAAACACTTTACATGCATTATCCATGATGAAAAAAGGCTCTGGACAGCATTGGGAACTGGAAGAAGTAAAAACAAATTTTCAGACGCAAACGCTTATGAACACGGTTTTCCACGTTTAGATGCGTTTACAAGCGTTTTGCGTTGGAAATGCTGATAAAATCCAGTCCAGGGGTTGTAAGAGTACTCACACTGCCCTCTCCTGTTATCCAGTCCAGGGGTTGTAAGAGTACTCACACTGCCCTCTCCTGTTATCCAGTCCAAGGATTGTAAGAGAACTCACACTGTCCTCTCCTGTTATCCAGTCCAGGGGTTGTAAGAGTTTTCACACTGTCCTCTCCTGTTATCCAGTCCAGGGGTTGTAAGAGTACTCACACTGCCATCTCCTGTTATCCAGTCCAGGGGTTGTAAGAGTACTCACACTGTCCTCTCCTGTTATCCAGTCCAGGGGTTGTAAGAGTACTCACACTGTCCTCTCCTGTTATCCAGTCCAGGGGTTGTAAGAGTTTTCACACTGTCCTCTCCTGTTATCCAGTCCAGGGGTTGTAAGAGTACTCACACTGCCCCTCCTGTTATCCAGTCCAGGGGTTGTAAGAGTACTCACACTCTCCTCTCCTGTTATCCAGTCCAGGGGATGTAAGACTACTCACACTGTTCTCTCCTGTTATCCAGTCCAGGGGTTGTAAGAGTACTCACACTGCCCTCTCCTGTTATCCAGTCCAGGGGTTGTATGAGTACTCACACTGCCCTCTCCTGTTATCCAGTCCAGGGGTTGTAAGAGTACTCACACTGTCCTCTCCTGTTATCCAGTCCAGGGGTTGTAAGAGTACTCACACTGTCCTCTCCTGTTATCCAGTCCAGGGGTTGTAAAAGTACTCACACTGTCCTCTCCTGTTATCCAGTCCAGGGGTTGTAAGAGTACTCACACTGTCCTCTCCTGTTATCCAGTCCAGGGGTTGTAAGAGTTTTCACACTGTCCTCTCCTGTTATCCAGTCCAGGGGTTGTAAGAGTACTCACACTGCCCCTCCTGTTATCCAGTCCAGGGGTTGTAAGAGTACTCACACTGCCCTTTCCCGTTATCCAGCCCAGGGGATGTTAGAGTACTCACACTGTCCTCTCCTGTTACCCAGTCCAGGGGTTGTAAGAGTATTCACACTGTCCTCTCCTGTTACCCAGTCCAGGGGTTGTAAGAGTACTCACACTGTCCTCTCCTGTTACCCAGTCCAGGGGTTGTTAGAGTACTCACACTGCCCCTCCTGTTACCCAGTCCAGGGTTGTTAGAGTACTCACACTGCCCCTCCTGTTATCCAGTCCAGGGGTTGTAAGAGTACTCACACTGCCCTTTCCCGTTATCCAGCCCAGGGGATATTAGAGTACTCACACTGTCCTCTCCTGTTACCCAGTCCAGGGGTTGTAAGAGTACTCACACTGTCCTCTCCTGTTACCCAGTCCAGGGGTTATTAGAGTACTCACACTGCCCTCTCCTGTTATCCAGCACAGGGGTTGTAAGAGTACTCACACTGTCCTCTCCTGTTATCCAGCACAGGGGTTGTAAGAGTACTCACACTGTCCTCTCCTGTTATCCAGTCCAGGGGTTGTAAGAGTACTCACACTGTCCTCTCCTGTTATCCAGTCCAGGGGTTGTAAGAGTACTCACACTGTCCTCTCCTGTTATCCAGTCCAGGGGTTGTTAGAGTACTCACACTGCCCTCTCCTGTTATCCAGCACAGGGGTTGTAAGAGTACTCACACTGTCCTCTCCTGTTATCCAGCACAGGGGTTGTTAGAGTACTCACACTGCCCTCTCCTGTTATCCAGCACAGGGGTTGTAAGAGTACTCACACTGTCCTCTCCTGTTATCCAGCACAGGGGTTGTAAGAGTACTCACACTGTCCTCTCCTGTTATCCAGCCCAGGGGTTGTAAGAGTACTCACACTGTCCTCTCCTGTTATCCAGCCCAGGGGTTGTAAGAGTACTCACACTGTCCTCTCCTGTTAGTTTCGTGGATTGGTGGCTGCCTTCAGGCCTTACACTGGACTGGCTCCTTCCCTACTACACAGGCTGTTCTCACAGTGCCTTTGCTCAAGGCTTTATAACTACTTGTTCCAACTCCAAGATCTTCCCGTTGTGGCCTGCTTTGGCACCACAAACTCAGTTCAAACTCAGTTTTTGGAGACAGGCATTTGAGCACAAGAAATGGCATATCTATAAATTGGTTAATCTGACAGTCTCCGAACATTCACTGCAGGTAGATCTGTGCAGTGGATGTGTTTTAAATGGTAGTGATTCATTTTTCATTAGTGGATGTTTGGTGAAAGTCACATTCATTGCTTTATACATTTGCCCCTAAGTGCAGCTGCACTAAAAAGTTGAAATACACTTCAAGTAGACTGCAGAGTCTTGTTGTTTTCAAAGGTGCATAAAAATAACTCTGTTTCTGGTTTCACCTGTTAATACACTGATTGAGTGACTTTAAAATACAATTTCAATATAAAATTGTGCATTTTTATTACTGCCTCTTTAAACAGATTTTAAATAAAATGTAATATGTTCATCCCAACATGTTTATTAACTTTTGCAATTTGTAAAACATTTTTTATGTTTTTCTTTTCAGGAAGTGCTCATCGCTGAAATATGAGTTGTCTGATCAAAGAGCTGTCAATCGGTACAAAGACGTGCATTAAAAAGATTCATTCACTCCTCAGCTTCATTTCATGAACTAGCTTTATATTTATTGTATTGGAGGATTCCACTGGAGAAAATCAATTTTACCATAAATATTGAACTGAACTTTTTTTTTAAGCTTAAATATCCCTACCTTGCAATTTAATTTATTGAAATATTTATTAAATTTTTTAGGTGCCATCCCTTTGCAAATCCATTTTTTTCACATCTATTTTCCAAATTTTATCACAAGTCATTTGAAATGAAATAAAGAAAAAGTTCTGAGTTCTGGCTGAATTTGTGATCATTTTAGGTACAGACATAGAAGCTGAGATATAAAAACATGATTAGCAGGAAGATATGAAAAAGAGCAATAAGAAAAACATGCTGCTGTGTTATAATGTGACACCCACACAGGATGGTAGATGGGAGCATATTAAAATTTCAATAACATCATAAACATTTACCAGAAGAAAGGAAATTTGCAAAAACTGAACCAGCTTTAAAAAAAAATCTTTACAAGGGTGTGCTGTTTATTAAAGTGCATCTGATGCTAACAAAAAGGTTGCGTGCAAAGCATGAAATTATCACATGACCAAGCTGCCTGCGCCAACAAATTCCGCTGGCTTGAAGCAATAATCTCGCTGAAAGATCTTTAACATCTGGCATGCTTCTGGGTGTGTCAGATACCTGGCCCCTCTGTGCATTGTGGTTCCTTCGGCCAGCTCCGGTGTCCAATAGGGACATAGACCCGGGTGGAGGAAAACACAAGGCGCAGCAGGGGATTCTGGCATCTGATACTACTGGAAATGTGAAAAGCTGAATATCTTATTTGTATTATCTCTTCAACCAACAGAGTTTAGGAAACACGACAGGTGAGTATTAATTGTTTGCTTTGGAAGGAAACCTTTATTTTAAGCTTGAAAAGTAGTGCCAGATTTAATTTAAGGGTCACCCAAAGATTAATTTAAATCAGGAAACAATGCAATTGTCCTCACCTTCTCTGCTTGTCTAAGATCTTCACTTGAGTGAATGGTGGCGTCACCTTGGATTAGTCTGTAACCACAAAATATGCAAGACACAAAGAAAGGAGATCGCACCAGCTCCTAGTTGTCAAGGTCCTACCTTTTCCCAGAGGTTATGTTACTCCATGTGCTAGCATCCATCTTGGATTTCTGCTGAGCATGATGGGAATCTTTTATGCCTTCAGGTCTCTGAGGTCCATCCCCCAGAGGGGTGTGGCTGAGTACATATAAGCCTGGGATCTGCACATGCTCTTTGCACTTGTGTCTTGTGTCTTTGTCTTGCTACAGCTCTGTGTATACGCTCGTGACTCTTCTGGTATTCTGACTCGGCTTGTGACTAAGACCATTCTCTGCGTTTCCCTTTGATCTGACCTTCCGTTGCTGAACCCGGCCCGTGACCTGTGATTCTCTGTCTACTGTTCTGTACTGTTTTGTCCCGTTGTTATTGACCCGGCTTGTCTGACTACGCTATTGTCATTCTCACCAACTACACGCCATTGGCGGCAGCCATTACCGCAGCTGGGGTGTCTCGGGGGCCGCGACCTGGTCCCTGGTTGCGTCAAGTCCATCCCCACCATCAGGGGCCCTGGTGAAGGGCAGCCTGGGACTTAGACTCCGCGCCCTGAGGGACTTCAGTCTGTTGGTGGTGGTTGTCGTCAGCCAGTGCGTTACCCTGCCACTAGGCCTACCTGTCCGTTCCACAGCCCTGCCCTGACATTACACAAGTGCCATGAATCCTGACGGTGCAGGTACGCCTTCACTTCCTATGTTGGTTGCCAGACTGGATCAACAGGATCTCCTGTTGGATCAGTTCGCTCAGGCGTTGCAAACTCTGCTGGCACGCACCGCGCACCTTACTCCTGGTGTTATTAGGCCGGTTGTCACTCCGGTGGTCGCTCCCGCTGCTGTTCCGCTTGCTGTGCCTACCGCCGCGGCTGATGCGGCACCCGCGGTGTCCAGAGGTATGACCGGTTCAGCCCCTCTTCCACAGCGCTTTGGGGGTGAGCCGAGTCAGTGTCGTGGGTTCCTTAACCAGGTGGGGATTTACTTTGAATTAATCCCCTACGCTTTTCCGACTGAGAGGTCAAAGGTGGGTTTCCTCATCTCACTACTCTCAGACAAGGCCTTGGCCTGGGCGAATCCCTTATGGGAGAGGAATGACCCCGTGATTCACGAGTTTTCCGGTTTTGTCGATGCCTTCCGTAGGGTATTCGATGTACCGGCTCGCTCCGCCTCGGCTGCCAAGCTGCTCATGTCTATGCATCAGGGTTCACGGACCGTGGCCGAGTACGCCATAGAGTTTCGTACCCTGGCAGCAGAGGTGGGTTGGAACAATGAGGCTCTGGTGGCTGCGTTTTCTCAGGGTCTTTCTGATGGATTGAAGGATGAGATCGCAGCCAAGGAATTGCCTGTGGAGCTGGAAGCACTAATTTCCTTCCTGATCCTGATTGATACCAGGCTCAGGGAGAGGCCTTCACTCAAGGAACGCCTGCGGAGGCCTTCCAATCGACTGGCACCTGCGTTTTCTATCCCACCCATTCCTCTCTCTCCTCCCACGCCTCCTGGGGATAGATTGTCTGGTGGTGAGCCCATGCAGCTGGGGTTTGCTCGCCTTTCCGAGGGAGAGCGAGCCGCTCGGCGTCGGGAGGGTCGCTGCCTGTACTGTGGTCTTGGTGGGCACTTTCGGCAGTCCTGTCCGGTCCGTCCGGGAAACGCTCGCACCTGAGATCCTGTCGGGGACAGATCTTGGGTGGAGTCTCCTCGTCCCCGGCGTTCCGCAGAGATAAGCCACTGATCACCGTTGTCCTCTCTTGGGCAGAGGGCTCGGTGACGGCCCAGGCGTTGGTAGATTCTGGGGCTGGCGGGTTGTTTATGGACAGCTCGTTTGCTGCCCAGCACTCCATTCCCCTGCAGGCTCGAGTTACCCCATTGGTTCTCGAGGCGATAGATGGCAGGCCCCTGCAACCACCGCAGGTTACCCACGAGACTATGCCAGTTGAAGTAGCTATTGGGGCTGTTCACAGGGAGTTGGCCTGTTTCCAGGTGATTTCTTCTCCGCACTATTCGGTGGTTTTGGGGTATCCCTGGCTCCAGATGCACAATCCAACCTTCAATTGGCAAACTGCCGAGATTCTCTCGTGGTCTTCACAGTGTGGGGCCGGGTGCATCCGTGGGCCGGTTAAGGTGTTGTGTGCCTCCTCAGACTCTGCGTTGCCCACTGATTATGGGGAGTACCAGGACGTGTTTGATAAGGTACGCGCTGGTGCCTTACCTGCTCATCGTCCTTACGACTGCGCCATATCCTTGCAACCCGGTGCCACTCCTCCGCGTGGCAGGGTGTATCCTCTCTCGGTTGCGGAGAATAAGGCCATGGAGGAGTACGTTGCGGATGCGCTTTCCCGGGGGCACATTCGTAAGTCTACTTCCCCAGCAGGAGCGGGCTTTTTCTTTGTAAAGAAGAAGGGTGGTGAATTGAGGCCTTGCATCGATTATAGGGGTCTCAATCGAATCACCACTAAGAATGCCTACCCGATTCCCTTGATTACTGAGTTGTTCGACCGCCTTAAGGGGGCAACAGTCTTTACCAAACTTGACCTTAGGGCGGCGTACAACCTCGTACGGATCAAACAGGGGGATGAGTGGAAGACCGCGTTTAACACCAGAACCGGTCACTACGAATACCTGGTGATGCCCTTCGGGTTGTGTAACGCGCCCGCAGTTTTTCAGGAATTCATAAATGATGTCCTTCGTGACTTGTTGCAGCAGTGCGTGGTAGTTTACTTGGATGACATCCTGGTTTACTCTGCCTCCATGGAGTCCCATATCCAGGATGTCAAGCAGGTGCTGCAACGATTACGTGAGAACGAACTTTTTTGTAAACTTGAGAAGTGCGAATTCCATCGATCCCAAGTTGCCTTTTTAGGCTACATCATTTCTGCGGAGGGATTCTCCATGGACCCTCAGAAGGTTTCGGCAGTTCTGCAGTGGCCTCGTCCCAATGGCCTTCGGCCCATTCAGCGCTTTTTGGGTTTTGCCAACTACTATCGGAAATTCATCAGAAATTTCTCCACGCTGGCAAAACCTCTCTCTGACCTAACCAAGAAGGGGAGTAACCCTCACGAGTGGCCATCCGAGGCCATCGTAGCTTTTGAGGCTCTGAAATCCGCCTTCGCTTCGGCTCCGATACTGTCTCATCCCAATCCTGGATTGCCCTTCGTTCTTGAGGTTGATGCATCCGAGACAGGAGTAGGCGCTCTCCTGTCTCAACGTCGGTCGCCCGATGGACCCCTACTTCCCTGTGGGTTCTACTCCAGGAAGCTTTCCTCTGCAGAGTGCAACTACCAGATTGGAGATAGGGAGTTGTTGGCAATCATTCTGGCTCTCAAGGAATGGAGGCACCTGCTCGAGGGCTCCGCAGTTCCGGTCCTCATTCTTACCGATCATAAGAACCTGACTTATCTTTCGGAGGCCAAAAGATTGACACCCCGTCAAGCCAGATGGGCCTTGTTCTTGTCACGGTTCAACTATGTGGTCTCCTATTTGCCTGGTTCCAAGAATGTCAGGGCTGATGCATTATCGCGGCAATACTCTGAGTTGTCCAGGGAGGACTCTGAGCCAACCTCTGTCATACCTCCGGATCATATCCTGGCTGCCATTCGTACCAGTCTGACTTCTCCCCTTGGGGAGCAGATTTTGGCGGCTCAAACTGACGCTCCTCCCGAGAGACCGGAGGGTAGATGTTTTGTACCCGAGGGGTTGCGCACCCGTCTGCTGCGTACCTACCATAACTCCAAAACTGCCGGGCATCCGGGGAGGAACCAGTTGTCTTGGGTCGTCTCTCGGTTGTTCTGGTGGCCAACTCTCCGTGCCGACATCGCCTCTTATGTAGCGGCATGTTCGATCTGTGCCCAGAATAAATCTCCACGGCATCTTCCAATGGGTCTTCTGCAACCCATTCCCAATGGGGAGCGTCCTTGGTCACACCTGGGCATGGACTTTATTGTAGACCTCCCTGTGTCTCGGGGCCATACGGTCATCCTCATGGTCGTCGATCGTTTTTCCAAAATGTGCCATTGTATTCCACTCAGGAAATTACCAACAGCGCAAGAACTGGCCACGGTCTTTTCCAGGGAGATTTTTCGCCTGCATGGGTTGCCCAAGGTGATTGTCTCGGACCGCGGGAGTCAGTTCGTGTCCAGATTCTGGCGCGCCTTCTGCTCCCAGTTGGGCATTAGTCTCTCCTTTTCTTCAGCCTACCACCCGCAGTCCAATGGGGCTGCGGAGCGTTCCAATCAGGCCTTAGAACAATTCCTTCGGTGTTATATCTCGGACCATCAGGACGATTGGGCCGATCTCCTGCCTTGGGCTGAGTTTGCCAGGAACTCAGCGGTCAACTCCTCCTCCGGGATGTCCCCCTTCATGGCCAACTATGGGTACCAACCCGCGGTATTACCTGAGAGGTTCTCACCACAGGACATTCCGGCTGTGGAGGACCATCTTGCTGCCCTGCGTTCTTCATGGGGGCAGATCCAGAGGGCTTTGAGGGACTCGGCTCAGCGTCAGAAGTTCCAGGCTGATCGCAGACGGTTGCCCGCTCCTTCATACCAGGTCGGCGATCGGGTGTGGTTGTCTACTCGTAACCTCAATCTTCGGGTGCCCACACCCAAACTAGCTCCCCGTTTTGTCGGTCCTTTTCGCATTCTCCGCAAGGTGAATCCGGTGGCCTATGCCCTTGCCCTTCCACCTGGGATGCGGATCTCCAATATCTTTCATGTATCACTGTTGAAACCTCTGATCTGCAATCGCTTCACTACCTCTCTGCCTCGGCCCCGTCCCATTCGGGTTGACGGTCATGAGGAGTATGAGGTGAGCCGGATCCTGGACTCTCGATTGGTGCGCGGCCGATTACAGTTCCTGGTTCATTGGCGCGGTTATGGTCCCGAGGAGCGTTCCTGGGTTCCTTCCGCGGATGTCCATGCTCCTGCCCTCCTCCGCGCGTTTCATACCCGCTTTCCTCGGAAACCTTTTGTTGAGCCGCGGAGGGGGAGGGGCCCTTGAGGAGGAGGTACTGTCAAGGTCCTACCTTTTCCCAGAGGTTATGTTACTCCATGTGCTAGCATCCATCTTGGATTTCTGCTGAGCATGATGGGAATCTTTTATGCCTTCAGGTCTCTGAGGTCCATCCCCCAGAGGGGTGTGGCTGAGTACATATAAGCCTGGGATCTGCACATGCTCTTTGCACTTGTGTCTTGTGTCTTTGTCTTGCTACAGCTCTGTGTATACGCTCGTGACTCTTCTGGTATTCTGACTCGGCTTGTGACTAAGACCATTCTCTGCGTTTCCCTTTGATCTGACCTTCCGTTGCTGAACCCGGCCCGTGACCTGTGATTCTCTGTCTACTGTTCTGTACTGTTTTGTCCCGTTGTTATTGACCCGGCTTGTCTGACTACGCTATTGTCATTCTCACCAACTACACGCCATTGGCGGCAGCCATTACCGCAGCTGGGGTGTCTCGGGGGCCGCGACCTGGTCCCTGGTTGCGTCAAGTCCATCCCCACCATCAGGGGCCCTGGTGAAGGGCAGCCTGGGACTTAGACTCCGCGCCCTGAGGGACTTCAGTCTGTTGGTGGTGGTTGTCGTCAGCCAGTGCGTTACCCTGCCACTAGGCCTACCTGTCCGTTCCACAGCCCTGCCCTGACACTAGTACAGTAACCATTTATTGAATGCATACAAAACAAATAGATGTGCACTCACAATTGCAGGCATGTGTTACATACATCAGCATCACACTGCACCCTGTCTCCTCTCTGCTTGTGGGACAGATCAGCTGCTGGCTGCCATGTCGACTGTATTGTGGACCCACACTCACACAGGCTGTCAGATCTCATGCCCACAGTGGGGCAGAGGAGTGCTGTCGGTGGCCTGTCAGCTGACGCTTTATCTGGCACTTCGTGGATGAGAAAATCAGCAAAGGATCAGTGATGGATGGATACACTGCCAATTTAGTGACACACCGTTGCTATGACAACGCGTTTCGAAGGGCGGAGCCTCCTTTATCAAGTTCATAAGGCAACAACCCACATGGAAGAAAAATATATCTGAAATATATTTTTTAAATATTCTTCCCAAATATATTGCCATGTATTTGAAATGCTACAATTTTGGCCATATTCAATATATTTCAAAATATATTTCAATAACTATATATATATATATATATATATACTGCATGTTGAAATGCGTTTTTTTTACAAAATATATGAAAAATATTTTAAAACTACATTTCAAATATACTGTATGCCTTTAAAAATACAAATCTATATTTTTGGAATGAATTTACAAATATATGTTAAAATTACTTTTTTACATGTTAAAAAAATCTGAAAAATATATTTAAATAAATATATTTTTAAAAATATATTTTTAAAAAATATTTTTACATATAAATAAATAAAAAAAAATTAATATATTTTTACATATATTTGTAAATGCATTCCAAAAATGTAGATTTGTATTTTTAAAGACATACAGTATATTTGAAATGTATTTTTAAAAATATTTTTCATATATATATATATATATATATATATATATAAAATGAAGGAAATACGTATTTGATCTCCTGCTGATTTTGAATGTTTGCCCACTCACAAAGAAATGATCAGTCTAAAAATCGAATGGTAGGTGTATTGTAACACTGATAGACAGAATAACAACAAAAAAATTCAAAATAAATGCATGTCTAACAAATTATGCACTGATTTGCATGTTCATGAGTAAAATAAGTATTTCATCCCCTTCACAAAACATGATTTAGTACTTGGTGACAAATCCCTTGTTGGCAATCAGAGGTCTGATATTTCCTGTAGTTGGCCACCAGGTTTGCACACAGCTCAGGAGGGATTTTGGCCCACTCCTCTTGGCAGATCCTCTCCAAGTCTTTAAGGTTTGGTGGCTGAGGTTTGGCAACTCGAACTTTCAACTCCCTCCAAAGATTTGCAATCGGATTAAGGTCTGGAGACTGGCTAGGCCACTCCAGGACCTTAATGTGCTTTTTCTTGAGCTACTCTTCCTTTGTTGCCTAGGCTGTGTGTTTTGGGTCATTGTCATGCTGGAACACCCATCCACGACCCATTTTCAGGTTCTCACCCAAGATTTGACAGTACATTGTCCCGTCCATCGTCCCTTTGATGCGGTGCAGTTGTCCTGTGTGACGGGAGTGACTTTGGGTGGGGGGCCCATGGAACACAGCCCCCTTTGGAGAGGTGGGGAGACCCCTGTCTCAGCTCCCCATATCCCTTTTATGTGTAAGTCACCCTGTGCCTATTAGGGGTACAGGGTGAAATGTCATAAAATTGTGTAGACATGTATAGGTGGGGTGTGGGGGTTGTTCATTGTTTAATGCCAAGTGGTCCTATTGTTCTATTGTGTCTTGCTTGGGAGCAAGCTATTATGGGATGTATGTGTTTATGTGTATTGGCTTGGTGGGAGGTGTCTGCTGTGTGTCTCTTGTTACTAAATGTATTGCCCCGCCCTGTGTATATATCTTGTGTCTGTGTTAAAATAAAGCAGTCCACTTCCTGTTTTAAGACAAGTCTGGTGCTGTCTCGTCTTGTGTGGTCAGCGGTGGTGTCCGTGGATCTGTGTTCGGACAGGGAAGCGGTAGTCTAACGGTAATACCCTAGTGCAGTCGGGGTTCGGTTCCGTTTCATCCTGTCCCCTTAGCAGAAAAACACCCCAAAGCAGAATGTTTCCACCACCATGTTTGACAGTTGGAATAGTGTTATTGAGGTCATAGGCAACATTCCTCCTCCAAACACAACGAGTTGAGTTGATGCCATAGAGCTTGATTTTGGTCTCATCTGACCACAACACTTTCAACCAGACCTCCTCTGCATCATTCAGATGTTCAGTGGCAAACTTTAGACAGGCCTGGACATGTGCTTTCTTGATTAAAGGGACCTTGCAGGCACTGCAGGATTTCAATCCTTGTCGGCGTAGTGTGTTACCAATTGTTTTCTTGGTGACTGTGGTCCCAGCTGCCTGGAGATCATTGACAAGATCCTCTCGTGTAGTTCTGAGATGATTCCTCACTGTTCTCATGATCATTGACACTCCACCAGGTGAGATCTTGCATGGTGCACCAGACCTAGGGAGACTGACAGTTGTTTTGTGTTTCTTCCATTTGCGAATGATTGCACCAAAATCCCTCCTGAGATGTGTGCAAACCTGGTGGCCAACTACAGGAAACGTCTGACCTCTGATTGCCAACAAGGGATTTGCCACCAAGTACTAAGTCATGTTTTATGAAAGGAATCAAATACTTATTTCCCTCATGAACATGCAAATCAGTGCATCATTTGTTAGACATGCATTTCTTTGAATTTTTTGTTGCTATTCTGTCTCTCAGTGTTACAATACACTTACCAGGGGCGGACTGACAACTCATGGGGCCCCCGGGCAATAGGGGATCATGGGGCCCCTGTGTCCTTGCCCAAACTCAAAAAAGCCTATGAAAAAGGTACCAGGGGCATCTCATTGGGCCCCTTACTGACCCCGGGCCCTCGGCCAGTGCCCGCGTTTCCAAATGGTCAGTCCGCCCCTGACACCTACCATTCAATTTTTAGACTGATTACTTCTTTGTGAGTGGGCAAACATTCAAAATCAGCAGGGGATCAAATACTTATGTCCTTCACTGTATATATATATATATATATATATATATATATATATATACATATATATATTTATTGAAATATATTTTGAGATATATTGAAAATGGCCAAAATTGTAGCATTTCAAATATATGGCAATATATTTGTGAAGAATATTTTTTAAATATATTTCAAATATATTTTTCTTCTATATGGGAAAAGTATTAGCCTGACTTCACCCTGTACAGATTGGTTGACTCTAATAATTAAGAGTAATTATATCTGTTGTGCCCATATGAATTTATCAATATAGTTAGGAAAGGCTTAAATGTTCTGTTTATGGCACCTAGTCTGAGTCTGCTGGTCACTAAAGAGTTAACCAATCTGTCCAACATGAATTCAGGCTATTTAAGAGTAAGTACCATGTTGCCCTATGAACTTTATAAAGGAGGCTCCACCCTCCGAAATGCATTGTCATAGCAACGGTGTGTCACTCAGTAGTGTATTCATCCCTGATCTTGGTTTTCCCTTCCATGAAGTGTCAGATACAGCGTCAGCTGTTGGGCCGCTCGTAGAGCTCTTCTGCCCTGCTGTGGGCTGGAAATCTGAAAGCCTGTGTGAGTCCACAGTGCAGTTGACATGGCAGTAACAGCTGATTGGTTACACAAAGAGCGAGGAGACAGGGCGAGATTTGTGTGCAGTGTGATGCTGATGTATTGGACGATACACCTAACACATACCTACAATTGTAAAGGCACATCCGTGTGGTTTTTATCCATTCAATAAAAGGTTACTGCACTAGAAGAGGGTACACTCTCCTTTCTTTGTGTCTTTTTCAGTTTTCAGTGTCCCACTGGTCCTGAGAGCAGCAAGGCTTCCCTGGATTCAGTTTCCTTATTGAATCAAATTGCTAAACTGTAGACTCTGGACTTAGTCAAGCAGGTTACTTGTGGAAGTAATGCATGATGCTAGTATATTGTGTTTACAAGACCTTGCAAGAGTGTCTCCTGACCAAGTGAGAGGTCAATTTGAGTCATCAGCTCAGAGTGTCTCCTGGCCAAGTGAGAGGTCAATTTGAGTCATCAGCCCAGAGTGTCTCCTGGCCAAGTGAGAGGTCAATTTGAGTCATCAGCCCAGAGTGTCTCCTGGCCAAGTGAGAGGTCAATTTGAGTCATCAACCCAGAGTGTCTCCTGGCCAAAGTGAGAGGTCAGTGTGGTGCATCAGACCAAGGTGAGGCAATAAATGGTTACTGATCCACCTCGAAAGCTAGCAAACTTAAATGTTACTTGGCTAGTTTCTCTCCAGGCTGGATGTTCTTCATTCAGGGAAATACCGCATTATGGTCACTAGATAGAGCTGATGATCATAGGAAATAAATAATCACTATGATTGTCCCCTCCTTCTAGTGGCCATAATGGAGTATTTTCCTGATTCATGCTTTTCTTGTGTCTAACGAATATCTGACCTGGAGAGAAAAAAAGAAAGAAAAGCCTAGTAGCATTCAATGTTTTGGAGCCCTAATGTATTTATTTTATTACCAATTTTAAATGTAACAAGCCAATTCTTTTTAGCGGCTACAACATTTCCCCTTCATCAGGGCTTCAAATGGTAGTTCAAATAAAGTATTCGATTAGCAAGGTAAAGGTGAGGGTAATTGAGCTCAAAATCTGGCTAAAGTGCAGCCAAAGCTCTTTTAACTGTACTTCTATGGATCACATGAGTACAGTTTGTTCTGCACTCCTATGACCCATTTTCAGCTGACAGTGGGCTGAAGAACGCTGTTGGCTAATGTCACAGAGCCGTTCCAGGCTGGGGAAGGATTATGACCATATGGACGGGATCTACCCCAGAGTCTGGAGCGACTGGCTTAGCCTCTCAGCTCCCTCCCTCCCCCTCCGCAGCCCAGCGCTCCAATAAGTGCAGGAGGGGTAGAGTAGAGAGCCATGACTGACAGTCACCGCTCTCTGCTCAGATCGGCTGTGAGAACTCAGCGATCAGCGGTCATGTGATTGTTGAGTTCTCTCCCTTAGAGCTGGTGTGGGGCAGATGCAGCATGGGACAGATTCTGCGACCACCTAGGTCAGTTTGACTTTTTAAAAAAAATGTTCCCCATACTTTGTTTTTAAACCTTATGTGAACATCTGGCTTTCAGGTGACGTACAGGTGACAGCCCTGGTGGTTACACTTTCAAAAGTCAGAAAAGGTCAGGACAGTTAATAGTAATTGCTGATTGGATGCTACAGGTTAGTACAATTTGCAGACAGCCTGATGTCTTGTGCCTGGTACACACGTTGGTAATATCTGACTACAGTTACAAAAATTCTCATAAGACAGAATACAACTTTGAAGGTGATGGAATGTATTGTATTGCATCCTAATGCATTGTCTTGTTTCTGAGCAGGTGCGATCTTGATTTTGTACAAATTTTTTGATGAATACTGTACTGAAAAGTGTTCATTCTGTTATCCTGTTATCTGTTTTTGTGCTTGTCCCTAATAACACGACATGAACTGTCATGATCGTCTCTCGAAAGCTATATACTAACAGATTATTGGATGAGCACTCTGAAAACATTTTTTTTATTTCTGCCTGATTTTTTCATCATGTGTACTAGGCTGAAAGAGATTTTATGAAATAGTGATGTGTAGATTGGTGTGAAAAACAGGTAAATTGCTCATTTTTCTATTCTGAATACAGTAGATGTATGAAGATCTGCCCAGTCTGCAAAGAACCATGCAATTCATGATTCATGGCTGCCTGGATTCCTGAATGGTATGATTCTCTGCAGATAACACAATTCTAGAAGGATCGGGGAAAATGTTTCTAAATTAAAGAATTATGTGGACTGTCATCGTATATCTTTGGAAAATGCTGCTTGACTGTTAAACTGACCTTTTGGATTTGGTACTTTGTGAATCAGAGACTCTGGAGTGCATATTTATTCCAGGTCCCTGGCTCAAAGTATTGAAGTGAGAGTGAAAGTATAGGATAATGGTTCCATCTAGTGGCACAGTGTACACATTACAATAGCAAAGGACTGGATTTATTATTTAGTACAGGTACTTATATAGCGCTGTCAATTCATGCAGTGCTTTACATATATATTGTACATTCACATCAGTCCCTAACCCTCAAGGGGTGTACAATCTAAGGTCCCTAACTTACATTCATACATACACATACTAGGGCCAATTTAGACAGGAGCCAATTAACCTACCAGCATGTCTTTTGAGGGTAGAAGGAAACCAGAGTACCCAGAGGAAACCCATGCAGGGACAGGGAGAACATGCAAACTCCAGGCAGGTGGTGCCATGGTTGGGATTTGAACCAATGACCCTAGTGCTGCCAGGTGGAAGTGCTAACCATATAGCCACTGTGCTGCCCATTAGAACTTTTTCCATTTTATTTATGTATTATATACTTATATATCGCCATCAATGTATGCAGCACTTTACATATATATTGTACATTCACATCAGTCCCTGCCAGCAGGGAGCGTACAATCTAAGGTCCCTAACTCACATTCAAACATACACATAGTAGAGCCAATTTAGACAGGAGCCATCAGATTACATCAATTATTATTACAACAATGGCATTTTTTTCTTCAGCCTGTATAAGCAGCTATGTGAGCCTATGTGTCCATACACATTAGTGTGTTTACAGGCATATTTGCAGAAGAGCGTATTTAGGCAGAAAAAAAACATCAGAATCGCAGTTCTGAGAGGAGCTCTCGGGTGGAAAAAACACTTGACACTCATAAATGCAGCATTTTAGAGCATTTAATGTTTTCAAGTATACATTGAAAAACAAGCAGAGGTGAATTTTTTTTGGGGAAAAAACGCCTATAAAAGCAAATGCCCACAAACTCTGTAATAATGCCATTATGATCATTTTTATACTGATTTTTCTGCCAGAGGTTTTGGCATTTTTTCAATCTAGTGTGCACAGACCCTCAAGGTGTTCAAACAAATTGTACATGTATATGTATGACAGTAAATAAACCTTCTATGTTGGATGTAGTATGTTATAGTAATTTACAGCCTTAAAGTGGAAATTTAGTCTGAAAATTAAGTCCTGTTAGATCACTTCAGGCTTTGTAAAACATTAAAAATAAGTTCCTATACTGTATAAAATCCAGCAAAACACTTTCTCAACCTGCTCTGCACATGCTCATTTGCTCTCTGTTTTTCAACACTGTTCTGAAAATGTAGAGGCCGATCTGCTGACAGCCTAAAGATTTATTGCTGCTCAGGGGCTCTGACAAAATTAAAATTATACATAACACATATAATAGACCATTCTTTACTAAATTCCAGCTTCATGGATAGGTCAATTACGTTCCATCTAAGAAGATGTCTTCAGATGGACTTTGAGACCTTGAAACCTCAACGCATTTCAGCTCTTAACGAGCCTTCATCAGGAGAGGGAAAAATGGTCTAGAACTGTTATAGTTGAATGTGATTACATGCTCTGTCACCTTAACTAGTGGCTCCGCCCTGGAAAGAGACACAAGTCTGAGGGCACGGCAGCCATCGTGGGAAGTTAGTGAGAGTGTGTATAGACAGCAATAGAAGAGGATTTACAATGCTGTATTCCGTGATGATACTTATAAACCTGTTCATACATTAAGAGTGGAGCAATAAAGGAATGGTGCATCCAGCAGCAAAGGCCTCATCTCTCAGCAGAGAGAAAGTATAACAAGAAAGAACGCACATTTGGATAAACACCACATGTTTACATAAACAAAAATAGATTGATTCATATAACAAAGGCTACTTATACATAAAAAAAAGTATACTAAAAAAAACACATAGAAGGGGTGTGTCTAAGATGGCGACTGGAGCTGCCACATAGGGAAGAGCTTTGCCATCTCAGATCGATAATCCACATCCATCCTGGGGGTAGCGAGATCCTGATACTATCAGAGACCCCTGCGGACCTGGCCTGCTGTCTGGAGAGGGGAATCGGGTTGGTTTGACCCCCTCCGAAGTGCCGGCGGTTCACGGCCTACTATGGCCTATGCAGCCTGCCGTGGCCTCCATGCAGACTGGATCCAGCCTCATCACTCATCTGGGTGCTGCTGCCCTGCTGCCAGGAGCCTGGTGAGGTTAGCTGCTGTCTGGGGTAGGGTGGTCCCTCCATTGGCCCCTAACTCCCACTCTGGGGACCAGAGGCCTGTTGGGGCCCACATTCAGGGGAGTCTGTGTGCCCATCCTGGGGGTGAGGCAGTCCGGCCTTGTCCGAGAGCCTGTAGGGGGCTTGTGCTGCCCCCCTGAAGATTTGCAAAGTTATACTCTGCAGGGCGCTGGCAGCCCCATGCCATGATTGGCTCCTACTTTGGGCTTGGGCTCTTTCTGGAGGCCACACCTGGGCCGCCTGCAACACCTGTGGCATCTGAATGTGAGAGTGTGGCTCCAAAACCTCCCTTCCCCTTAAAGTGATAGTGTTCTGCAATACCACAGACTGAGCTGCATATCTCCTGCATGGCTTCATCTCTATGCTGGTTTATACTTATTCAATCATATGTGGGGGCCAAATACCTATATTTCACGTCAATTGTTATAGTAACCATTTTCTCTGCCGCTGCAAATTAATATTGGGGATGAATAGAGGAAAGGCTTCGACCGCTGGCAGAAGAACCAAAACTACACAAGCTGCAAAAATAGTCAGCCCTCGGGGGCTAAGGAAGGGTTCACCATGGCCACATCCCCCTCCCATGAGCCCAATCCACCTGTCGCACCTGTGGACTTTAATACACTCCTGGCCTCCTATCCCACGTCCCATGTTCTTCTTGCTGGTGATTTTAATCTTACTCCAGACCCTAGTGTTGATAAATTATATCCTGACGCCAGCGGGGAGTCGGAGTTGGCCAAGTGGGTGGAGCTTTACCAGTTCACGGATGTATGGAGGTGGAAACATCCTGGGACCAGAGCCTATACCTGTCACTCAGCATCACACAGAACTGTCTAGAATTGATCTTTATTTTATACCTGAACTTTTAGCAAGGGTTTGGGAGATTTACTTCCTTCCGCGAAGCATTTCAGACCATACTCCACTCTTTCTTAGATTGAGTATTACTGATGCCCCGATGGAAAGGTCTGGAGGTTATCTCGGTATTGGATCACTGATCCTGATTTAGAACCCCCTATAGGGAAGGCCTTGGAGCATTATTGGGACTCTAATGAGAATACTGCTGTGCCTACTACTACCTAGGAGACTTGTAAGGCTACCCTTTAGGGGCCAGTATCGGTCCCTAATAGGGGGGCTGCAGGTTAGACGACGGGAGGAAGTGGACTTGGTGGACCAGAGGGTGCAGGAAGCTAAATCCAATTATGTGCTCAATCGAGATCCTGTTAGTCACTACGACTTACAACTAGCTACCAGGAATGCTTTATTGTTACGTACAGAGGCCTCCAGGAAGGTGATGCTCCATCAAAAACAGCGTATTTTTGAACAAGGAGATAAAGCGGGCCACCTACTGGCTTGGTGGGCTAGAGAACAATCTGTCCTATCCAATATTGCCCTTATACAGGCTGAAGACGGTTCCAGGATCCTTGATCCGATCTCAATCAACCGTTGTTTTGCCGACTATTATGTGAGTATATATTCCTCCAAAGCTACTTTCATGCCACAGGATTTGTCCCGCTATTTGGATCATGTTGACCTGCTGTCTCTCTCTGTGGTCCAGAAGGAGCAGTTGAAGGCACCGATTTCCTTGGAGGAGATCCAGGAGGCGATTGGCACTGTCCAATCTGGCAAAGCACCGGGCCCGGATGGCTTTCCAATTGAATTCTACAAAACATACATTGAGCAAATGGCTCCTTGTTTTCAAACACTTTTTAATGCACTACTTGAGACAAGACCTCTGTCCTCTGACATGCTTCAAGCAGTGATAGTGGTGATTTTGAAGCCTGGGAAGGACCCGACTCAATGCTCCTCCTATTGGGCAATCTTCCTGTTGAACACTGATGTGAAAGAACTCGCCAAGGTGCTTGCTAGGAGACTGTGTTCGGTTATCTCTGCGGTGGTACACCATGACCAGATAGTTTTATGCCAGGGTAGGGTACTGATATTATAATATGAAGACTGTTCACCCATATCTTTGCAGCTTGCGACAGTGATGACCCTGGGGTGGTGCTGTCCCTGGATACCGAGAAGGCCTTCAATTCGGAGTATCTATGGGAAACTCTGTGCCGCTTCGGATTTGGCCCTAACTTCATTGCTTGGATCAGATGCCTGTACAGTGCGCCACTGTACTCATAATATCCTTTCCCCCCCGTACGCTCTCTGTAGGGGCACTCGGCAGGGCTGTCCGCTTTCGTCGAGCTTGTTTGCCTTAGCAATTGAACCTTTAGCCTGCCTGATCTGCTCTTCCAATTCCTTACATGGCCTACCGGTGGCCGACTGGAAAGATAGGGTTTCCCTGTATGTGGATGACACTCTGTTATATTTGAGGGACTGTAATTTGTCTCTTAGAGAGGTGCTTTGTCTCATAGATCACTTCGGCAGATACTCCGGAATATGCATTAATTGGGAGAAGTCAATTCGGTTTCCTCTTGCGCCCTGGCCCCTGCCTGATATTTCCTTTGCCCCTATTAGATCGGTCTCTCAATTTAAATACTTGGGTGTAACGGTGCAGGGGGACTTGATGAAGTACCTAGTGGAAAATCTTCATCGCCTCCTGAAACAGCTGCAGACTAAATGTACTACTTGTCTTCCCTTCCTATTAGCACCATAAGCCGGGTTAATCTTTTCAAAATGATATTTCTACCTTAACGTATCTATTTATTTCGGCATACGCCGGTGCAGATCCTGCAATCCTTTTTCTGTCACGGGGGTGGTGTCATTTCTGCATTTATTTGGGCTGGAAGGACCCCTAGACTTTCCCGATCTACTCTGCACCTACCTATTAAACGTTTCAGCCTGGCACTGCCTAAACTGCTTTTATAGTACTGGGCAGCTGTTCTGGTCATGGTGCACTGGTTGCTCTCCCGGCCTAGGGATAATGCTGCAGTGATCCTGGAGATATTGGGTTTGTATGCAGAACTTCGTAACCTAATTCATAGAGGTCCAAAATCCAACTCGGCCATCACTCTTCCTATGCTGACGACCCTGAGGGTGTGGAGTCAGGCTAGAGTTCAATTTAGTGTAAACAACTCCTACTCCCCTCACACACCGCTCTGGGGCAACCCTGCCCTCCCCCATGATATCGGATCCAGTGGTGTGGGCTCAATATGGCATTAAAACTTTGCATCCTGGTGGCATCCTGCTTCCTTAAAACTCAAACGCATTTATGGCCTGCCTAACCGGATGTGTTTCAGGTTTTTACAATTGCGTCCTGCAGTGGACGCTCAATTTTCTTCTCCAACTACCATTCAGACTGACCCTTTAGAAAACTTGTTGTTAATGGAGGACTTGTCTAAACTATTGTCCTCTCTCCATTCTCTGTTGCTACCCCTATCTACCCCTAGAAAGCAGTTGCTTTATGATAAATGGCACACAGACCTCCCATCTCTGTCGGAGGATGATTGGGAGGATTATCTTTTACAGTGCCTCCCTACCATGATCTCGACTGGGGACCACTTCATACAGCTCAAATTTATCCATAGAGTATATTACACCCCGCGGCACTTGGCTATTATATATCCTGATAGATCAGCAACATGTACTCGCTGTGATGTGGCGGTGGGCACGTTTTTCCATATGTTTTTGGAATGCTCCAAGCTTCTTCCCTTTTGGGCTGCGGTGCTAAATACTATTAACAGGGCTTACAATTTCGAGTCTAGACCTACTAGCCAGGCATAAACCTTACTCTCCACCAGTTACCCCACCCAACCTTGCCCAGGTCCGCCTCCAACCCCACCCTGGCCCACCCCCAACCACGCCCCCCAGCCCTGCCCCCAACCACGCCCCCTTAAAGCTTATGAAATTACATTTTTCTTTAGAATAAAGAGTCCAAAATATAAAACTGTATACAGTAATGTAATCATTACTGTATACATGTCATATCACTATAATGGAGTACAGGGGAGCTGGGATATACATTACTGTATACATGTCATATCACTATAATGGAGTACAGGGGAGATGGGATATACATACTGTGTACATGTCATATCACTATAATGGAGTACAGGGGAGATGGGATATACATACTGTATACATGTCATATCACTATAATGGAGTACAGGGGAGATGGGATATACATACTGTATACATGTCATATCACTATAATGGAGTACAGGGGAGATGGGATATACATACTGTATACATGTCATATCACTATAATGGAGTACAGGGGAGGGGGGATATACATTACTGTGTACATGTCACATCACTATAATGGAGTACAGGGGAGATGGGATATACATTACTGAGTAATTGTCAGGGACCCCAGACCTTACCGCAGTGCACGGGTCTGCGCATGCGCAGTATGCCAGGGTGCACTAGCGTGCGAGCATTAGGACCTGGGCACCTGCGACGGCAGCAGTGGTCGTGCATGCGCACTCGCGATCACGCGCCTGAGGGCCTGCTCCAAGTCCATCCCCACCACCAGGGGCCCTTGTGAACAAGCAGGTCGGGGCTTAGATTCTGCGCCTTGGGGAATTCCGGTTTGTGAAGCGCTAGAGGCTACCGCCGGCAGGTCCATAACAGTAATGTATATCCCAGCTCCCCTGTACTCCATTATAGTGATATGACATGTATACAGTACTTACTCCTTGAGTCCACCGCGGCGGTGGAGAGGGTGCCTCCTCTCAGCGGAGGAGAGCGGACCTCTCCTGCACCTATCCCCTCAGCGGCGGTGCCGAAGAAGCCGGAAACCGGAACTCGGCTTCACAATGAGGCTTGGAGCGCAGCCGCTCCATCATCTGTGCTTGCCGCTAGAGAATTTCTCCTTGCATTTGGCGAGCGGGCAAGCGGCTTTTTCAAGCCCTGCTATTAACGCTGTTAGTAAACTGTCTATTCCCATGGATCCGCTGATTATGTTGTTGGGTCTCCTGGACCTCATAGAGACATCTAAGCATAATAGATTGTTCGTCTTCTATGCTCTCTATTATGCTAGAAGAGAAAGTCAGTCTCGGGTTGGAAATCGACAATCAACGGTGCGCTTCCATTGTATAAACTTACTTATATGAGTCGTAACTGTCCAGCTAAGTTTGATAGAATATGGGCCAGGTGGGTGAAGGCACAGGGCCTTACGATATAACATTCGGATTTTTCTCTAGTGAGTATGTCCAGTGTATATTGTTTGTCTGATTGGATATTGTTTATGTTTATGATTTGCATTTCCTTTTCGCCCCCCCCCACTTTTACTGCATGGTGAAGATTAGATTATACTCATTGGTATTCAGAGATCTAAATCACTGCTCTAATTTATCAATGGGTTCATCCCAAATTTAAAAAAAAAATGTTGTCTATATATGTTAACCAAGTCAAAATATGACATGAAAAGATAGATGATTCTTCAAATAACAAACTTGATCGCTCCCACTCCACCAGGTACAGGTAAGTGTAAGATGGGCCACAGTAGGTCCCCATCGCCACTCCCTGCACCTGTAGGAAGTTGGAGCCATCAAAGACAAATGCATTGTGATGCAAAATGAAGGAGAGAACATGTATCACCAAGTCAAACATTTTCTTAGAATGTATATTACTTTGATAAAAAAACATTCCTTATGACTTGGTGGCCCTTAACATAGGGAATCAAACATTAAGAGCCTCCATGTCTATAGTAGGTAGTACTGTCCCAGGGGGAATGGGCAAATTTTCAACCAATTGAAGAAAATGTATAGTGTCCTTAACATACGATGGAAGATTCAAAACAACTGGCCTAAGGAATTGATCCACCCATTTGCTTGCATTTTCAGTAAGACTTAAATTACCAGAAACAATTGGGCAACCTGGAGGAGAGGATAATCGTTTATGAACTTTAGGGTGGGTGTAAAAAGAAGGCACCCGAGGAAATCTATTGTACATGAACTCCCAAGTAGACTTAGGGATTAGGTTTGATTCAAAATTGCCTTCAGAATGAATACCCTGGATTGCTTTTAATTGACATTTTAAAAATGACACTATACTAGGATTGGAAGACACAATGGGAAACTTTTGAGATTTATGTTTGAGTACATTGGACTTATTGTCCTAAGAGGATTTGGAGGTTGATTCCAAAAGTTCATTCAGGTCAATCTGATCAATAAGATCAATTGTACTATTTTCTTCATATGATAGAGAAGATCTCTCAAAGCTTTACATTCTTTCAAAGACAATTTAGCAGTGTTATTATCTTCATCAAGTTGAGTATGCAAGAGCTTCAACAATATTTTACGAGCAAAAAGCTGAAGGTTCTTAATGATGGTACATTTGTCTAGATTGCTCACTGGGCAAAAGCCAAGGCCTAGAGATAGGACCTCTAGTTCAGCAACTGATAATTCAAAAGAGGATAAAATAATCACTTTTAATCCTGTTGAGGAGTTGGTGGAACCCAAGTGACCTGATGTTGATGTGGGTGGATGACAGGATTTTCCTGGACTGTGAGCTAAAGGGGGGGTGGCTACAGAGGAAGAAATCCCTGAGTGATTAGTCTTGGAGACTGCTCCAGTTGTTGGGAAGGGAAAGCCCTTAGTGGGATTCACTTCTTCAACCCTAGAAGCAGAATGGAGAAAATTGTGAGAACCATCACCAGAGGTACCTGCTACCATAGACAGCAAACTTTATGCTAGTGCATGATCAAGTGTCCTTCTCTTCTTGTCATCATCAGGAGATGGGCCAGACATTTGGTAACGCCTTTTCCGAAAATTTCTGTGCTTGTTGTTCTGGAAAGAAGTTTGTAAAGATAGTGAAGAATCTGAAACAGAGTGATATAAATCATTAGTAAAAGTCTGTCCCATTTGTGCCTGAGTCCATAGATAGCTTTGTAAAAGCAGATATAGTAAGATCTGAGCAAGAAACCAGTCACCAGTATTGTCTGTGGTCTCCCTGCAGCCGACCTTTTGCCATTACCAACATACTACTCTGCACTGTGTTTCCGTGTTGAGATGGCAATCTTGGTAGAAGCAGGATTTTACTTCCTTATGTCAGAGTCTTCAGCAAGGAGAACAGTGAGCAGTACAGTCAGTGCAAGGGATTATGAAGGGTGGAGGTTATAATGGTACCCTGTGACCCCACTGACCTATTATTAATATGGAAGCCTTCAAAGTTTATGCGAGCATGGCCGTGTTCAGCCATTTACAGCTTAATTGGCATTGGGTGTCATTGAGCCTGTAAGACTCTGCACATCTTGTTTCGATAAAAAAGTACTGCAGAGGATTTATTCAGGTTGAAGGTAAGTATTGCAGCTGCATTTTTTTGTAGCCTGCTGGGGGTCCCATTTTAATAAAAGATAATTGCCTGGAGATGGGCTTTAGGTTACAGAATTAAGCCATTTATACTGAGTGTATGAAATATACATAAGATGAGCTTAAGAAGATTCACCTTCAGTGAAAACAACAAACAATAAGAAGATCCAGAGATAATGGCAACTAAATCTAGAAGACATTATCAAATAGAACTACAAACTAGCTAGTTCCCTCCTAATGCCTGGATTTCCAACTGTTACATCACTTC
This sequence comes from Staurois parvus, assembly GCF_062004578.1. Lineage (NCBI taxonomy): Eukaryota > Metazoa > Chordata > Amphibia > Anura > Ranidae > Staurois > Staurois parvus. Next base: position 1,207,359 of record NW_028317806.1, read on the forward strand.
CTGTCTTTAGAGCAGGAGAGTTGTTCTTCCTGGACAGAGCAGAGGATTTTGGGACCTGTAGTTCTACAGTCAATTCTCACTTAATTCTGGAGCTCCTTTGGAACGACAAATTCCAGGAAGCTAATCCAGCAAAGGATTATGGGAGAGCGTATATATTTGACTGTTTCTGGCGGGCTTGCTGTCTTGGCTCTCTTGGCTCAGGGACATTAAAGAGGATGGTCGAAGGCTGCTGCTCTGCATCCAGTTGCATCGGGACTTGGCGGCACATTGTTGGTCTAACTATGTCTGAACCTAGAGTGTCAGAAGGGTTGAAATTTTTACAGGGTCAAAGTATCATCAGAGGACTTGTTAAAGGCTGCTCGGTTCAACCCTCAAGTCCTTAAACCCTAGATGTACTCTTTAAAAACTCTTTAACTTTAATTAGTAGCTCTTCCAGAGCTCAGCTATTCTTGGAACCAATTTGTGTGCTGTGACAAACAGCCATAAAGTACCTCAAAGGATAGACATGGATAGGGGTCTACTTAATAACCAGATACTGGTGGATTTTGAGAATCCAATCAAGATTTTAGCACCTAGCATTGAACCACACATATCTGCTTTCCGCCATTCTGAACATACAAATTATTGTGCTCTCCCACAATTTCATGTATGCTGTCTAACAGACAATGGCCAGACCCAAGGACTATTACATGGAATCCAGGAAAAATGACTGGCAGAGTGCAAGTACTGATTCAATAAGGTATGGTCAATATTTGCTGACAATCTTTTCAGGGAGTAGCACTGGGGACTAATGGATAGGGGTTCTGGGAGGAGCCAATTCCAGAAAAAGGGAGACATGCATTTTTTGAATTTACACCAGTATTCCTGTCTGGATTGTGGACTTGACTAAAGGATTGCAGAGTTCATGGACTGAGGTCCAGGTTATCACAGAGCACTCACATCTTGCATCTATTGCCAGTTTTGGGGACTGTGTACCCCTTGAGGTCTAAAGCCTTTATGGCCTTTGTTTAGAGATTCCCAAGATTGTTTTCTTTTTTCAGGAAACAGGCCTGTTATTTTGAAGGTTCCCTCCTGACAGAATTGAAATTTAAAGCTTCAAGTGTAGATGGGGAATTACCCATCTGCAACATATTTTCCGCAATGGATCTCTCCTCTGCTTTGCTGAATTGCAAGACATATTTCATCTCGCTTCCACACTGCAGTTCTCCTATTTTACACTATACCAAGCTATCCGTGTTCAGGGTCCCATGTCTAAATGGTCCTTATCTCCCCCACCTATCTTCCATTATGTTCAATCAGTGTAGGACACAAAGTGGTTTATCTCCAGGTGTTATGACATGCTGCTCCTACCCTACCTAGGAGGACACCCTTGCAAAGCTAAAGAACAATGGGAGCAGGATGTGGGTCCATTGGATGCGGAGTTGTGGAATGTTGCGATGGAATCAGTTTTACTGAGCTCCCTCAACACAAGTCAAAGGCTCCTGCAACTATATATAATACTTTGTGCCCAGTATACACCTCTCAAACTCCATCAGATGGGTATAATGCAGGTATAGTGCTAGGTGTGCTGCTGACTAAGGTGACCTTATCCACCTTTTGTGGTGCTGTCCCAAGTTCCACCACTACTGGGCAGATGTTATTGCTACCATCAATGCAGTCTTCCACATTGTGGTCCCTACTGAACCTACTAGCTGTATCCTGGGTTTTCTGGATGATCTCCCACTAACTGATATTCAAAGGGCCACAGTCAATAGAGTCTTGTTTCAGGCTTGAAGGCTTATCCTCCACCACTGGAAGTCTGATAGAGCTCCCACTCATAAAGAATGGGTCACACATGTGGGAGATTCTCTTAAACTAGAGAAAGTCATTTTCCAACATAGGGGCTGGCCAGGAAGATCTAACAAACAATGGAAGGACTGGTTAGCGGTTCCAGGCCTTTCGCCTACTGACCTGGTGCTAGATAGGTTGTTGATTTAACACTAATACTTACCCAACGAGGGAAGAGATGGATTCTCTCTAAGGCTGTGCATGCCACTGAGGTTTTGGCAAACTCCCTTTGCTCGTACGTTTTCTATGACTTTATCTGTTTTGTTTGTGTGAAGTAATGGAGGGGGTTGTCATTCGTAGGTACTGCCCTTTTTCTTTCCTTTTTGTGATGTATTAGTACTGTGGAACACCTGTTACTATTTTGTACAATGGTTGTACACAGTTTTTTTTATTGGATGTACCTTAATAAACTTTATTTCTGATTAAAAAAAAACCTTTAAGTCTATCTAAACCCAGAAGTGAAAAATTATGTATTACAGCTTACTAATCCTAAAAGTACAAGTCCACTTTTTAAAGCAGTTTTAAACCCAAAAGCAAACATTTATTATATTGCAGCTGAACAATCTTTAGATGTGATGGCTGCATTAGTTTCATTTTTTATGCTTTCTTTCTTCTATTTTCATCTTGTGATCCAGCCAGTAATTGTGTTGCTTTTCAGAAGCACAAGCTCTCTAGCAGAATATATGGAGATGTATGTATGAGACAATCCATCTACCACTGGCAGGGGTGATTAAAATGATCAGCTTTTATCTATCCATGTAAAACGTTTATCCCAAAAGGGAATATAAAGTGTGAGCTGGAGTTTGGATTCAATTTGTTATTGTATTCAAATCTGCTAATACATTTACCCCTCACCCCCCTAGACTGACAATGCTGCTGTCTGATATGCCTCCTGTGCTAATTCTTCCAGAGTTGCTTCTCACTAATACAGGAGATGTGTTACTGGCAAGATCACTAGGTAAAAACAGAGGGGAAAAAAAGAAAAGAAAACTGATGCAGCCACCAACTCTAATAATTGCTAAGCTGCAATATAATACATTTTTAGTTTTGGGCTAAATACCACTTTAAGTGTAGCCAGGTTCTTGACTAGAGGCAGAGGGCGATTCAGGACAGTGTACTGCAGTGTTCTCTGTGCTCCCAATGGACTTCAGCTGAACAGGTAAACACTACCTCGCCTCCATTTACCAGGTAGAGCAGAAGGAGCTCAAGAGACTTGATGGTTGGCAGAATGGACTCATGGGAGATGACATCAGAGTCCTCTCTTACAACATAGTCCCCCTTACATCAGAAACCAGTTGAGTATCCCCTTACATCACAATGTAGTAGAGTGCCCCCTCACATCAGAATGCAGCGGTGTGCCCTCTTACATCAGAATGCAGCAGTGTGCCCCCTCACATCAGAATGCAGCAGTGTGCCCTCTTACATCAGAATCCAGCGGTGTGCCCTCTTACATCAGAATGCAGTGGTGTGCCCTCTTACATCAGAATGCAGCGGTGTGCCCTCTTACATCAGAATGCAGAGGTGTGCCCTCTTACATCAGAATCCAGCAGTGTGCCCCCTTACATCAGAATGCAGAGGTGTGCCCTCTTACATCAGAATCCAGCAGTGTGCCCTCTTACATCAGAATGCAGAGGTGTGCCCTCTTACATCAGAATTCAGCAGTGTGCCCTCTTACATCAGAATCCAGCAGTGTGCCCACTTACATCAGAATGCAGAGGTGTGCCCTCTTACATCAGAATGCAGCGGTGTGCCCTCTTACATCAGAATGCAGAGGTGTGCCCTCTTACATCAGAATGCAGCGGTGTGCCCTCTTACATCAGAATCCAGAGGTGTGCCCTCTTACATCAGAATCCAGCGGTGTGCCCTCTTACATCAGAATCCAGCGGTGTGCCCTCTTACATCAGAATGCAGCGGTGTGCCCCCTTACATCAGAATGCAGCGGTGTGCCCTCTTACATCAGAATCCAGAGGTGTGCCCTCTTACATCAGAATGCAGCGGTGTGCCCTCTTACATCAGAATGCAGCGGTGTGCCCTCTTACATCAGAATCCAGAGGTGTGCCCTCTGACATCAGAATGCAGCGGTGTGCCCTCTTACATCAAAATCCAACGGTGTGCCCTCTTACATCAGAATCCAGCGGTGTGCCCTCTTACATCAGAATGCAGCGGTGTGCCCTCTTACATCAGAATGCAGCGGTGTGCCCTCTTACATTAGAATGCAGCAGTGTGCCCTCTTACATCAGAATCCAGCGGTGTGCCCTCTTACATCAGAATGCAGCGGTGTGCCCTCTTACATCAGAATGCAGCAGTGTGCCCTCTTACATCAGAATCCAGCGGTGTGCCCTCTTACATCAGAATGCAGCGGTGTGCCCTCTTACATCAGAATGCAGCGGTGTGCCCTCTTACATCAGAATGCAGCGGTGTGCCCTCTTACATCAGAATGCAGCAGTGTGCCCTCTTACATCAGAATCCAGCGGTGTGCCCTCTTACATCAGAATCCAGCGGTGTGCCCTCTTACATCAGAATGCAGCGGTGTGCCCTCTTACATCAGAATGCAGCGGTGTGCCCTCTTACATCAGAATCCAGCGGTGTGCCCTCTTACATCAGAATGCAGCGGTGTGCCCTCTTACATCAGAATGCAGCAGTGTGCCCTCTTACATCAGAATCCAGCGGTGTGCCCTCTTACATCAGAATGCAGCGGTGTGCCCTCTTACATCAGAATGCAGAGGTGTGCCCTCTTACATCAGAATGCAGCGGTGTGCCCTCTTACATCAGAATGCAGAGGTGTGCCCTCTTACATCAGAATTCAGCAGTGTGCCCTCTTACATCAGAATCCAGCAGTGTGCCCACTTACATCAGAATGCAGAGGTGTGCCCTCTTACATCAGAATGCAGCGGTGTGCCCTCTTACATCAGAATGCAGAGGTGTGCCCTCTTACATCAGAATGCAGCGGTGTGCCCTCTTACATCAGAATCCAGAGGTGTGCCCTCTTACATCAGAATCCAGCGGTGTGCCCTCTTACATCAGAATCCAGCGGTGTGCCCTCTTACATCAGAATGCAGCGGTGTGCCCCCTTACATCAGAATGCAGCGGTGTGCCCTCTTACATCAGAATCCAGAGGTGTGCCCTCTTACATCAGAATGCAGCGGTGTGCCCTCTTACATCAGAATGCAGCGGTGTGCCCTCTTACATCAGAATCCAGAGGTGTGCCCTCTGACATCAGAATGCAGCGGTGTGCCCTCTTACATCAAAATCCAACGGTGTGCCCTCTTACATCAGAATGCAGCGGTGTGCCCTCTTACATCAGAATGCAGCGGTGTGCCCTCTTACATCAGAATGCAGCGGTGTGCCCTCTTACATCAGAATGCAGCAGTGTGCCCTCTTACATCAGAATCCAGCGGTGTGCCCTCTTACATCAGAATGCAGCGGTGTGCCCTCTTACATCAGAATGCAGCGGTGTGCCCTCTTACATCAGAATCCAGCAGTGTGCCCTCTTACATCAGAATGCAGCAGTGTGCCCTCTTACATCAGAATGCAGCGGTGTGCCCTCTTACATCAGAATCCAGCGGTGTGCCCTCTTACATCAGAATCCAGCGGTGTGCCCTCTTACATCAGAATGCAGCAGTGTGCCCTCTTACATCAGAATCCAGCGGTGTGCCCTCTTACATCAGAATCCAGCGGTGTGCCCTCTTACATCAGAATGCAGCGGTGTGCCCTCTTACATCAGAATGCAGCAGTGTGCCCTCTTACATCAGAATCCAGCGGTGTGCCCTCTTACATCAGAATGCAGCGGTGTGCCCTCTTACATCAGAATGCAGCAGTGTGCCCTCTTACATCAGAATGCAGCGGTGTGCCCTCTTACATCAGAATGCAGCAGTGTGCCCTCTTACATCAGAATCCAGCAGTGTGCCCTCTTACATCAGAATGCAGCGGTGTGCCCTCTTACATCAGAATGCAGCAGTGTGCCCCCTCACATCAGAATGCAGCAGTGTGCCCTCTTACATCAGAATCCAGCGGTGTGCCCTCTTACATCAGAATGCAGTGGTGTGCCCTCTTACATCAGAATGCAGCGGTGTGCCCTCTTACATCAGAATGCAGAGGTGTGCCCTCTTACATCAGAATCCAGCAGTGTGCCCCCTTACATCAGAATGCAGAGGTGTGCCCTCTTACATCAGAATCCAGCAGTGTGCCCTCTTACATCAGAATGCAGAGGTGTGCCCTCTTACATCAGAATTCAGCAGTGTGCCCTCTTACATCAGAATCCAGCAGTGTGCCCACTTACATCAGAATGCAGAGGTGTGCCCTCTTACATCAGAATGCAGCGGTGTGCCCTCTTACATCAGAATGCAGAGGTGTGCCCTCTTACATCAGAATGCAGCGGTGTGCCCTCTTACATCAGAATCCAGAGGTGTGCCCTCTTACATCAGAATCCAGCGGTGTGCCCTCTTACATCAGAATCCAGCGGTGTGCCCTCTTACATCAGAATGCAGCGGTGTGCCCCCTTACATCAGAATGCAGCGGTGTGCCCTCTTACATCAGAATCCAGAGGTGTGCCCTCTTACATCAGAATGCAGCGGTGTGCCCTCTTACATCAGAATGCAGCGGTGTGCCCTCTTACATCAGAATCCAGAGGTGTGCCCTCTGACATCAGAATGCAGCGGTGTGCCCTCTTACATCAAAATCCAACGGTGTGCCCTCTTACATCAGAATCCAGCGGTGTGCCCTCTTACATCAGAATGCAGCGGTGTGCCCTCTTACATTAGAATGCAGCAGTGTGCCCTCTTACATCAGAATCCAGCGGTGTGCCCTCTTACATCAGAATGCAGCGGTGTGCCCTCTTACATCAGAATGCAGCAGTGTGCCCTCTTACATCAGAATCCAGCGGTGTGCCCTCTTACATCAGAATGCAGCGGTGTGCCCTCTTACATCAGAATGCAGCGGTGTGCCCTCTTACATCAGAATGCAGCGGTGTGCCCTCTTACATCAGAATGCAGCAGTGTGCCCTCTTACATCAGAATCCAGCGGTGTGCCCTCTTACATCAGAATCCAGCGGTGTGCCCTCTTACATCAGAATGCAGCGGTGTGCCCTCTTACATCAGAATGCAGAGGTGTGCCCTCTTACATCAGAATCCAGCGGTGTGCCCTCTTACATCAGAATGCAGCGGTGTGCCCTCTTACATCAGAATGCAGCAGTGTGCCCTCTTACATCAGAATCCAGCGGTGTGCCCTCTTACATCAGAATGCAGCGGTGTGCCCTCTTACATCAGAATGCAGAGGTGTGCCCTCTTACATCAGAATGCAGCGGTGTGCCCTCTTACATCAGAATTCAGCAGTGTGCCCTCTTACATCAGAATCCAGCAGTGTGCCCACTTACATCAGAATGCAGAGGTGTGCCCTCTTACATCAGAATGCAGCGGTGTGCCCTCTTACATCAGAATGCAGAGGTGTGCCCTCTTACATCAGAATGCAGCGGTGTGCCCTCTTACATCAGAATCCAGAGGTGTGCCCTCTTACATCAGAATCCAGCGGTGTGCCCTCTTACATCAGAATCCAGCGGTGTGCCCTCTTACATCAGAATGCAGCGGTGTGCCCCCTTACATCAGAATGCAGCGGTGTGCCCTCTTACATCAGAATCCAGAGGTGTGCCCTCTTACATCAGAATGCAGCGGTGTGCCCTCTTACATCAGAATGCAGCGGTGTGCCCTCTTACATCAGAATCCAGAGGTGTGCCCTCTGACATCAGAATGCAGCGGTGTGCCCTCTTACATCAAAATCCAACGGTGTGCCCTCTTACATCAGAATGCAGCGGTGTGCCCTCTTACATCAGAATGCAGCGGTGTGCCCTCTTACATCAGAATGCAGCGGTGTGCCCTCTTACATCAGAATGCAGCAGTGTGCCCTCTTACATCAGAATCCAGCGGTGTGCCCTCTTACATCAGAATGCAGCGGTGTGCCCTCTTACATCAGAATGCAGCGGTGTGCCCTCTTACATCAGAATCCAGCAGTGTGCCCTCTTACATCAGAATGCAGCAGTGTGCCCTCTTACATCAGAATGCAGCGGTGTGCCCTCTTACATCAGAATCCAGCGGTGTGCCCTCTTACATCAGAATCCAGCGGTGTGCCCTCTTACATCAGAATGCAGCAGTGTGCCCTCTTACATCAGAATCCAGCGGTGTGCCCTCTTACATCAGAATCCAGCGGTGTGCCCTCTTACATCAGAATGCAGCGGTGTGCCCTCTTACATCAGAATGCAGCAGTGTGCCCTCTTACATCAGAATCCAGCGGTGTGCCCTCTTACATCAGAATGCAGCGGTGTGCCCTCTTACATCAGAATGCAGAGGTGTGCCCTCTTACATCAGAATGCAGCGGTGTGCCCTCTTACATCAGAATGCAGCAGTGTGCCCTCTTACATCAGAATCCAGCAGTGTGCCCTCTTACATCAGAATGCAGCGGTGTGCCCTCTTACATCAGAATGCAGCGGTGTGCCCTCTTACATCAGAATCCAGCGGTGTGCCCTCTTACATCAGAATGCAGCGGTGTGCCCCTTTACATCAGGCTGGGCTGTGTGAGTGTGTCACAGACATTCAGCCTTCACAGCTGCAGCCAGCCTGTCCCTAAGTTTATGGGCAGCATCTCTTGATGGAGGCTTGGCAACCCAGCCCAAGCACAACATCCACAGCGGTGGGAGTTGCCTGGGGGGGGGGGGTGGGGGCGCAACCAAAATCTCCCCCTTTGATTCAGCCATGACATATAGTAGCAGGCAGGATTTACTACAGGTGGAAGAGAGATGTTCAGCTGAATAGCAGCCTGGAGGGAGGGGAGGGAACAGCAGCAGTATGACAGACTGCTAGTGCTCTGAGGAGCTTTTTCCTGTACAATTACAAATGGATGCAAAGCACTCTGATTTTATTTACAGTCTCTCCCTATACCAGATAGTCAGTAACTGCCCTGGGGTGGGGGTGCAGGCCCCCCTGCCCCCCCCTTATCTACGCCCTTGGTGCTTACAATGGTCAGCTTCAGGGGCGGACTGACCATTTGGACTCTTGGGCACTGCCCGAGGGCCCAGGGTCAGTAGGGGGCCCCATGAGATGCCCCTGGTACCTTTTTCATAGGCTTTTTTGAGTTTGGGCAAGGACACAGGGGCCCCATGACCCCCTATTACCCGGGGGCCCCATGAGTTGTCAGTCTGCCCCTGGTCAGCTTTTATTAAGTTATGAAAAACCCACAGGCTACACCCTAATGAACCCGTGCATATTACTATTATCACTCTGTGTGATGGGAAAGATCTCTCTGGCTGTCTCTGCCATAAGAGAAGTGCTTCTGCATATGCTGTATATATGTACAGTATATAGTGTGTGTGCATGTATATATATATATTTAGGTCCATATATATTTGGACACAGGCATAATTTTTGATTTTTTTCAGGTATTTACCAAAACATATTCAAGCTATAGTTATATAATAGATATGGGCTGAAAGTGCACACTCTCAGGTTTAATTTGAGGGTATGTACATCCAAATCGGAAGGGTTTAGGAATTACAGCTCTTGAATCAAAAAGCTGTTTCATGGCCAGGTGTGGGCTACTCTTTCGTTATTTCTTCATCAATTTCTTCATCAATTAAGCAGGTAAAAGGCCTGGAATTGATTCTAAGTGTGGTATTTGCATTTGGAATCTATTGCTGTGAACCTACATCATGCGTTCAAAGGAGATGTCCATGCAAGTGAAACAGGCCATTGTAAGGCATTGTAAAACAAAACAAATCCATCAGAGAGATAGCAGCAACATTAGAAGTGGCCAGATCAACAGTTTGGTACAGTCTGAGGAAAGAAGACTGCACTGGTGAGCTCAGCAACATAAAAAGGCATGGATGTCCACAGAAGACAGCAGTAGTGGATGATCACAGGATCCTCTCTATGGTAAAGAAAAACCCATTCACAACATCCAGACAAGTGAAGGACACTCTCCAGGAGGTGGGTGTATCATTGTCAAAGTCTACAATCAAGAGAAGACTTCAGGAGAGCAAATATAGAGGGTTCACCACAAGGTGCAAACCATTCATAAGCCTGAAGAATAGAAAAGCCAGATTAGACTTTGCTAAAAAAAATTTTAAAAAGCCAGACCAGTTCTAGAAAAGCATTCTTTGGACAGATGAAACTAAGATGAATCTGTACCAGAATGACAGGAAGAAAAAAGTGTGGAGAAGGCTTGGAACGGCTCATGATCCAAAGCACACAACGTCATCTGTAAAACATGGTGCAGGCAGTGTAATGGTATGGGCATGCATGGCTTCCAGTGGCACTGGGTCATTGGTGTTTATTGATGATGTGACAGAAGACAGAAGCAGCCGGATGAATTCTGCAGTGCTTAGAGATATACTGTCAGCCCAAATCCAGCCAATTGCGGCAAAGTTAATTGGACGTGCCTGTGTCCAAAATACATATGGACCTAACTGTGTATATATATATATATTAGAGATGAGCGAATTATTCAAAAATTCGATTCGGCTGATTCGGCGAATTCGTGGAATAAATTCGATTTGAGTCGAATATATTCGCTGCAAATTTAACTTATAAAAAGGGTGTTTCTAGGCTTCAGAGAGCCTTTATATTAGTGCAGAACACTGTACCTTTAATTTAAATGCCCTTGGAGTCTGCTGGGGAAGAGAAATAATCATGTCAGTCAGTTTGACATGCAGATGAGTGCCGTCGATCTTAGAATCACCGCACACTTCACTCATTTTGGCAGTCACGGGGCCAAAACCAGAGTGTGGAGCCACAGTGTGGCGGTGGAGGCAGCAGCAATGGGAGGCCATACAGCACCCTATGAAAAAATGGAACCCACCAGCAGTGTGAGGAGACCTGAAAGTGGCACATGGCAGAGTGTGGCGATGGAGACAGCAGCAATGGGAGGCCGTACAGGGACCCATGACACACTCTGGACCTGGCAGCAGCATGAGGAGGCGGTACAGGGGCCCATGACAGATTACGGGCCTGGCAGCAGCATGAGGAGTCGGTACGGGGGCCCATGGCAGATTACGGGCCTGGCAGCAGCAATGGGAGGCCCGTAATCTGCCAGCACCCTATGACAAAATGGAACCCACCAGCAGTGTGAGGAGACCTGAAAGTGGCACATGGCAGAGTGTGGCGATGGAGACAGCAGCAATGGGAGGCCGTACAGGGACCCATGACACACTCTGGAACTGGCAGCAGCATGAGGAGGCGGTACAGGGGCCCATGACAGATTACGGGCCTGGCAGCCGCATGAGGAGTCGGTACGGGGCCCATGGCAGATTATGGGCCTGGCAGCAGCAATGGGAGGCCGTACAGGGACCCATGACACACTCTGGACCTGGCAGCAGCATGAGGAGGCGGTACAGGGGCCCATGACAGATTACGGGCCTGGCAGCAGCATGAGGAGTCGGTACGGGGGCCCATGGCAGATTACGGGCCTGGCAGCAGCAATGGGAGGCCCGTAATCTGCCAGCACCCTATGACAAAATGGAACCCACCAGCAGTGTGAGGAGACCTGAAAGTGGCACATGGCAGAGTGTGGCGATGGAGACAGCAGCAATGGGAGGCCGTACAGGGACCCATGACACACTCTGGACCTGGCAGCAGCATGAGGAGGCGGTACAGGGGCCCATGACAGATTACGGGCCTGGCAGCAGCATGAGGAGTCGGTACGGGGGCCCATGGCAGATTACGGGCCTGGCAGCAGCAATGGGAGGCCCGTAATCTGCCAGCACCCTATGACAAAATGGAACCCACCAGCAGTGTGAGGAGACCTGAAAGTGGCACATGGCAGAGTGTGGCGATGGAGACAGCAGCAATGGGAGGCCGTACAGGGACCCATGACACACTCTGGACCTGGCAGCAGCAAGAGGAGGCGGTACAGGGGCCCATGGCAGAGTGGCGAAGCGTAAGCAGCTTAAATTGAAGGCCATACAGAGGCCTATGTTAAAAATAATAACATGTTTGGGGCATGATTCATGGCGGATTTAGTCAGTTGTGTCAGGAACTGGTGGTTTGAAATCCAGACTAATCCACGCCTGATTCATTTTCACAAACGTGAGTCTCTCCACACTTTGGGTGGACAGTCGTGTCCTCCGCGGAGTTACAATACCTCCTGCCGCACTAAACACGTGCTCCGATGCCACGCTACTGGCCGGGCATGACAGCCTTTCAAGGGCAAATTCAGCTAGTTGGGGCCAAAGGTCAAGTTTCGTTGCCCAGTAGTCAAGGGGATTGTCTACCTCGGTTGGCAGGGTGCTGTCCAAGTAGGCCCAAGCCTCTTGTTTGAGGTCCTGCTCCAGGTCCACCTGATGCTGCTGCTGCTGCGGCTGGTTAGTAGTTTCCTCACTGCGCTGGTGAAGAAAGCTACTCATCATCGACTGCAGACTGAGGCAGCCGCTGCTGGTGGAGCTGCCACTGCTCCTACCACCCCACCCCTCCCCTGCTGCCATGGCAGCGGAACGCGAGCGCACAGGGCCCACAGTGTCTGAGGATGGACGTTGGCGCACAAAGGCAGAGACCAACTGACTACATAGGTGGTTTTTATAGTACGTTATTTTGGCCTCCCTCTCAGCAGGTGTGAAAAAGGCCACCATTTTTGAACGGTAGCGAGGGTCCAACAAGGTGGACAGCCAAAAGTCATCCCTCTGTCTGATGGTTATTATTCGGCTGTCGCTACGCAAGCAACCGAGCATGCTATGGGCCATTTGTGCCAAGGAATGCGAGGGACTCCCTGCCTCCATCTCCACAGCATACTGCCACGGTGCGTCTGGGTCCTCTGTCTCCTCCTCCTCCTCCTCTACCAGATGCTCCTGCTCCTCCACTCCTGTCCGCTGAGTGGAAAAACCACCCATTTCACTCAATAATTCCTGAGCACCAATGTCCTCCTCTACCTCCTCCTCTTCTTCCTGTCCTGCCCCCACAGGGGTCATGTGGCGTTGAGATCTGTGCGCCACGTCTACCGCACCCTGACCAGCCATTGTTAACAGCATTTGTTCCAGGACGTGCAACAGAGGAATGTCGTCGTTCATCCCATAGTCCTGCCGACTCACGAATAGCGTGGCCTCCTCAAAGGGCCTGAGCAAGCGGCAGGTGTCACGCATGAGCTGCCAATGGCTGACATCTAAGTTACACAGGGGAGTACCTTTATCCGCTTGTAACATCAGGAAATCGGTGATGGCCTTTCGCTGTTCGTAAAGGCGGTCTAACATATGTAGGGTTGAATTCCACCTTGTTGCAACGTCGCAGATCAGGCGATGCTGTGGAATTCCGTTCTGCCGCTGCAGCTCAAGGAGGGTGTGCTTTGCAGTGTAGGAATGGCTGAAATGCATGCAAAGTTTACGTGACATTTTAAGGATGTCTTGCAGTGGGATGGTGGATTTTAGGAACCGCTTGACAACCAGATTGAACACGTGAGCCATGCATGGCGCATGGCACAACCTTCCTTGACGCAGAGCAGACACCATGTTCTTTCCGTTGTCGGTCAACATGGTTCCAATTTTGAGTTTGCGCGGAGACAGCCATCTGTCGATTTCTCTGTTCATTACACTCAGAAGTTCCTCCCCTGTGTGACTACGTTCGCCAAGGCATACCAGGTGCAGCACAGCGTGACACCGTTGCGCCCTGCACATGTGATATGCCGGTCGGGTAATGGGACTTGGCACGGGGGTGGCGGCTGAGGACACGGCGGAAGAAGAGGTGGTAGAGGCGGACATCTTTGCTGGACCAAGGACGTGCAAACGTGGAGGCAAAAGCGGCGTGACCTGTCCAAGTTGCTGGTGCGGCTGTGCCGGCACCACGTTCACCCAGTGGGCCGTAAATGACATGTACTGTCCCTGACCGTAGTTACAGCTCCACACGTCGGCGCTGCCGTGCACTTTGGCAGAGACCGACATGCTCAAAGACTGGCCCACCATCTCTTCTACATGTGAATGCAGGGCTGGCACTGCCTTTTTGGCGAAGAAATGCCGGCTTGGCACTCTCCACCGCGGCGCGGCACAAGCCATCATTTCTCGGAAAGGTGCTGAGTCCACCACTTGGAAAGGGAGGGACTGCAGCACCAGCAACTTGGACAGGAGGACGTTCAGCTTCTGCACCGTCGGGTGCGTGCTCGCAAACTGTTGTCTCTTGGAAACGGATTCCAAGAAAGACTGCTGACGGAATCTGTGAAGAGGAGTAGCAGGAGAAGGAGCATCTGAACGAGCGGAAGATGCCAACGAGCGACAACTCCCCTCAGCAGAGGTGTTGGAGCCTTGACTGGCTGATAGAGGGCGATTGACGTCGGGTGACGGAGCAAGTAACGGAGCGGGTGATGGAGCGGGGGCTGGGGCAGGCAGAACCGCCGTATCTTTATCACGGTTTTCCCAGGCCACCGAATGGCGACGCTGCATATGCTGACGCAACGCTGTAGTCCCAACATGGGCCCCCTGGCCACGCTTGACTTTCTGGCCACATAGTCGACATACGGCTACGTTTACTTCCTCGGGCGGCTTGACGAAAAATTGCCACACCGCCGAGTAGGAAACTTTGCCCCCGCTACTCCTCACTGGCTGACTGCTACTTCCTCCGTGCACACCGGCACCACTACTGGCCGTGGTGGTAGGCTGCAGTGGAGCTGGTGCTCTACTCCGTGGCCGTTTGCCTCCACTGACACTGCTGCGACCCTGCTGCCTCCTGGGCAACCCACCGACTGTTTTGCTCGCTGCCAAGCTGCCACCCTCTTCTCCTGATGATGCGGAAGCAATAGCCTGATGACGACGAGGCTGCCAAGTGCGATCAGCCTCATCATCATCAATTAGGGTCTCCGCCTCACTACTAGCCCCCTCGGCTGCGTGTGGGTCAGGAGACAGACCTGTCTCTAGACCGGCTACCGAGCCACTCTCCTCGCCAGGCTGCTGAAGAGGCGGATGTCTCCCCCCGTTCCTGACCGCCCTCTGTTAGCTCTTCCTCACTGTACAGTGGGGCTGAGCCCACAGCATGCGATACTTCGCTTGGTGAGGGAACACCAAAGGACAGGGGCAGGTAGAGGACACGTGATTTCAGTGGGCTTGCTCCCGGGCCATGCCAACTAACGGTTGTGTCTGACGTACCCACCGACCATTGGCTGTAGGTGTCAGAGGTGACCTGGGAAGAGGAAGACGACCGAGCCAACCAATCGATGACGGCAGGGTTGTCGGTGGAGACACGACCGCTGGATGACACCGGGAGCACTGGCCTCTGGCTGCGACTAGTGCTGCCTCGACTCCTTCCTCTGTTGCCACGTCTGCTTGCTCCTGAAACATTGCCTCCTCTGCCACTCCTCTGCGTGTTGTCTGACATACTCTTTAATTCAACGATTCTGTGTCCCTGAGTAATGATTCTGTGTCCCTCAGTAACAATTCTGTGTCCCTGAGTAACAATTCTGTGTCCCTGAGTAACGATTCTGTGTCCCTGAGTAACGATTCTGTGTCCCTGAGTAACAATTCTGTGTCCCTCAGTAACGATTCTGTGTCCCTCAGTAACAATTCTGTGTCCCTGAGTAACAATTCTGTGTCCCTGAGTAACGATTCTGTGTCCCTGAGTAACGATTCTGTGTCCCTGAGTAACGATTCTGTGTCCCTCAGTAACAATTCTGTGTCCCTGAGTAACAATTCTGTGTCCCTGAGTAACAATTATGTGTCCCTGAGTAACAATTCTGTGTCCCTGAGTAACGATTCTGTGTCCCTCAGTAACGATTCTGTGTCCCTCAGTAACGAATCTGTGTCCCTGAGTAACAATTCTGTGTCCCTGAGTAACAATTCTGTGTCCCTGAGTAACAATTCTGTGTCCCTCAGTAACGATTCTGTGTCCCTCAGTAACGATTCTGTGTCCCTGAGTAACAATTCTGTGTCCCTGAGTAACAATTCTGTGTCCCTGAGTAACAATTCTGTTTCTGTCCCTGAGTAACAATTCTGTGTCCCTGAGTAACAATTCTGTGTCCCTGAGTAACGATTCTGTGTCCCTCAGTAACGATTCTGTGTCCCTCAGTAACAATTCTGTGTCCCTGAGTAACAATTCTGTGTCTGTCCCTGAGTAACAATTCTGTGTCTGTCCCTGAGTAACAATTCTGTGTCCCTGAGTAACAATTCTGTGTCCCTCAGTAACGATTCTGTGTCCCTCAGTAACGATTCTGTGTCCCTGAGTAACAATTCTGTGTCCCTGAGTAACGATTCTGTGTCCCTCAGTAACAATTCTGTGTCCCTGAGTAACAATTCTGTGTCCCTGAGTAACAATTCTGTGTCTGTCCCTGAGTAACAATTCTGTATCCCTGAGTAACAATTCTGTGTCCCTCAGTAACGATTCTGTGTCCCTCAGTAACGATTCTGTGTCCCTGAGTAACAATTCTGTGTCCCTGAGTAACGATTCTGTGTCCCTCAGTAACAATTCTGTGTCCCTGAGTAACAATTCTGTGTCCCTGAGTAACGATTCTGTGACCATGAGTAACGATTCTGTGTCCCTCAGTAACAATTCTGTGTCCCTGAGTAACAATTCTGTGTCCCTGAGTAACAATTCTGTGTCTGTCCCTGAGTAACAATTCTTTGTCCCTGAGTAACAATTCTGTGTCCCTGAGTAACGATTCTGTGTCCCTCAGTAACAATTCTGTGTCCCTGAGTAACAATTCTGTGTCCCTGAGTAACAATTCTGTGTCTGTCCCTGAGTAACAATTCTGTGTCCCTGAGTAACAATTCTGTGTCCCTGAGTAACAATTCTGTGTCCCTGTGTAACGATTCTGTGTCCCTCAGTAACAATTCTGTGTCCCTGAGTAACAATTCTGTGTCTGTCCCTGAGTAACCATTGTGTCCCTGAGTAACAATTCTGTGTCCCTGAGTAACAATTCTGTGTCCCTGAGTAACGATTCTGTGTCCCTAAGTAACGATTCTGTGGCCCTAAAGTCTCTCTGTCCCTAACTCTGTCCCTAATACACAGAGGTCTGTCTCTCTTGAATGACCGGAGGCTAATGGAGAATTCTAAGATGGCCGCAATTTATAGCTCCACCATTACACAGTGCTGGCTGGCTGGCTGCTGATTGGCTAATGCGATCACATGTCATGAATGAATGCATTATGGGTCAGCGCGCCTTGTCTGCGCGCCTTCCCAGAGATCCCCGCTCCGTCGCCACACATGTCGCCGCCATTTTTGGGAAAATTCGATTCGTGCATCCGAAGTTTGCTAATTTTCGGATTCGGCGGGAATCGAATTTTTCCTGAACTTCGAAACGAATTCCACTTCGCCATGTTCGATTCGCTCATCTCTAATATATATATATATATATATATATATATATTTTATTTTTTTTTTTCATGGATGCACTGGTATTGGTACTGAGTATATTCATGAGTACTCCTGCTTGTGATAATAATCCCGACACCAGAAACAGATGTTTTGTGGTACAATTTGTGACAATACAAAATGTAATGATGCAAATTGCACCACAAAGAATAGCATGCAATTTGAACAGGAATGCGGTGCAATTCCTGTCCAAACTGCATGAGGTTCTCTCTCTGCTCCTGTGTGAACTCAGTTCACAGAGAAGCGATGCGGGAAACCTCCTTGCATTTATCCCATGCTGCCACAGAAGGAAAAGCCGGGGATTTGAAATCCCTATGGCTCTCTCTCCTCTTAGTGCAGTACAGCTTTTGATTGGTCCACACTGTCACGGTGCAGACCAATCAAAAGCTGTCTAGCACGTTCTGTCATCCTGGAAAGGAGATGAGAGAAAGCTGCTTCACAGGTCTGGGGATATGAAATCCCCCCCAGCTTCCTCTCCTCTCCTTGCAGGTATGACAGTTTGTGCGAGAGAAAGAGGAGAGAAAGCCATGGGTATTTCAAATCCCCAGACCTGTGAAGCATTAGTGGCGGTCCCAAATCCAACCAGAGCTCAGCAGCAGTGGAGGTCCCTGAGCCTCTCCGATGACTGTTCCTCTACATGCTGCTGCCTGGAAGTGAGGTGTCTGTGGAGTGTGGGGAACATGCCTGGGGACTCAAGGAAACTTTTCATCACCACCACATGCAATTACTTTGGGCTCCAGGCGGGGGAGGAGGAGGACTGTCCAGAACTGGACCGGTTCCTGCATCCTGCATGATGCCAATGAGTTAATTCTGTCCACCCAGAGGAGTGAGGCCTGGGTCACCTTTTCCAACAAGGTACAGATATGGGGGGTGCTGGGGAGAGGGGGCTGCATTTTATTGGAAAAGAGATGTCACAGAAGGAAAAGCTCCATGGTTTTCTCTCCTCGCAAAGTAGGGATGACAGTACAGCTTTTGATTGGTCAGCACTGTCAGGGTGCAGACCAGTCAGAAGACATCTAGCCCATACTGTCATCACTGCAAGGAGAGGAGAGAAATATGCTGGGATTTCAAATCCCCAGACCTGTGAAGTGGCTTTCTCTCCCCTTGCAGGGATGACAGTACAGGCTAGGCAGCTTCTGATTGGTCAGCACCATATGTCTCAGCAATGTAAAAAAGAGTGGGTCTTGAGCATGCCAACAGTATCTGTCTCAGGGGGCAGAATGGGGCATGGCTGATCTGCACCCAAGAGGGAGGATTCCAAGAGGACGGTGTGTCCCTATCCTGTCTCTACTCATCTGGAACCTTTCATTACCACTATTCACTGTCCCTGACAGATGGGAGAGCTGTCCCTATGCTATCTACCTGCAAGCCAGGGAGCCAGGGTCTTAAATAAACTCTGCCTGACCAGAGTCACATGGGACGACAGCATCCAACCAGATCACTTCCCCAGTGACCCTAGAAACCATAAAGGAGTATGTTCCTCACGACTTCCTCTCCCTCTGCAATGTCACTGTGGTTGAGTGCCACCTGCAATAGGGAAAATAGACTGCACCTGTCTACATGTCGCCAGGACAAGAAATAATGGGAATTATAACCAGCATGACATAGTTGGCAATAACGGATTTTTAACACTTCCCTATTCTACCCAAAAATAAAAAAGGTTTGGTTTTAAATACACTTTAAGCTGCTTAGAGGGAGGGCTGCCTACTCTCTGTAATTCAGTTTTGCATGCAGGCATTACTGCAGTGCACCAGTCCACCCTACTTTCTTTTGTCTTTATCTGGTGATCCTGGAAAACACTTGCTGGTGATGCCGGAACATCCTTCTAATAGTAGTACCAAAGGGCTTCTCACAGCCAAATTCAAGCCTGGCTTGGAAGTTCAAAGGTGATTGGTGATGCAGTGCATGAGCTTCAGGAAGTACACTCCTATTGCCCTCCTAGAAACCCTTTGAGGTGCTCTGTAGGTGCTGTGACTGCTGTGGGTCACAGAGAATCCACTTTATTGAGTGGGAAATTGAGTGGTTTTAACACATTTACAGTGTGTTCACTAGCTCACTAAATTTGACTTGTCTGGAATTCTATATTTAAAACAAAGTTTAAACTTTTTATGAGGCAATAATAAAACTATAAGAATTGAGCCTCCACTAATGAAGAATATAATGCATGTTTCTCTAGGGGGTGATCCAAAACAGAGGATGTCTGTTTAAGTTGACGGTTTTAAAAGAGCTCAGGTTTGCCAACTGTTTTATTTTCATGGACAATTTGTAAGAAAAAAACCCTTATTTTTCCTGTCTGTAAATGTTTGTGGACGGGGGAAACTATACGTGAAAATACTGGCATCCCAGCAACCAACCACCTGCTTGCCCCAGACCCCAGCATTCAGAAGAGGAGGATGTAACTTCCTCCTCCAGAACTGCTCCTGGTGCTTTGCCTCCCAGCTTCCACCATGCTGCCAAGAACAGATCGAGGTAATGGTGGCCATGTATGCCTCAATCTCTTCTGACAGGAATAAGAAATCTATAGTCGACAACCCAAGTAAGTGATTTCATTGGTTATCAATTGTGGCTTTGTTTCCACCATGCAGTTTCATAATCTGAATGATATAATTATATTAATACAGTATCACAGTTCTGTGAATCCATTCAAAACAATGGATAATTTTCTGCCCTGGCTGATCGACTCAGTTTGATCGAATGCGATCGAAATCAAGTTTAAAGCGATCGTAATGGAATTTGTGACCATTCAATTGTTTGCAGATTCAATCCCACATTAAATGGAGAATAAAATCAGCGTGTAGGGTCACCTTAAAGGGGGGGCCCTGTGGACTCTAAGGAAGGAACTTTGGGGACCCTGATGTAAGTGGGAAAAAACTCAGGGTGCCCAGATTTAAGGGGAGGGGTATTCTGGGAACCCAGATATTAAGTGGGAACTCTAGGGACCCTGGTCTAAAGGGGTGGGGTACTCTAGGGAGCCTGATAAAAGGAGGGGGCACAAGGGAACCTGATGTAAGGGGGACTCTGATGGAGACTTATGATGTAAGGGGGGGACATTTGCTATAAAGGGGGACTTATACATTGTGGGGGGATGCACTTATACATTATGTTGTACATCAAATTGCCCCATTACATTGCTCTGATCAAAGTGTTTATTGTCCCAGCAGTTGCTGGTTTTAAGAGAGTTCTTCTTTAACCACTTCAGCCCCGGAAGGTTTTCCCTTCCAGCATGGCTGGATCCAGGGGGGTGCTGGGCTGCCCCCCCAATTTAGTTATGTTCTCCCCCCCCCGGACTGCTGAGCTCCTTCCCCCCCATCCCTGAGACAAGGGAAAGAGAGCCTGGAGCAGTTAAGTCCAGAAAGTGACAAGGAAGAGAGAGCCCAGAGGAGCTGTGCTGTGCTCTGGATTTGTGTTAGAAGGGGAGATTGGGTAGATTTGTGCTAGGAGGCAGATAAGCAGGGAGATGTGTGCTAGAAGGGGAGACTGGGGGGATTTGTGCTAGGAGGGGGGATTAGCAGGAAGATTTTTTCTAGGAGGGGGGATTAGCAGGGGGGATTTATGTTGGAAGGAGAGATTGGGGGGATTTGCGCTAGGAGGGGGGATTTGTGCAAGAAGGGGGAATTGTGCAAGAAGGAGGATTGGGGGTATTTGTGCTACAAGGGGGGGTTGGAGGAGTTTGTGCTAGGACCATGTGACCATGTGACCATCCTGAGATCAGATTCCCTTACAGACACAGCCTCAATCTGCAGTGTATAGCTGTTGCTATGTTTCAGTTCTGACCCTGTCCTCTTCTCCTCTGACCCCTGTCCTCTACCCTGCTGACCCTCTGTACCCTGCCCTGCTGACCCCTGTCCTCCATCCCGCTGACCCCTGTACACTGCCCTTATGACCACTGTCCTCTGCCCTGTTGACCCCCTTTATTCTGCCTCACTGCCCCATCTTCTGCCCTACTGTCCTGTCTTTGCTCTTATAACCCCTGTTCTCCACCCTACTGACCCTGTCATCGCCTCTGTTGACCCCTGTCCTTTGCCCTGCTGACCCCTATCTTCTGCCCTACTGAACCCCTCTATACTGCCCCACTGACTCTTGTACACTCACATGCTGATTTCCCATCCTCTGCCCTGCTGACCCCTATTTTGTGCCCTACTGACTGCCTGTACACTGCCCTACTGACTCTTGTACACTCCCCTGCTGACCTCTCATCCTCTGTCCTGCTGACCCCCTGTACACTGCCCTGCTAACCCCTATACACTGCCTTGATAACCTACTATAAACTGCCCTACAAACTAATGGCCTTTGTACTCTGCCCTACAAACTGCTGACCCTATCTCTCTGCCCTGCTGGCCCCCCTGTACACTGCCCCACTGACTTCTATACACCGCCCTGTTGACTTTTCATCCTCTGCCCCCTGACAGTTTTTATTGCACCCCCACATCAGACAGGAAAGATCCGGCTCTGCAGGATAGTACAAACACCCCCCCCAAAATGACCCTTTTTGAAAAGTAGACACCCCAAGGGATTTGATAAGTGGCATGGTGAGTGTTTTGCAGATATCCTTTTTTTTACAAGGTTTTGAAAAAAGAAAAAAATCATTTTCATTATCTTTCCTCATTTTCCAAAAACTTGTGGCAACAAATGAGATCTGAAAAATACTCACTATGCCCCTTAGCAAATATCTTAGTGTCTACTTTCCAAAAAAGGGTCATTTCAGGGGGGAAGTGCTTCTACTATCCTGGCAATTCAGGGACAACATCATAAGCTTATGCCAGACCTCACCCACTCTTCTAACCACTTAAAAAACCAAACCTTTTCTGACACCTTTTGCTTACATGAAAAAAAAACAGTTTTGTTGCTAGAAAATTACTTTGAACCTCCAAACATAATATATTTTTTTAAAACAGAAGCCCTAGAGAATATGGTGGGTGTCTCAATTTTTTATGTCATACAGCATTTGCACAGCAATTTTTCAAATGACAATTTTTTCGAAAAAATATGCTAATTTTTTTAATTTTAATGCACAAAAACATATATTGCCCAATTGTTTGATAACATATAAAAGATGATGTTATGCTGAGTAATGAAATACCAAACATGACATGTTTTAAAGTTGCAAAAGCCTGTGCAACCACGTCAACTATGTAAATTTTTTAAATGTATAGGTGATGTTTTAAAAGCTTTTACAGGTTACCACTTTAGATTTACACAGGAGGTATAGTGCTAGAATTACTGCCCTCGATGTTCGTGGTGATACCTCACATGCATGATGCAATCTCTGTTCTCTTGTCTGAGAAATCTGGGGTCTATTAGACTCTAGATCTTTCCTCTGCCCTTAAAGCATCTGATCACACTAAGAGCGGTGTGATCAGATGCTTTCCCAATTTAAAAGTGAAGCTGTTTATATCTGGCGAAACCAAAATGATGAAATGCTAGTTGCTTCTGGTTTCTCAGACCATAGAGATGATTTGAGCTATTCCGGTCTCCGGTCAACTCTATGGTCAGCTGACTGAACTGCCAGCTGCATAATCAGGTTCCCTGGTGGGACAGGAAAGCCCAAGAAAGCCGTGGAAGGTGTCAGGGGGGAGGGGACATCTCTTCCCACTGCTTGTAAAAGCAATACAGTGGCTAATTAGCCGCTTGCATTGTTTTTACATGAAAGCCAACCGCCAGCTGAAAAAAACAATACCAGGATGATGTCTGTAGCTGCAGACATCCTCCTGGCATAACCACATAAAGTCCAGCTATTTACCAGTACATTGCTGGTCCTTGTTGGGCATATACATAACAGCAGAGAACATGGGCATATGATGACTCGGGTCTGTGGACCAATGTAACTGCAATTCGTTATTTTTTGTAATGCCCATGTTGAGGGTTAGGCCCAAAAAAGGTTTAAATTTGGAAATCATGATGAGTTTGCAAGCCAATTGTCTGGCAAGAGCTGAATTTGGGTGGGCGGCAATTTATTGTTGTGTGTATAAGTTGCTTTGGCCCACAATCAATTCATACAAATCTTCAGTGAAAAGGAGAGGAGGGGCTAAATGCTAGTGCTGGCAGTGAACAGGGCTGATTCTGCTAATATTGCTGTTTTGGGGACACTATACTAAGGGGGCACAAGTATAGTTCTGTTTATATATCAATATATTGATCTGTACAAACACTATACTAGTAATGGTGATTACCTTTAGCGTGAGTGCGATAGTGTGGGGGCAATCTAATGCTAGCTGACCCAGGTTGGAAGGGGCGCTAACTGACCCTTATGCTATCTGATGTCGCTAGTGGCAGTAATAAAGTTATCAGGGATAAATTCTATATCTGACACTGTACTAAAGGCATTGGCTGGGTGATGGGGTGATCAAAGGGTTAATAGCGATGAACAAAGGGATAAATGTGCTAATCTAATGTGCGTGTGTAAAATATACTGCTTTTACTCACAGTAGTGTTCTCTTTTCTCTCCCTGGACAGACAGCTCACACCGCGCTGGATGCACGCTCACACCTGGAAGTAGAAAGCAACATAAAGGTATGTTGCTTTGCCCAGACCTGCTGCGCATTGTGGGCGGGAAGTCATCAAGTAGTTTAAAAAAAAACCTTAAAAAAAAGAAAAAAAAATTATTTTAGTTTTTTTTAACATTATTTTTTATAATTAAACAAAAATACTTTCATCAGAGTAGTTCAATGTTACCATAGTAAAAATGTACTATTCTGGGGGGGGGGGGCGACTTGGGATTTTTTTTTTGTACACTTTGCTTTGCAGGAGCATTAAAGATTATGCTTGCTTTGAACTGTCATGAATGGCTTAAGTTAATGTACGAGTACTGCAGGCGGTCAGCAAGTGGTTAAGGTAGGCTCAGACAGACAAAATGATATATTTCTGTGTACAGAAAACCGTAAAAACAGAAAAAAAGAAATTTTTTTTTTTTTTTAATGATCCTTTGTTCTGAGGTTTATGTGGATCTCTGAGGCTGTCCCTTTTGACATAGGAAGTACGAGTAATTTGTGGGCAGAAAAAGTGTGTTATATGTGTGCAATGTATTCAGCAACTAGGCACAGTACCTATTTTCCTGTCATCCCCTTTAAGCTCCTCTTATTAGGTGAAGTCAGGCTGACCCAATGGTTCACTATAGCAGGCGTAGTCTGCCACAGATCCTGTTATCCTGGTGTATCTCCGGGTTCCCCCGGTCTTTCATTATCCTAGTTAAGCTCATGTTTTGTCACACGTCATGTCATGGTTTGGCATTTTGAATTGCAAAGCCAAACAGAGGGTTGTGGGTATTGTCAATGTTTACTTATTATTCAACTGCATGCCGCCCACCCACAGTACATTTACCCGGCAGTTCCAGCTTTGGGGCGAGCATGCGTGCGCCCGCTGCTAAACCACGCTCTCACTAGCTACAGAGGGTTTTTGTCAGCAGGTCCCAGCCAATGATTTATAACGGAGACCAGCTGATTGGCTGTAGCCAATCACAGCACAGAGCCCTGTCTTTATAAACATACAGGAGTTATTTTGCTAAAACTAGAGAGTTTCTTCACATAGAAACCAATCAGCTTCCAGTTTGTTTTTTTTGTCAAAGCTTAGCTGAACAAGCTGAAGTTAGAAGCTGATTGGATGGCATGCACAACCTCACCAGATTTTGCGCTCTCCAGTTTTAGTAAATCTCTCCCACAGGGCTCTGTACACAGATCAAAGATCTGGCTGTTTCTTCTCCCTGATCATGCAACAACAAAAACAGCCAAATCTGTAAGTAAATGCAGCACATATCATACAAATTACACTTGTTGGCAGTTACCCCTTCCATTTCCCCTTGATGTTATGATGTTAACTTCTTCCCAGCCTTTGTAATTAGTACAGTGGTAGTGTACAGTATTATATCTGATCAGTGTATTAGTGTCACTATTGATGTCAGTGTCAGTCAGTTAGTGTACCTCCCAGCGAGGGTGTGTTAGTGTCAGAGTGCCTGCCACACTATCACAGTCCCACTATAAGTCACTGATCACCGCCATCACCATGCATAAATTCCAGTATATATACTATTGTTTGCAGACACTATTACTTTCACACAAACTAGTTAATATACACTTATTGGGATTTGTTTTAGCAAAGACATGTAGCAGAATACATTTTGGCCTATTGTATGAAGAAATGTGATTTTCTATTGGATATGTTTTATATCAGAAAGTAGAAAATATTTTTTTTTTTAAATTTTCTGTCATTTTCATTTATATAATAAAAAAATAATAAACCCAGAGGTGATCAAACATCTCTAAAATAATGCTTTATTTGTATGGAAAAAAATGATATACATTTAGGTACAGTGTTGCATGACCAAGCAATTGCCAGTTAAAGTAGCACATTGCTGAATAGCAAAACAATGGCCTGGTTATGAAGAGGGTAAAACCTTCTGGAGGTCAAGTGGCTACATTTTGATTGGCTTAGTTTATAATATGAGTTTCTGTCATATTTTAGTTTGTCTGTACAAATAGCTCTGTCTGTAAAATTTTCATATTTTGTCAGTAAAAAAAGTGCTGGGTTCGCATCCCTGGCATAGTGACTTTTTTTTTATTCAGACCTTACATGGAAGAGTCTCTAATGAAAATATCTGCATATCTTCTAAACTCCCACTAGATGGCAATGTCTGCATGTACAGCTTGATGGACTCTAGTATTTAATAAGATATATAGTACCTGCCACACGATTTCTTTTTTTATAGCTTAATATTAGCTTTTATGTTTCTATTAACAGTAGATACAATTATACCTCCTCTCCGTGCGAATAATTTAAGAATACTGATCTTGGTCTATTTCCAGCAATGAGATTCAGGAAGAGGATGTAACAAAACTAAATATAAGATTATTAAAAAGTATCCGAAAAAAACTATTTTAAGTGAACCTTTAATTTAGTATGACGTCTTACATCATCCTCCGTATTGTATACCAGTTTTTTTTTAGAAAAAGGAGACGTGCAGTACTATAGAATTTAAGCAAACTATCAATTAATAAAGAAAAAGACATCCGTCCTGTGTGTGGGCCCCAGGTATCTTAACTTTCTCTTTGCTGTGTTGCTTGCTACCCTGATCCCAATTGCTGCCCAATTTAAAATCCAGGCACATTCAGGCAGGGGTAAGAAGGGGCACATAACACCCCTCTTGTCTTTCCACAAGTATCTCAGTAGCTAATTATTATTATTATTATTATGATACAGTATTTATATAGCGCCAAAAAGTTTGCTCAGCGCTGTACAATATAGTGGGGGAAGTACATGAGACAATACAGTAACAAAACAATACATGAGGGGTTCGAGGGCCCTGCTCTTTCGAGCTTACAATCTAGGAGGGAGGGGATAGTGGTACAGGAAGAAGTGGCTGTGGGGGATGGAGTGGTGGGAGGAGTGGAGGAGATCGGCTGTTAGGTAAGGGCGGGGTAGGCTTCCCTGAAGAGATGGGTTTTCAGGGTGTGCCTAAAGGTGAGGAGGGAAGGTGACAGTCTGATGTATTGGGGTAGTGAGTTCCAGCGGATGGGGGAAGTCCTGGAGAAGTCCTGCAGTCGGGCGTGGGAGGAGGAGACCAGGGAGCTAGAGAGTAGGAGGTCTTGTGAGGAGCAAAGAGTACGGGTTGGGTGGTATTTGGGTATCAGGTCGGTAAGGTAGTTTGGGGCAGTGTTATGAGTGGCTTTGGACATGCTAATGGACATGCCTAAATCCTGTGATGTGGAGAGTGCTGGGTGTGATGGCTAACAGGGTGCAATTAGACACCCGATTTATTATGGTCAATATCTGCAATTGTGTAGGGGGCTTTAGGAGGGTTGTAACAGCGAGCTGCAGCACTAAAGGCTCAGAGCATCAGAAGGGCATGTTAAAGCGGTTGTAAAGGCTGAAGGTTTTTCAATCACAGCCAGCAAGCTTGGAGGGCATGTGTTCTTATGGACCCATAGAGCGGGGCTCGGGAGCAAGCATGCACCAGTGCCCCAAAAGCAAGTGGCTTGCTATTGGGGGCACTGGTCAAGTGGGTGGAGCCAGGAGTGCCGGCGGGGGACCCAAGAAGAGGATCGGGGCTGCTGTGTAAAGAACCATTGCACAACGCAATGAGGAGAATCATTCATTGTCACTGTGACAAGAAAGCACATACTGTAAGGTAATAAAACCATTCCACACTCTCCTAAACAGGTTCTTGTAAGCAGGTGCAGTCTGTATTCTCCACTGCAGGTGGCGCTGGACTGCAGAGGGGAGAGGACGTTGAGGGAAACAGGGTTTCTCTATGACGTCCTCAGTCATACAGAACAGTGATCCAGTTGGATGTTGTGGTCCCTGGTGACCCGGGCAGCCATCTTGGATCAAGCAGAGTCATTTGGCACACTTTCTGAGCAGTTAGACTAGGGACAGGTTCCTCATCTGTCATGGATAGTGCTAGCGGTAGGGAGAGGTTCCTGGAGAGTAGGGAATGAACAAAGACTATGTCTGCCTTACCAGGAAGCTTCCCCTTTTGGGTTGGACTGGCCTAACCGTACTTTGCAACTGTACTGTGAGTGTTTGCGGTTGGGTGTGCCTCCCCACTAGGACTGTTTGTATTGTTGAATTACTCTTACAATACATTGCTTTTTGCAAATCAGGACTGCCCCACCATGTTACACCTACCCAACATTCTTGTCTACATAATGTCACCAGTGCAGTACAGCGCCATCATATAACTGGTGTGGTGGTGATCAGGACACTAACTGGTGACAGTTAAAAAAAAAAGTTATCAATTTTTTTCTCCTTTTTATTACATTCTTTCCTTTTTTAATGATATTTTTTTAACACACTGTGACCAGAGCAATTTAATGTTACCATAGTAACATTATACTACTCTGGGGAAGTGATCAGGATTTTTTTTTTTAATTAGCATTTTCATTTAGCATTAAGATTGCTTATAGCAGTGAATTTCACCGCTATAAGCAAGCATGTTACTGAATGAAAGTAATTCATTCATTGTGTTTTGTTGTGATTAGCTGTGATTGGCCACCGCTAATCACATGGTACAGATGGGTTGTGATTTGCCCTGTAAGTACCATGTGATCACTGTGACCAATCACAGCTAGCAACACAATTGTACACAATGAATGGCATGAACCGAAGCCAATCATTGTTTACAATTGTCGTTTGAACTGCTGTGAATGGTCACAGCGATCACATGGTACTAACAGCGGGCCATCAGTGACAGATTGCACCACAGCACGGCCACACAGTGGCTTGTACCGGGAGGACATCATATGATGTCCACGTGGAATGATGAAAATCCTGCCTGGCCGTCAATTTGCTATAGGCCGGGTGGGATGTGGTTAAAGCTGAAATTCCAGGTAGATATAATAGGCACAGATTATCCACTTGTTAGAAATTCTGTATATAACCCTACAGAACAGACATTGCACATTCCACATGTGCTTTTCTCCTTCACTACAACAAGGAAACAGGAAACTTTATTCAGAGAAAAGACATTGGGGTTTATTTGCTGGTTCACTCAGAATGGTGTGTACTTCTGCATAGAAACCAATCAGCTTCCAGGTTTTATTGCTAAAGCTTAATTGAACCATCTGAGGTTAGAAGCTGATTGGCTACCATGCACAGCTGCACCATATTCTGAGTGAACCAGCTTTAGTAAATAAACCCCTTAGAGGCTTAGAACATATCATAAATGCAGCTACAAACTTATAAAAACTGCCATCTACCGGTTGAAAAGAAGAATCAATATAACACAAATATAATTTTAAAAACTTTTTAACTGCTTTCCCGTTGCCCTATAGTAGAACTACTGCTACAGCGCTGCAAAAAATCACGTATATATATATGTGTGATTTGCATTTCTGGGTAGGGGGCGCACGCGTGCCCCCCTACCCCCGCCGCCATTGGGGGCTACGGATATCAATCACTGGGTCCCGGCCTGAGATTCCCCGCCAGCACCCGGTGATTGTCGGGCAAAGCTGACAGGGGAGAGACCTGTGTGTAAACAACCCCCTGCCAGCAAGGATATGCTGCTTTGTATTTCTCTTCACAGCAGAGAAATACAAAGCAGCATGTCTCCCTAGTAAAACAGCACACAGCGCACTATTAACCCTTTGATCACCCCAGATGTTAATCCCTTCCTGCCCAGTGTCATTAGCACAGTGTCAGTGATTGTTATTAGCACTGATTACTGTATTAGTGTCATTGGATGTCAGTGGCAGTTAGTCAGGTCCCACCGCAGTCCCGCTCTAAGTCGCTGATTCCCAACATTACTAGAATAAAAATTCCAGTATATATACCGCCATTTGTAGACGCTATAACTTTCACTACACCAATTAATGTACATATATTGGGATTTTTTTTAGCAAAGACATGTAGCAGAATAAATGTTGGCCTAAATTTATGAAGAAATATGATATTTTTTATTTTTTTACTAGACATGTTTTATACCAAAAAGTAAAAGATATTGCATGAGCGCACAATTGTTAGTCAAAATAACACAGCGCCGTATGCAAAAAATGGCCTGGTCAGGAAGGGGGGTAAATCCTCTGGAGGGCAAGTGGTTAAAGTATCCCCAACATCCCCCTTTTTCTGTCCCGTACACACCCCACACATGGGAGGCATTGATGCACACGTCTGGGGCCATAATTTACAGTTAACCCTAAACTGATAACCCGTAAAGGCTTTTAGTTGCCTGTGGAAACTTTTGTGTAGAATCGTTTTTTGCAATTCCATGGGTGTGCACAATTTTAAGTCTTGACATGTTTGATATCTGTTTACCCCATCTTTTATATTTTAGCAAAAATTTGGTGTAATCATGTGTTTGTTTGCACAAACATTTATTTTAGTGTATTTTTTCCTCAAAATATGCGTTTGATAAATAACTGAACAAATATCATGCCACATATAAAATTACAACTACCACCATTTTATTCTCCAGGGTCTCTTCTTTCATAAAATATATATTTCTGGAGGTTTACAGTAATTTGTAGCGTAAAATGTAAATTTTATTGTGTGCAAAAAATGTTATGGTAGGCAAGTGGTTAACGCATCAATACAATTAAAAATTTACTGTTTTTAATTAAAGCAGTTTAAGCACCTTAATTTGACCTGCCTCTTTTAGTCTACTGTACAGCAATCAGTACAGTACAAGGAGACAATCATGTGTGTTGCAGTACAAGGATCATGTTGATAGGATGAGAGAGCAGAGTAACATAGAGATGACCATATCAGCACGCTGCTTCTTCCTTCAATGTCCAGTCACAAGCTGGGGGTGGGAAGAAGACCTGTAAGTGAAAATGAAACTACAGTACAGATGCAGTTACCTTCCACTGCCAGGCAGAGCTGTTTGTGTGGCAGAGCTGTTTAAATTTCAGAACTGAATGGACAGAAAGTACAACCCTTTGGCTCTCACATATGTATTCCATTTGTATAGTTAACTGTTTGCCTGGGGTACAGCTTTAATGTAAAAGGAGCCGATGAAGAATAGGTGTCCTCACATGAAAGGTCACCCGCTAGTAAACTTCCTACCATTTGTTTATCTATTCAGAGCTGTTTGCCCTACAGAGCCATTTAGTTGGCATTGACAAGTTAGGACTTTGGTGAATGATGGCACATACTAACATCAAAAGCTCACCTGGCGGGTTCACTCAGCTTTATATGAGCAATCATGCATTTCATGATTCATTTTATCTTGCAGGCAACTTTCTGGAAAATATTGTATTGTACTGGATAGAACAAGAGAACAAAAACCGAGCCATTTTATCACTGAGGAGAGGAATATAAAGAGGCTTGTTTGGGCCCAGCAACGTCGCTGTGCAGGTGACTGATGTGACCTTGCTGCGTTACTCAGTACAATGGCAAGGTACACAGTTCTGACTTGTCAGAGTCAAGTTTCGCCAGTTTAATTAATGCCTGTGTTCAATCGGAGGGCTGATATTTATTAACCAGATCATGGCCATCTGGGAAACCTTGAAAGTGGTGGATTTGTCAGTATGTCAGATTGGTTTGTTAGAAAACAGAAATGAATTATTTCCCTTGGTAAAATACAGAGACTGAAGCAAGCCCTGAGTCCCACTTATTAGCCTAGCAGCAAATGTTTGGGCTCAGAAGGGTCTATGATTGTGTATGCACACAGCCGTCTGGTGAGTCTCAGGGGCAAACAGTCAGTGGTCAGTACCAGTATAAGGTATTATAGATTAGTGTGGAGTACATAACCTAACACAGAGGATATATTATACAGCCATGTTAATATAGACCAGGAGTCTCCAAACCTTGGAAACAAAGGGACAGTTTACTGCCCTTCAAACTTTAGAGGGTCCGGACTGTGGCCAGTGGGAGTACAATATGTCCTGGTATTGTTGGGAGTAAACAGAGCCATAAGCTTGGTGGTCAGTGGGAGTAAAAGAATGACATCATTGGTGTCAGTGGGAGTAATAGTGCCCCATCATTAGTGTCAGTGGGAAAATTATTTCCCCATCTTTGGTGTCGGTGGGAGGAATAGTACCCCATTGTTGGTGTCAGTGGGAGGAATAGTGAACCAAGGGCCGGATAAAGGCAAGCAAGGGGCCACATCCAGCCCTTGGGCCACAGTTTGGAGACCCCTGATATAGACCATACAGCTGTACAGCAGTGCGCAATAAAAAATGTACAGAAGTGTGAACAGAATGGAGTAGTGAGGAGTATATAATGTACAGCACAATGTCCAAAGCTGAACGTCATAGAGCCCAAAGTGGAGCATTGAGAATTTTAATGCATAACATAGTGTGCATAGTGAAGTGGTGTAACGTTTAATGTACAGTACAACCAGGGCCAGGGATATGATACCACCAGTGCTCCTGTACAGGGGCCCAGATCAGCAGGGGGGCCCAGGCAACTTTGTGAAACAGATGTGGGCAGGGAGGGTGATTGACACAGCGGGGGGTTGGGGGGCAATTACTGGAACTGATCCCCTGTATGGCTCTCTGCAGCAGTTGAGGAGCTGGCTTTTAGCTGCTCCAGGGAGAGCCATACAGGGGATTGGTTCCAGTAATTGCCCCCCCACCACACACATCACCCTCCCTGATCACCATTTCCCCCTGCTGCTCAGGCCCCCCTGTGTGCCCCCCCCAGTGCTGCTGGCTTCCTTCCTCTTCTTTCCACCAGAAGCTGCAAGTACACAATAGGATCCTTCAGTTTGGAGAGTGGGGGAAGAATCCGGTAAATATGTCACATTTGCAAAGGAAGAAGTGTTGGTCACGCACTGGAGGAATGATGAATGATAGGTTTATTATTCCATAAAATACAAATAGCACCAGGACATATGCAGAGCTGTTAACGCATTTCACACGATCAAGTGCTTAATCATAACAAAAAGAAAATCGAAAATGCTATCTTATATAGGCATTAGTCAATGAGAAACACCTGTCTTACTCAACACTGTCGAATACCAAGGATACGCCTACTGATACAATATTGCAGAATATCTAAACCCATTGTGTCAGAAAACCATAAAAGAAACGGAAAAAAAAGGAAAAATTAAAAAATATTTAAATGGAAATAAAAAGCGAAAAAGAAAAAAAATATATAAAAATATACATGCCTAAGCAAATATACCACTTGAGTAAATGTACCCAAAACAAGTGCATAAAAACATATAAAGTCTACATATGTTCCATGTACATATAATAGTAGATACAAAAAGTGCACATCTGTTCGGGATAAAAATGTAAGGAGACCATTTATATTCAGACAGATATGTATCAAAAAAGAGCTAGAACATCCAATATATATATATATATATATATATATATATATATATATATATACATATATATATATATATATATATATATATATATATATATATATATATATAAATACATATACATATAAGAAAAAGTCCAAAAAGAAGAAAAAAAAATAAAAAAGAGAAAAAGGAGATATATATTGGAGGGGCAAGAAAAAGCATATGAAATGTATATATATATATATATATATATATATATATATATATATATATATTAGAGAAAAAAACATATATAAGCATACGTATGTGCACACATAAAGAACACAATGCATCCACCAATGCACACACACATATAACAAGCCCCCCATATATATATAAATCATATAATGGAGTATAAAAAATGTATAACAACATTAACACGTGGTGCAAATATGGATGCATGTGTATGCACGCATGCACACATAAACCAAAATGCAAATGTATTTTATGGAATAATAAATCTATAATTATCATTCACCATTCCTCCAGTGTGTGACCAACCCTTCTTCCTTTGCAGCATGTGTGGTGGTGAGCCAGGGTCTGCACCCGTTTTGGTTTGATGTGGATTGTTGGCCTGGAGCTGTAATTTCTTTGTTTCTTAAATATGTCACATTTACCAGCCACTTTCTTTCCTGAAAAAACACAATGAGTGATCTTTACTAATCACTCACTGTGCTCGTTCATAACTGAGACATAGTAAACGCTTTAGAAAGGGGCCCTGACAGGTTGCATTTATGGGGCCCCATGGTTTCTAACAACAGCCCTGAGTACAGCATAGTGTACAGAGTGTAAACAGAATCCTCCTGCGCTTAAAGGAAGTGATCCCTAAAAATAAAACAGCTGACACTCTGAACTGATACCTTAACAGTATTAAATAGAATATCACACAAAATTAGTGCCGCGCTAACCTACCTACATCTCAAAATCATATATTATAATAGTGCTATAATAAATGAAATCATTATGGTTGACAGTAAATAAATAATAAATATATTGATTGGGCTATATATTTATTATTTATTTACTGTCACCCATTTTGATTTAATTTATTATAGCACTGTTTTAATATATGATTTTGAGATGTATGTAGGTTAGCGTGCCACTAATTTTGTGTGCTAGTGTACAGAGTGGAGCTGTGTGCAGTATAATGTATAGCATAGTGTACAAAGTGTAGAGGTATGCATTAAAAGGTACAGTTGCAAGAGAAAGTATGTGAACCCCTTGGGATTACGTGGAGTTTTACATGAAGTGGGCATAAAATGTGCTCTGAACGTCATCTAAGTCACAACAATAGAAGAACACAGTCTGCTGAACATAATGCTACACAAACGTCAGATGTTGCCATGGTTTAATTGCACATAACATGTAAACATTCACAGTGCAGGGAGGAAAAAGTATGTGAACCTTTGGACTTAATAACTGCTTGACCCTCCTTTGGCAGCAATAACCTCAACCAAACGTTTCCTGTAGTTGCAGATCAGACCTGCACAATGATCTGGAGTAATTTTGGACCACTCCTCTTCACAAAACTGTTTCAGTGTAGCAATATTCTTGGGATGTCTGGTGTGAATCGCTCTCTTAAGGTCATGCCACAGCATTTCAATCGGGTTGAGGTCAGGACTCTGACTGGGCCACTCCAGAAGGCGTATTCTGTGCTGTTGCAGCCATTGTTTTGTTGAATTACTTGTATGCTTTGGGTCATTGTCCTGTTGCATCACCCATCCTCTGCGGAGCTACAGTTGGCGGACAGATGGTCATACGTTTTCCTGCAAAATGTCTTGATAAACTCTGGAATTCATTTTCCCATCAATGACAACAATCCGTTCAGGCCCTGAGGCAGCAAAGCAGCCCCAAACCATGATGCTCCCTCCGCCATGTTTCACAGTGGGGATGAGGTTTTGATGTTGGTGTGCTGGGCCTTTTTTTCTCCACACATAGTGTTGTGTGTTCTTCCCAAACAACTCAATCTTG
The DNA here is from genome assembly GCF_062004578.1 of Staurois parvus. Taxonomy (NCBI): domain Eukaryota; kingdom Metazoa; phylum Chordata; class Amphibia; order Anura; family Ranidae; genus Staurois; species Staurois parvus. The sequence goes on from NW_028317806.1 coordinate 1,242,201, forward strand.
GTTTCATCTGTCCACAGTATATTTTGCCAGTAGTGCTGTGGAACATCCAGGTGCTCTTTTGCAAACTTCAAACGTGCTGCAATATTCTTTTTGGACAGCAATGGCTTCCTCTGTGGTGTCCTCCCATGTACTCCATTCTTGTTTAATGTTTTCCTTATTGTAGATGGGTCAACAAAAATGTTTGCATGTGCCAGAGATTTCTGTAGGTCTTTAGCTGACACTCTGGGATTCTTCTTTACCTCATGCAGCATTCTGCGCTGTGCTCTTGCAGTCATTTTCACAAGACGACCACGCCTAGGGAGAGTAGCAACAGTGCTAAACTTTCTCAATTTGTAGACAGTCTGTCTTACCGTGGACACATGAACATCAAGGCTTTTGGAGATACTTTTGTAACCCTTTCCAGCTTCATGCAAGTCAACGATTCTCGATGGTAGGTCTTCTGAGAGCTCTTTTCTGCGAGGCATGGTTCACATCAGACAGTGCTTCTTGAAACCAGTAAACCCAAAACAGGTGTGTGTTTTATAAGGGCAGGACAGCTGTCAGCAACACATCCAATATCATCACACTGATTGGAGTCAAGGTTGGCTCACTCCTGGCTCCAATTAGCTCTGGGAGAAGTCATTAAGCTAGGGCCTCACATACTTTTTCCTCCCTGCACTGTGAATGTTTACATGTTATGTGCAATTAAACCATGGCAACATCTAATGTTTGTGTAGTATTATGTTCAGCAGACTGTGTTCTTCTATTGTTGTGACTTAGATGATGTTCAGAGCACATTTTATGCCCAATTCATGCAAAACTCCACGTAATCCCAAGGGGTTCACATACTTTTTCTTGCAACTGTATGTCACTGTATACAAATTGGAGTACAGAGTGCACAGAGTGGAACAATGTACAGTAGTTAATGTACAGTACACTGTACAGAGTTCAGCAGTGTAGAGTATACGACATATCAGCATGGATGTCACTCCACTTCCTCCAACTCAATCTTTCCAAAACTGAGCTCTTAGTATTCCCCCCAGCCCGTGTCCCCCCTGACTTCTCCATCAAGATCAATAACACAATCATCAGTCCCTCCCCTCATGCCAGGGTACTAGGTGTAATCCTAGACTCCCATCTGTCCTTTCAGACCCAAATCCAATCACTGTCCAAATCTTGTAGACTTCACCTCCGCAACATCTCCAAGATACGCCCGTTTCTAACCTCGGAAACCACTAATCAACTTATTCACTCCCTTGTTGTATCTCGCCTTGACTATTGTAACTCCCTCCTCATCGCAGGCTATCCCCTCTTCAGTCTATCATGAATGCTGCTGCCAGACTTATCCAACTTACTAACCATTCTATATCTGCCATCCCTCTCTGCCAATCCCTCCACTGGCTTCCCATTGCCCAACAGATAACATTCAAAACATTAACAATAACGTATAAAGCCATTTATAACTCTGCCCCAAATTACATTAATGATTTTGTCTCTAAACATCACCCAAACCGTACTCTCCGCTCCTTGCAAGACCTCCTGCTCTCTAGCTCCCTTGTCTCCTCCTCCCATGCTCGTCTCCAGGACTTCTCCAGAGCTTCCCCGATCCTCTGGAACTCTCTACCCCAATTTATCAGATTATCGCCTACTCTGCTCACTTTTAGGCAATCTCTGAAAACCTATCTCTTCAGGGAAGCCTATCCTGCCCTCAGCTAATAATGGAATCTTCTACTCTTCCAGCCAGTCCATCCCCCAAAGTTACTTCCTTTTGTACCACTAGCCCCTCCCTCCTAGATTGTAAGCTCCAAGGAGCAGGGCCCTCCTATCCCTCTTGTATTGAACTGTATTGTTACTGTATTGTCTCCCGTTATATTGTAAAGTGCTGAGCAAACTGTTGGCGCTATATACATTCTGCATAATAATAATAATAATAATGTAAAGCACACAATTTGTAGCAGTGTACAGAGTGAAATAGTATACAATGTATTGTACAGCTCAGAGTGAGGAGTCAAGCGATGTGGAGTGTATAATTTACAGCACAGTGTAGAGAGTGGAAGGGTGCAGAATATATAAAGTACAGCACAGTGAAAAGAGTTCAGCTCTGTACAGAGTGCACTAGTGTGCAGTATAATGGTGAGAAAAGTGTACTGAGTGAAGCAGTGTAATATATAGCACAGTGTACAGAGTGGAGCAATGTTCAGTATAATATGTAGGACAGTATGTAGAGTATAGCAGAAGGGAGTATATAATGTACAGCACAGTGTACAGAATGAGGTGGTGTGTAGTATATGGTGAATGAGCTAGCAGGTGTTAAAGCAGCATGTAATGGTGGTGGGAGGTCAGATGCCACTGAACCTGTAAAGGGGTGGTTTTGGCGCTGCCACTAAATTTTCAGTAGCATGGAGGCTGGAGTACCCGCACTTGTAGCTGTTAGATTTATAGAAGTGTGCACAGAGAGCTGGGCTCAGAACACCAGCAGATACTCTCAGGCACTGGATCAAGACAAATGTAGAGTCTCTAGAGCAAGACAACCGGCTAACACCATTGTACCAGTGGAATAAACAATGATTTAGGACCTGTCATAAGTAATTCTACTACTGTAATTGATTGCCTGCATCCTGGAGAATGGTTACTTTGCAGCACTATAACATTGTTTGTTTTTGTACCTTCACTATCTATATAGTTACATAGTTAGTCTGGCTAAAAAAAGACAAAAGTCCAGCCAGTTCAAGCATAGAAAAAAAAAAAGTTATAATCCTACACCCGCAGTTGATCCAGAGGAAGGCAAAAAAACCCCAGCAAAGCATGATCCAATTTGCACCTGCTAGGAAAAAAATTCCTTCCTGATCCCCCGAGAGGCATTCGGATATTCCCCAGATCAACTTTACCTATAAATGTTAGTATCCAGTTATATTATGTGTATCTAAGAAAGAATCCAGGCCTTCTTTGAAGCAATCCACTGAGCTGGCTAGAACCAACTCTTGAGGGAGTCTATTCCACATTTTCACAGCTCTTACTGTGAAGAAACCTTTCCGTGTTTGAAGATTAAATTTCTTTTCCTCCAGGCGTAAAGAGTGCCCCCTTGTCCTCTGTGATGACCTCAGGGTGAATAGCTCTACACCGAGTTCACTATATGAACCACTGATGTATTTATACATGTTGATCATATCCCCCCTTAATCTCCTCTTCTCAAGAGAGAATAAATTCAGTTCCTCTAATCTTTCCACATAGCTGAGCTCCTCCATGCCTCGTATCAATTTGGTTGCCCTTCTCTGCACTTTCTCCAGTTCTCCAATGTTCTTTTTGTGAATTGGTGCCCAAAAGTGAACTGCATATTCCAGATGAGGTATTACTAATGATTTGTACCGGGGTAGAATGATATCTCTCTCTCTGGAGTCTATACCTCTTTTAATACAAGAGAGGATTTTGCTCGCTTTAGAAGCCGCAGCTTGGCATTGCATGCCATTATTAAGCTTGTGGTCTATCAGAACTCCCAGATCCTTCTCCACCATTGATTCCCCCAGTTGTACCTCCCCAGTATATAGTTTGCTGTTAGACATTGCCCTGTTCTCCACAAATTTCAAGACTGCCAAATTCATTTGCATGCTTTTGTGTATTCAATGACTTCATCAATCACTACAGCCTTCTTGATTCTGTGCTGTGCAAGCTGCATATACAAGACCTACAGAGGGCAGCACATGGAATGCAGCAATACCTGCTGAAATTCAGACCATACAAAAAAAGATTGTGCCAACCATATGGATTCGGTCATGATGAAGGATGAAAGCCAGGATCAGAATTAAAGCCACTCGTCAAAGCTTTACATGCATTTAAATGCAACATTTTCATATTCTATCAGCAAATACTTTTAATATGGACAAATATTGCATAGAACACAGTTTAAAAATAAGTTTAGCAATTTTTTCATTGATTACATATGTGGAGTTAAAAAGAAAATAGACAGTATATAGGGACAAGATGTTTTGACTTTAATGCTCTTTTTGTGTGTGTGGAGGAAAAAGCTCTTCTCTTTGGTATGACATTATATCCTTATTTTATTATGCACAGTAAACTTGAAATTCCTGACCGCTTGTGGAACAACTTTGTGTCCCCTTTGTTGTGGCAATGACAGTTACATGGCTTTGGTTTCTTCCAGTATTAAAGTCATGGGTGGCCACTTTGCTACTTACTCCCCACCACCCACAATTTAGAATCTGTGTTTACACAATAAACTAAATTGCTTAGAACTTGATGATGTCCCTCTAATTACAGCCTCTCTTGTCAGGAAACAATTGTACATGACACTATAGAAGTTATGGACTGGTAGTAAATTCGTAACAGTTTCATGTTTGCGGCCTTGTATCCTTATAAAGATCCATATCTACCACAAGACCATATTCTGAATGTCTGAGGTCAGTTTGAAGATGGCAAATCATTTGTGATGTCTTCTGCATTATGGAATTAAGATGGCTTAAGTAATGATAAATAAACCCATCTTTATATTAAAGGGAAATCATTGTTTCTTTTATTTATTTTTTTTATCTTTTATGTTATGTTCAATACTCAAAATACCAATTTGCACAAAAGTGATGTTCAAGTTACAGTTGGAGTTGGTGAGCTGAGTCAGTTTTGGATATTCTCCACTGTTCCTGTCAACTTGAGAGTCTTGTTTTATCCCACCCATCTTTGATACAGAGTATCAAGAACACAACAGGTATATTTGTCACCCTTTTCATCACCACACTTTGTGTCCTGACATACAGTGCATATTCTGCACAGTGCATCTCCAACACAAGCTGAGAATGGACACCCCACTCTTCCAATATCCTTACTGCAGGTCCCCCATAGATGGGCTCTCCAAATGAACCCAAAGGGTTACAAAGGCTACAGGCTTACATATGAGAATACGGGGGGGGGGGGGTAGCCTATTCCTATCGCCCTCTTTCCCAGGCTCTTCCGGCTCCAGCTTATATAGAAAATACTAACTCCACCCACTATATTCACCCAGGGGAGGGACCTAACTAAAAGTGGTACCCCGCAGACTCACTAACCTATTCCAGCAGCGCTCATCCCTCATCCTGGACTCTCAGGTGAATACTGCACAGAATAGACCATCAGCTTCCTGCAACATTTAGGATCTACTGACTGCTGGAAGAAAAAGAGTGAAGAGGACTTGTGACATCACTGGACCAGCCTGAAAACACACATAAAGACTAAAGCAGAAGGATTTACCCCCCCAAAGGGGGGGGGGGTGTTGGGGTCTGCTCCACACGCAGGGAAGCCTGAACCTACAGTTGGGCTTTCATATTATACCAACCAACCACTGGAAATAGCAAGAGCTTGTGACAGTCACAGGTACACTGGGAATATGTAAACAATATAAAAACACTAACCTGAATGCTACCATAGTAACAATCACTAATAAAGCTGTGATGAATCAAATCTCTGCAAGGAGAGAATGCAGGAAACTTCTACACTGCCTACATCCCTACTCCTACCTAATCAGATTTACAGCCCTACCTCCCCCATTCCACATTCCCAATTAGGTCATAAATAATCATAAACATTTTACAGTTATGAATTAAGCAGTCAAGGCTTTCTTTCATTAGGGAATATCGTCATTTCACTTCAATATGCTGCACTATTTGTGTTAAATGTTTAGTAAATGTAAGCCACAATAAAACAAGAGTTTATAAATTTGTAAAAATGAAAAAATAACTAAAGCCATTATATCAGGGGTAACCAACCTTAAAGAGGCAGAGATCTACCTGAACAACATGGAAGAAGTCAAAGATCACCGGGCACAGTGTCACCTCCTCACACCTGACTTAGGCCTCATGCTCACAGGTTGTTTTAAAAACGCTCCTCCTCTTGGCAGCAGAGATTTGGCAGAAAAAGCACACAATGCTTGTCAAAGTGTCTAACGCTTTTACAAGCATTTAAGTGCGTTTACAAGTGCCAAATGATTGGGCGTTAATTAACCACTTGACCTCCAGAGGATTTACCCCCCTTAATGACCAGGCCTCTTTTTGCTACTCAGCGCTGCACTAATTCAACTGATGATTGCACGGTCATGCAATGCTGCACCCAAACGAAATTTACATCCTTTTTTTCACACAAATAGAGCTTTCTTTCGGTGGTATTTGATCACCTGTGCACTTTTTATTTTTCACGCTATAAACAAAAAAAGACCAAAAATTTTGAAGAAAAACAATATTTTTTACTTTCAGCTATAAAAAATATATAGTAAACTCAAAGTTGGGTATAAATTTAGGCCAAAATGTATTCTTCTCCATGTTCTTGGTAAAAAAAATCCCAATAAGTGTATATTGGTTGCTTTGTGTGAAAGTTATAGCGTCTACAAACTATGGTATAGATACTGCAATTTACGCCATTTTTTTGCTATACAGCACTGCGCTAGTTTAACGGACAATTGCGCGGTCATGCAATACGGTACATAAATGAAATTTACATCCTTTTTTTCCCCACAAATTGAGCTTTCTTTTGGTGGTATTTGTTCGCCTGTGCGGTATTTATTTTTTGCGCTATAAAAAAAAAGGCTGACAATTTTGAGGAAAAAGAACAATATATTGGACTTTTTGCTATAAAACATGTCCAGTAAAAAAAAATTTAAAAATCAAATCTAGTCATAAATTTCTACCAAAATGTATTCTGCGACATGTCTTTGCTAAAAAAAACCAATACGTGTAAATTAATTGGTTTACGTGAAAGTTCTAACGTTTACAAATGGAAAGATACTGGGATTTTTAGTTTTTTTTTTATACTAAGAATGGCAGCGATCAGCGACTTATGGCGGCGATCAGTGACTTATGACGGGACTGCGGCGGACATTCTGACATTGGGGGGTACTGACTTGGGGTCACTGACATCCCCAGTGACACCAATACAGTGATCAGTGCAAAAAAAAAACACTGACACTGTACTAATGGCACTGGGGAGGAAGGGGTTAAGTTTATTATTCAGGTAAAGGGTTAACTGTGTGAGGGGGAGTGTTTTACTAGGGGGCGGGGGTGTGTACTGCAGGGAACACTGCTGATCGGGAGAGAGAAACTCTTCTGTCCCGATCAGCGTGTCCTGGAGCTGTCAGGGAACTGACAGAAAGCACAGCTACTGCAGCTGTGCTCTCTGTCAGCGATTGCCACCGATCGCCAGGACATAGCCGGTAACGACCGGCTGTGACCCGGCGACTGACATCCGCGGCTGTGATCGGCGGGACAGGTAGGGCGGCGGCGTGCCTCGCACGCGCCCCCTACCTGTTTACAAAACACACGTTTTAAAACATGCTTTTGTCCAGCCGTGCTGCCCTGCTGCCTTATTTATACAGTGGCTGGGCGGCATGTGGTTAATAATAATTTATTCTGGCCACTAAAATGAATAACCGCTGAAACGTTGCTGCTCCTGGATGCACTGGCCCTTGGTTTTTTTTTCCTGCTGGCAAAGGCTACTGCTACTAAAAGCTTCCAAAACTCTATGTGTGCATGGACACATAGGATACCATGTTTGGAAGCAGTACAAAAAAAAACACCTCATGCCCCTAAAAGTAGCTGCAAAAATGCCCTGTGTGCATGAGGTCTTAAACGTCTAATTGCCGTATTACCGCATCACAATTGTGTGCATTGCATGGCAATCATGGGATTAAATCAGGTGGTGAAGTGGTAACATATAGCCTTCTCACCACCCATCAAACACACTCTGATCGCTTTTCAGAGGAGCAGCAGTTCTTGCTGCACTTGTGAATGAGCCGTTAGTTGCCTTTGACAGCAGCACCTCTGGGGCTCGTTCACATATTGGGTGGTGGTAAAGCCCTGCTACTGAGTTGGAGTTTTGCCACCTCCAATCATTACTCCCTTTAGCTGCTAAGGCATCAGCCAAAGGTGTACAATGCAGCAGCAGGAATTAAACACCCTGTTGCTTTTGCTGGGTACTACCATTTGTGTGCCATATATGGAACAAAATTTGACCGGTCCAGATTTTATCAATCCACTTGTGTACAGCCAGCATGTCGGGTTTTTGCTGAATGATCAGTACCATAGCCGGCAACCCTGATCATTGTAATCTGATGGTGAGAAAGTTGCCCTGTTGTCAGAATACAAAAGCTCAGGGGGAAGGATACCTCAAATGTATGTATTGGGGAATCAGCTCATTTTTGTTCATTTTAATCTGCTGACTGAACAAAAAGAAAAAAATATTTATTTATTTCAGGTACTTACTTATATATAGCCGTCAATTTACGCAGCGTTTTACATATGTATTGTATATTCACATCAGTCCCTAACCCTCAAGGGGCGTACAATCTAAGGTAATCATATATGGCCAGCTTAACACTTTAGGGTTTTTTTTTTATTGGGTTTCTGAAACATGGAAAAAATTACACATGTACAGAAACACAGTGTTCAACAGTAATTTGTCAAACAAATCCTCTCGAAGCAAGGTAAAGGTGTACAGATCAAAAACCGTAGCAAAGGGTTAACCATACATAAACACTGTGAATTGGGAAAAACACAGGCAACTAAAACAAAAATCTAGAAAACAATGGTAAAATTAGAGAATACGTGTCCTAACCCCCAAAGGAAAATCTGGGGAAATCAGACACATAACGCATCATAAAGGAGCATAAGAAACCTAGACCACATACCAGGAGCATGGATGGGGTACACCCTACTCAGTTAAGGCCTTGTCACAGAGAGCAACCTTTAGGTGTTAATTCCTTCCCACAGGGATCACAATACTCTCTAGACAAAGCCTTCATCTGCTTTTCTCTTCAGAATGACAGAAACAATTTTGTTTAGTCATCGCCCAGGGTCACTATCCTGGCCTGAGATGGTGACTCAGAGATGACAAAAACATATAAATCCTGCAACTGGATATTTCTATTTTTTGAATTTTTCACATAGTGACGCCCTCCATGTTCACTGCTTAAAAAGCCAGTTATAGACCTGGGCAGGTGATCAGTTTTTTGTATATAAATCCTGCAGCCTGTGCAGTTCTTGGCTGTGTTTACATATGTCTAACACAGATCAGCCCCTGCTGCAGCCTCTCACCTTGTGAATTGCTACAAAGGGGAGAAGGATACTGAGGAAATGCTCCTCATGCCTGCTAACCCGTAAAGTTATGATATGCCCCTAGGTAGTTAGGCCTTGTTGTTTTTTTGGTTTTTTTTAGAAAGAGGTTGGGTAGCAGCCTGAGATGAGTCAGCCTGGAAGTGAGGTAGTGAGTTCACCTCAGGACAGGCTGGGAAGCTCTACTGGTCAGGACTTCTGTAGCCCCCCCACCCTTCCATAAACTCAAAGAACTTTCTGGAAGAGGGGTGGAGAAGGGGAGGAGGACGAGTTCTGTATGTTCATGGGAGCTTGGCCAATCCCCAGGAAGGAGGCTGGGCATGGTGACCAAAGACAACCCTTAAATTGGGCAGAGCCTAAGCAGCAAGGAGAATTGGGTGGAAGATGGATGGAGAGAAGGCTGGAGGGGGCCCCAGGGAGGGGAACCTACTTATATGTGGGAAGCAATTATGGAGGACCTCCACTGTGCCAAGTCTCTTAGGGAGGACATCCTGTGCAGCAGGGAAGGAGCCAGTCCAGCGAAAAACCCAAAAGCAGCAACCAACTGACCACGCTGACAGGACAGTGTGAGTACTCCTACACCCCCTAGGCCAGATAAAGGGAGAGGGCAGTCAGGTGTAACTAGTTCTCATCCGGGACTACTTAAAGTGGTTCTAAAGGCTCAAGGTTTTTTATCATCATACACTGTATGCTTGAAGGTAAAAAACCTTCTGTGTGTAGCACCCCCCCAGCTCCCCCTAACACTTACCCGAGCCCCATCCAGTGATGTCCATGAGAGCCTCAGTTCTCCGGGGACTCTCACTCTTAATTGGCTTAATTGGCTCCCGCTGCTGTCAATCACAGTCAGTGAGCCAATTAAGAGAGAGAGGGGGTGGGGCCAAGCTGTGGCTCTTGCCCGGATCAACTGGAGCGTCCCATCACTCTGTGAAAGTCTTTCTGCTGCTCAACAGTTGTTTGGTGTTAAAGACTATGCTCACTATTCACCTGCTCATGTCAGTGAGAGGGTAGTGCTACAGTTACTAAAAAGTCCACTTTAGGCAGAACTTACTATGAGATGTATACAGCCATCGCTGACCTCCTTCTTTAGTTGCCAGGCTCCAACTTCAAATACTTTTCAAGTGACTGACCCAGAATCAGTTAATAGATCAGGAGTCCTACATTCACCTACTGCGTACTTGTTCTGGGTCCATGTGCCTGAGAAAACTGAAGTCAGAGGACTAGCATGACAGCCAGAAAACAGGTGTTAGCATTCGCAGTATAACTATTTCTCTGATTCATTTGGGGCTAATGGTACCCACAAAACAAATGAAAAAAAAACTTAACATCTGGATTTTGCAGTTGCTTTAATCCTAAACTTCGTTAGATCACGTCATGCGCAAGAAATAAAAAAAAATGTAAAAAATCTTTTATTTTTAATACCATGAGAGTATAGGAGTAAGATGGGTGAACTGTATTACTGGAATGCCGATACTGTCGTGTGTAATATAATCTTTGTCATATTTTTTCCTGTGATTTGACCACCATTTATTTTCCTTAATGTATCCCAGTAAAATGCTTTGGCATGATGCCATGGTCGTGGACCGCACACGTTTGTGTGATAAAGACATTTATCTGATTTAAACGGAGAAAGCCAGCAATGTCACCTTCAGCTACTCCTAGTAATTAGGGATAAAATTGCTCGGGATTAAGTCATCCTTATCTAAAATGATCAAATAGTGTATAACTGTTAAAGTGCTTTAAATCATCCGTAGTGTAATAATTCCTCTATGTATATGTTACAAGTGTGATCGAAGCCACATGGAGCAGACAGTGAAGTAGTGTTTGCTCGATGGCAACTGCTGTTCTGTATGGGCCTAACATACTCCCAAAATTTGGGAGTGGGCTGGGGAAGTATCAGTTCTGTTACAACAAAAGGAAATTGCCAATTGCTGCGCTATAGGGATGATTTCTTTTTACCACTTCTATGCTTGTGGATCTTAGTCCTACAGAGTACTGTCTCCTTAAAGTCAAGATATAGTCAAGATATAGGTTTATTCAAATGCTAATTTAGATAGAAACTGTACACACAGCCATCTTGCCACAGGCTGCAAACACCAGATACCTACCAGCTTGTGCCTGTCTACTACATCAGTCCAAGCACAAACAAGTCTTTGCAAGAACAGTTCCCATCTTTTGAGTCCTGATAAAGGGTTGAGGGGTTAAAGCTTAGCCCGGGACGGACTGACCATATAGGCCCTCGAGCACAGCTCAAGGGCCTGGGGTCAGTAGAGGGCCCCATGAGATGCCCCTGGTACCTTTTATACTCTTTTCTAGGTGTGTTTTGAGTGTGGGCGAGGACACAGGAGCCCCATGATTTCCTATTGCCCGGTTGCCCCATGAGTTGTCAGCCCACCTCTGGGCTTAGCCCCCAAAACATGTTGGCTGGGTGCACATATGATTTTACATTTGATTATTTCTGAACCTGGACTTTAATAGCACAGTATGATGCTTCTATTTCATAAGTATTTTATCCAGTCATGACCCAAAGTGACTAGGAAAACCCTTTGGTGTGCAGTTAAAGTGGTTGTAAACCGCGACATATACCCAGTGAAGTGACTTGCCTCAGGTGATACAAAGAGATAAAACAACTCCACATACATAAGTTGTACCAGTTTATCTACGCCGTCTTCCCCCTACATCCATTCAAAGTGCAGAATTTTCACAGGATCGCTCAGCTCTGAAAAGCAGGGGGTGGACAGCTGAACGTACATCAGTGAGGAGAGCTGTGAGAGCTGATTGGAGAAAAGGGACACACCTCCCTTCATACAGCACACAGGAACAGAGCTGAGGCTGTCAATCACAGGCTGTGTCCTCCCCTGTCAGGAAAACTCATCAGAAGTGACTCATGTTTATAACAGAGCAATGGGGTAGCAGACAGAAATGACACGTAGTGCTCTGGATTGAAACACGTACACAATATATAGGGATACTTTAAGATCTCCACCCTATTGTGCGATGATGAGAAAAAGTTTCAGCTAATCCTGCACAATCTATCCACTTCCTCAAGCATTCTTATCTGGCAGGACACAGTGAAGACCAAAGCTAAAGCTGAATTAGGCTTAGCTCTCTCCCTTCACTTGCCACCCTTTCTAACAAATCACTGAGTTCGTTTTTAAAAAATCTGCAGCTAAAAGCCAATATGATTCACTTTCTGTGGTCATGTAAGACACCACTTCAAGTCTTCTATATACTTCAGTGCAGAGTAGAATGGTCATTCTTTGGGTATCCATATTGCTGCCTGGGTGACATGGACACTTCACATTGGCTGTCTGGTGTTCTTTTTTTTTAAGTAGCTGAATGGGTGAAAAAGGGATGAGAAAGAAAGATGGGCTCTAAAGTGTATCTAAACCCAAGAACAAAAGTCCTTAGAAGTGGCAGTTGAATTATTTTTCTTTTTGTTTCCTTATATTTACCTGGTGATCCTGCCAGTACACACTTTGTGTCCTATGATGAAAATGCAAGGGAGAATGTCACCAGCACACCGAGGATCACCAATATGGGTCCAAAAGTTTTAATAAATGATCACATAGTTACAGCAAGGCAACGTTTCGGAGTCTCACAGGACCCCTTCATCAGGCATGTGATGATCGTCACATGCTTGATGAAGGGGTCCTGCGAGACTCCGAAACGTTGCCTTGCTGTAACTATGTGATGCTCCGTGTGCTGGTGACATTCTCCCTTGCTGATTCTGTTTAGTTCCAGCCGACGGTCACTGTAGCACCCACTTATACACACAGCCATTTTTAATATGTGCCTTTGGATTGTACACTTGCTATGGTGAAAATGTTCACACTTTCTCTGGTACTGGTAGACTGTAGAAGGGATGGAGTGGTGTCATCCATCTACCCCTCAGTCTGCTGACTGGACAATGAGAGTGGCTCTCAGACCTACCCCTTCTTTTCCTAGTCTGAGTGCTGCTGTACAACAGATGGATTGCAAGAAGCTGATACCAAGTCACATACAGTTAGAATGTAATACATAATCACATTGATTGGTAGCTTTTACATCTGCCTGGAGTTCAGCTTTAAGTTATAGCTTACGATGGTTACAGAGGAACTCCTTGGAAGAGCAGCATGATTTTCAGTAAGAGGTGGTAGCAATGTCACAGTTATTAGAAAAGGTCAAACAATTGGCCTTAACAATTTTCTAATAACAGAGCCTGACATGTTACTTAAAGATGATTTACTCATCCTCAGAAGAGCATAACCTCTTGTGGCATATTGTCCATTGCAGATACTTCAAGACCTGCACCAAGGCCAAAGGTGAGGACACTTTGACCTTGGATTAATAAATAACCTACAATTAGGTGTTCAGTCATCTGTGATATTTTCAAAAGACAGCTATTGCCCTGGAGCACAGGTTATCAAGCATGACCAAAGACCTCAGCAGGAGGTCTAATATGGTGTGTAATATCGGACCTAGCCTTCAAGGTGTATTTTGTTTAAAACACTGTTGTTAGTTAAAACACCTTGCACTTAGTTATTGGATCTTGATGTGGCTAAAGTTGGCCATGGACATAAGACAGTGGAAAGAAGCACATGCATAAACTGACTGTCTCACAATATTTTCTGGGCCATTCTTACTCACATCAACCTCTCTTAACCACTTTCTGTCCATAGGACTCTGAGGAAGAGGTTGTGTCCTCGAAACGCGTTAGGCAGTTGGTCATCCAGAGTTCCATCGTATGGACTCAGATGTTGTTTGGATCATACATCTTGTTCAGTTTGACATGCCTGTGTTATTAAGTCCATTGTGAGTATGATACCTATTTTTGTTTCTTTAATAAATTATTTTAAACGATAATGCACTAGGTCGGTGCGCCCTTTTTCTGTTTCTCCATTTGTGTCCATAGGACATACCCATACATCTAGGTGATATCTCAGTCATTGCTGCAGCGATAATTGAGATATTATTTTTTAGTCCTAGCGATTTTGCATCTTGTAAAAGTAATATGAGTGACTTAAGAGCCCCTGGATTACTTTTATAGGTGGCAAGCCCCCCCTCCCCCACACACACACTCTTCTGCCTTCTCCTGTGCGATCGGAGATCCTGGTAAAGATGAAACCTGTTCCTGAGACAGTGGGAGGAACAGATGTCATTCCTTCCACAGCGTGACGTCAGAAATTGGAAACAAAGTGGATTTAGTCATTTCCAGTTTCAGTTTCACGTAAACTGCATCAAATAACACTGATATTGGATTATATGTATCCCAAGCCAATGGTTAGCACTTCCACCTGGCAGTACTAGGGTCATTGGTTCGAATTCCAGCCACTGCACCTCCTGCCTGGAGTTTGCATGTTCTCCCTGTTCCTGCGTGGGTTTCCTCCGGGTGCTCCGGTTTCCTCCCACGAAGACATGCTGGTAGGTATGTTGGATCCTGTCTAAAATTGGCCCTAGTATGTGTATGTATGTATTTAAGTTTAGGGACCCTAGATTGCATGCCCCTTGAGGGTTAGGGACTGATGTGAATGTACAATATATATGTAAAGCGCTGCGTAAACTAACGGCGCTATATAAGTACTTGAAATAAATAAATGTTGTCAGCTTTGTCCATTTCTTCCATCTGAACTACAGAACACCTTAGTTTATGTTGAGGAAATGAGGAGAAGGGTTTCTTTATTCCAGTCAAAAAGAATGATGATTCGCCGAAACACATATTACTGTAGGTACCTGCCTGCATTCTGGAGAATGCTTATTAATATTAGGGATGAATAGAGTAATTTAGGTGAAATTGATTTTGAAGCAAAGTTCTAAATTTTACTGAAGCAGAAACTCTAATTTTTTCGCAGAGTTGCACAAAAAAAAATCCACTTGAAGAGCAAAGAAGTTCACCAGTGGCAATTTATTGTGGGCAGTAAGGTGAGTGTAAACAACTTAACTCCATCCAGATTGCAGAGCAGGACTTTTCATAACAGGTTCTTTTTTTGTTATTGCATGGGTGTAACAATTCATCCTACTAACTGACACTATACTAACCTGCAAACTGCAGAACCGTTTTCTATGGCTATACAGTATGTTGTATATTGTTGATTTCTGCCACTAGGAGGCAGTAAATGTGTGTGTTTCGCTCTTACACTGCAATATATGTATGAAAAGACAAAATGTTTTTAGTTTTCAATAGGGTAGGCAATGGTTAAGTTCCCTGTCATTTTTTTTTATTGTCTGCAACCCTTTGGAAAGATTTCCCCTCACTTCTTGCGCTTTTAGTACAGCAGGAAGTAAGAGGAGATCTTACAAAATCTCCTCCTAGAAAGTTGTCACTAGAATAGATGTCCCCATTGGAGAATTCCCCCCTACCTCTAATTCTCAGAAATGTTGGATTTCCCTTCACTTTCTGTATTGGAGACAATTTCTTAGTTGGGCTTCTTGTGAAATGATTCTTCAAACAAATAAAGCACAACTGCAGCAGCAACACTTTCACTTACTACATCACTTGCAGAGACTCTTCCACTCTTCCCATTCAGGGCAAAATGCCAGCATCTCTATCAAACCCATCCCCGATGGACTTGTACTCACCTGCTCTTCCCATACTGTTACTTCCTTTGTCCCAACCTTGCAAAATGCCCTGGGTAAGCTTCGTGTCTAAGCAAAGTAGTGTTGAAAGACCCTCCCCTCTGGAGTCCAGGCTATTTAATAGGAACTCAGCAACCATCTGGGCTTGCCTCCCCAGGGATTGGACAGGCCCTACTAAATATTCAGACCAGATATTTAAATCCTCCTGCCCTAACCTCCAGAAGCTTCTCCTAGAGTCAGGAAGAGGTAATCAAACTCCCATCCTGTGAAGTCCTGAGCAGACCAAACAAAAAATTCTGACACCCGTGGCTACAGCCCCATACTAATATACCTAACAGCCTATGCAGGAGGGCGCTACACTAAGAAGCACCAGAAATTTTAAGGTGGTTGAAATGCAGTAAGATAGCTGCATAGATGTGTAGAAGTAGGTTGGGGGTGGGCTACCAAGAGACTCTGTCACATTTCCTTTAATAGGTAAAATGTCAGAGTCTCTTTAAAGTGGAACTTCACCCAAAAAGAGAGGTTACGCTTGTTTGTATCCTCCCCCCCTCTCCACTGCCACATTTGGCACTTTTTTGGTGGGGAGCGGGGACCTGGTTTTGAGAGATGCACCGTGGTGATCTGAGATATAAGTTCAGAAGCCCTCCTTCCCCTGCAGCCTTCTGGGACCATTCACAAGCCCACGAGGCTTCACTGCCAGTTTCCCTTACTTAAGATGCTGTCACCTGCACCTGAGCCGATTGAAGAATTAGCTTGGGTTGAGGACATCGCTGGATCCCTGGACAGGTAAGTGTCCTTAAATGAAAAATCAGCAGCTACAGGATTTGTAGCTGCTGACTTTTAATTTTTTGGGGGGACGTTTGGAGCTCTGCTTAAAGGAAAGCACTGTCAGCAGTGACACTTGCATTATCCAGATCTGTAGCTTGAAAGAAGAAGGCGGAAATTACTGACACTGCACATCACACAAGCATCAGGCCAGGAAGATCTATCGGTTTGGCAGAGCCCCAATGCCAAATTATAATTAACAACCTGAAGTGAGAGTGGCTGTGATCTGTACACTAGGATGTAAAACATGTAATGCTTTTACACATTACAATTACTTCATGAAGCGTATAAAGCGGACAGTGTAGATTTTGCTGTTAGGATGTCATCCTTCTCATCTAATAGCTGCTATGTAAAAACTGGAAGGAACCTGGAGCAGCATTTCCTCCAGATAATTATAGCACTTACTCCCGAAGGAGCCACTTGATGTATTGGGTCCTCTGTTCCTTTGCCATTACACTGCAAACAATTTGGTACGCTCTGACAAACCTGGCTGGACTGAGGATATAGCTGCAGACACATGTGCGTATATATATAACAGTAATTCAAAGGCAGAATATGACACCAAACTGTTTACCTATGAACAAAGTATATGCACATTGCACATGGGTATGCACATTTAACGAAAAAAAAACCCAACAACCTGACAGATCCCCGCATCAATAAAACGATGTGCAATGTGGGGATTTTTCCCACTGAGGGACTTGTATTCTTACAGGGGGACCCCCCCCCCACCATCTAGAATGCACTGATCAAATGTGGGTTTTCCAGCAAGACAGTTTGTCAGAAGCCATTAGACCGGCTTCTGTTGAACAGACAGCAGTACACATCCTGTTTCCTGTTAAATTGGCCAACTTTCGGTATGTGTGTGCCGGGCTTTACACATTCTGCTGGCCAGCAAGATGGGGCCCAGAACATTGCATTGGCATGCTTGATGTACTTTCCCTTTAAGAATTTTGCAGCAATGGGAAAGTGTTCCTAACTTGCAAATCTGTCTCTTTGCTAGCAGCTGCAGTGTATGGTTGGTAAGTGGCTGCTCACCAGTCCTGTGTACACATCCATGTGCTGGACAACAAGGCTTCCCTCTCTCATTCCCTGGTGGTCTCCTCACTGCATGGTAAGGTCCCCCACAGTCCAAGCCATGGTCTAAGGTTCAAGGATAACTTCCCTCTGCTCCCAGTAAAGATGTCCTGCTCCCTGCTCACACTGCACACAGGTGGGTTATGGTGTGCACCATCATGGTCTCCCCACAGAATCAGAGAGTTTTTCCTTTTCCAACTCAGGAAAATCACTCTTGCTGCTCCCCTTCAATGTCTCTGTAGTGGGAGTTGTAGTATTTTATGGCCTGCCTGTGATATAGCCCAACTCCTCCTCCAAACTAAACTTCCCACAATCCATCACAATCTTCCTTAGAGTCTCTTGTAATCCATGTGCCCCTGGGTGCCCTCTAGTGGATGGAGACAATATTGCACTGGCTGTCACAATTTCAAAGTAAAAGTTTCTCTAGGATGGTGTCTGTGAAGAAGTCCTTTGTGGGCACATGCACATAGGCAGCATTAAATAAATGAGGACTGCAATTGCTTCTCTTCTGTCAGTAAAGCACTGGGCTACATATGTATTTCAGCCCTTCTACTTCTCTTTATATATTCATCCCAGCATGAATATTAACATGAACGTTTCCATTCCCCAAGAACATACAAATGGTTGATTCAGAATCTCCCCAATCAGCTGTTTTAAATGTACTCATCCTTTTCCCAAAATGTACAATATAACCTGATTAGACAAAGCGGTTGCCATTATGCAAATTCTGACTTCTGTCAAAAGTCAGCAGGTAAGTTTCATCTCCATCTGTAACTACCCCCCCGGCTGCTGATGTTTGCAGGGAGCGGTGACACATGACTGTCGCAGGAAGGGCAGGGATATCTTTGGCATGCGGACTGTGATTGGTAGCCTGGCTTCACCCACTGTGTGTTGTGTGAGAGCAAAGTTGGTGACACCTATCTGGCTAATAACTAGGTCATAGCGAACAGAATGTAGCTGAGTTTTTCTTCATTAATTGAAATTTGTACTAGAGCTGAAAATGTATTATTTGTCAGGGTTTTTTTAAAGATTGGGAAATGAAAGGGTTGCTTTAGCATAGCATTAGATTGACATTTGAGAACAGTTCCACTTAAACCACTTATGAAAGCAGCAACCTGCCTAAATTGCCATAATTGGTTAATAAAACACGTGCAACAACTGATGTTATTGGTACCACTATATTGTTCAGTGTGACCTTACAGCAAGGGTGGGTCAACTGTGGCACCTTCTTGATTAGGAGAGTAGATAACTGTCTTAATTTCATGCAATATGTGGTTCAGTTTATTTTTCTCCATACAACATTAGGAAATCTGGTGCTAGTTTGACAGTCTTTGAGGAAGCATCTCATGCCAATGACAAGCTGTAACAAAGAGAATGAGCAACCCTAAAGGCAGATATTCCATAGTTCGAACACAAGCCCGACTAATCTATTGGCTCATATTCCCACCTCGGGGATATCAGCGTCTCCCTGAGCTTGTCATCTCTTCAAGAGTTGTATAAGGTTGCACACAAGCATGCACTCATGCATACATACATGAGTATACAACCCTGGCCTGCATCAGGCAATTCTTATATCCACACAGCTCCCAATAGCCCTTCTATTGGAACCATGTCATTCTTTCTTTCTTTCTTTCTCAATTCTCCCCTTTTTTGGTCTGATGTATAGACCTAGATATATTACTGTGTATGTAATGCCCTTTTTGTGGTCAGAATGTGGAAGAATTAGAACCTCTGTCAGGTTTTCATGGCTGTATAAATTTCTCTATTTTCAATTTCTATATTTGTCCTGCTGACCATTTTTTATGGTAAATGACAAGTGTCACTGTCTCCAGAAAATGATGGGAAATTAAAAAATGTGAATTGTGAAAGAAACAGGAACAAAGGGGTAATCTTTTAATGGGGAAACCTGTTCTGGTGATAGCTGTCTAGGACTGAATATCCCCGTTATTATGTCCTGTAGTCTGGAAAGTAGAGTAGTTATAGAATGCCTTATTAACAAGTTCAGGCTTCCATAAAACACATGAATGCTTCTGAGTATATCACAACTGGAACAGGAACTGAAACTAATGTGTACAGATTATAGGAACACATTTACCAATTATAAAGATCTCTATTTGGTTCACAAAGGTCAACACACAATCTAATACCTCCTGTTTTCTTCATTGTCACCACAATAGGAGATACCATACCTTAAGTTCTTGCCTGACCACCAGTGTAGTTCATGTGGCTTTTGCTTTGTTCTTACAGTTTTTGGTGACTCTTATTTGCAAGTTGTATAATGAGCTCTCTCAAGGTCTCTGGTACTAGGAAGTGATGAGATTCATGAAAAATTTAACTAAACATAAACTAAAGCCAGTTCATGCCTAATCCAGTGGTAAACTGTAGAACAGGGCTCAATTTATTTTCTGAGTTTGGCCATTTGCTTTGAAAAATGAAGACAGACATCGTACCTCACAGGAAAGTCTAGGGTAGCTCAGGTAACATAGGTGGACAACTGGGGGAAACTAAGACTCAAGGATGAAGCACAACCCCAACTGGAATAGTCTGGTAGCAATCAGGGAGGAGCTCCCCACTGTAGCTGGTTCTTTTTGGATAACCCAGGGAGTTGTGGGTAAATGAGTCCTGTGCCTATATTTGAGCATGGTAAATGGCATTCTGCTACACCAGTGCTCTGTGCAGAATGGGAAAGTAAAAGTAAGTGAACCTGACATTATCTCAAATTCTGATAAAAATTGAACACCTTTACCTCTTAAGAATTAACATTTATTAAGCTGTTCAGATGTTTGGTGATATCAAATATTGTGGACTTCTATCACTCCTTTTGCAACAGGAGGACCAGTCTCAGGGCAATTAAAGTGGCTTTGGATAAAGATGTTGACAAAATCTAAGGAGAGTATGAAGAGAAAATGTCAAGTTCTGAAAAAAAGGAGCAGCGTGGTGAGAGGGATTATAGGCTAGATTCAACCAGAATATTTGACCTTCTGATGAGAATTGTTAATTATCCTACTCCAACTTAAGATGTTTGTTTTCTGCAAGCTAGAAAGGCACTAGATAGGTGCTGTGGCAAGTCTGACTTCTAGTGAGGTTCTGTTTATGAGAGAGAAGCACTGGTCTTGAGTGTGGCTCTAGAACATGCATACCCATCTCTTGCACTGCTGTTGAGGGGTGCTAGTGAAGAGCACCATGAGTTGTTTCGTGGAGAACCCTTCTCTGCTTTTAAACAACTTCTAAAAAGTTTATAAATACATTTTTCCCCTAAATTATTGCATTTTTTAAATTTTTCTATTTAAATATATTATTGAATTTTCAGAATAAACATGACACGCTGTCAGGAATGGACTCAGCACTGGTGGTGGGACTCACCTGCTGTGTGGGCTGCAGTACCAGAGCTGACCAGCGGGTGCTCTCAGCAGCCAGAAGCTCACACCTGCAATCAGCCAAACCTGGGGCTGATTGCAGAAGGTGTATTTAAGGCATGACCAGGCCTGTGATCTGGGCCTTGGTGTATGTTTTCCCATGAGCCTCTGTACCTGGCATCCTGTGTTCCTGCTTCGTTGCTGACCCTGCTTGATCCTGACCTCTGCTGACTGTCTCCTGTTGAACCCCTGGCTTGCTTGACCATCCTTCTGCCTGATCCCCTGTACCGCGCTGCTCGTGAGTTACTGAACCCAGCTTGTGCCCCTGACCATTCTCTGCCTGCTCCTTTGGTACCTCGCTGCCCGCACGTTGCTGACCTGGCTCGTCTGACCACGCTACTACTCTGCCATCCATCCATCCTGCATGGATCCAGCCGTCCCTACTCACACCTTCTGCCTCTTCACATCAGGCTTTCTACCTGCACATACCTCTGGTGGATCCCTCTACCATGAGCAGGTGTACTCAGGGGCCGCGACCTGGTTCCTGTCTGCTCCAAGTCCATCCCCACCATCAGGGGCCCTGGTGAATAAGCAGACTGGGACTTAGACTCCGTGCCCTGGGGAATCCTGTCCTGAGGACCGATAGAGGTACCACCAGACAGTCGTTACAGAACCCTACGGCCGGCCTGACCATTCCACCTCTCCAGCCCTGACTACGCCTGGGTTCCTGCACCTACTAAGATTAGTGGAAGGTTGGTTTGTTCACTGTGCGTTTATATATATATATATATATATATATGGGTGTATAATAATAAACTGTATTATTATACTATACCTGAAACCTGCGTTTCCCTGTGTCAGTCCACACCTTTTTGGTCATTCCTAGATTCCTGACACACGCTCATGGTTTGCCCACACAAGGGCAGAGCTAAACAGTCAGATTTAGGACAAGTATAAGTAGGCAATATATAATGATAATTCAGCAGAATAATGTTAAATTAGAGAACCATGGGGGCTAGTAGGGAGGTCAAAGCAAATATCACTATCATTGCCAAGCTGTCCTCTAAGGGGTAACAATCCCCAATGACAAGTATCATCTGGAAAGAAGAAGGAAAAATGAAGAGTGGGAAAAGAAGAAAAGGAAATGCAGGGAAGGAGAGAGAAGCAGGAGAGAGCAAACAATTCAAGAGAGGAAAAGCGTATCATGGACCCAGGACCGGCACGGGCAACACCTATAAATGACCATAACTGGTTGGAAGTAAGGATGGGGAGGAATAGCTTATCCAGGGCTCCCAAACGTTAAAAAACTTTAGGTGGGAGTCCTTAAGAATACTGGATATCTGCTCATTGACCATCATGGCAGTCATCTACGTTTTCACACCCTAGAAGGCACCCAAAGGAGTCTTCCAGGCTTGAGCTATTGTATGTTTGGCGGAGATAAAAAGATAGGAAGCCAATTTCCAATGGGGTGTGAAAAAGCCCAGAATAGGGCAATGTAGAAGAGCCAACCTTGCATCCTTGCATACTGTCACATAAAACAAAGTCTACAGCAGGCCAAAGACACTAGACCAAATGCCTGTCATTCATGGGTATAACTACCAAGTATGCAGGATGTCCCTGTGCTGACTGCAATGCATTTGTTATTTTTTTGGACATTAGTTTAAACAAGAAGTAGTAACGAAAAAAGCATCAGTGGAATGAACTGAAATCATGTATGCGCTTCTGGCGCCGCTCAAGACTGACAGGAAATGAAGGTCACCCCACCGGCAAAGAAAAAAAGATGGGAGCAGCGTCCCAAATAACTCCAGATACTTAGTGATATAGATGAGGATGGACACCGCTCAAACCGAACCCCAGGAGTCAGAGAAGAATGGGATGTAGTAGGATGACCTCAGCCGTCACTCTGGCCACACTCTCTGATGCATTTCACCCACCCATAGGGGGCTTGGTCACGGAACCTCTGTGTCCAAGCCCCTATGAGCGGGGCGAAACACATCAGAGGGCGTGGCCAGAGTGACGGCTGCGGCCATCCAACTACATCCCGTTCTTCTCTGACTCCTGGTGTTCGTTTTGAGCAGTGTCCATCCTCATCTATAATGCTAAGTGGAATTAACTGATCATATCTTGCATATAATTCTTCATGGTTTGAGCAAACTGGGGTTTGACATGGGTGTGTCCTTGGCCTACATACTTTGCCACTCCATCTGTCTGGATGAATGAACAGGGAAATGGATGGATGCATGGATGGCTTAATGAATGAATGAATGAATGAATGACTTAATGAACGTATGAACAAACTAACAAATTGATGGAATAGGTGAATGGATTACTGGATAGATGGATGAATGGATGGATGAACACACAGATGTGCTATGCTAGGCAGGCAGCAGCTGTTCCCATTTACATCTGGGAATCAATCACAGAAGGTTGGTAGGAAACAATTGGTATGTGTAATAAGCAGAGAAGACATGTCATTAATGTAAACTGTTACTTGCCCTGCTTTAAAGTGGTAGTAAAGTAATGTTTTTCTCATGTATCTACAGGTAATTCAATAATAAGGCTTTCCTGTAGGTACAGTAAATATCTGCTAAACATGCACCGTTTAGGAGATACTTACTTTTGCAGCACCAGTGACACCAAGGTATGCACACTGTGCTTTCAATGGACGGCGTGACGTCATCACGGCTCGGCAAGTCAAACGGCCACGGCCCGCAAGCTCGGAAGGAAGACTGGGTGAAGATGGAAGCCCTGAGGAGCCAAGACAGCGCTCTGCTGGATGGCTTCATTTTCAGGTAAGTCTTTCATAATGTGCTAGTATGCGATGAGTGGAACTTCACTCTCTGAATCAACATTTACTATTTTTAATCCTTATGCTGCTACCATTAGTAAGCAGAAAGGAAAGTATATCATATTTACTTTTTTTTTATTCTCATCAGTTACTTCCTGTTTTCCTGCCTAGGCAAATGATGTCATGCATCCCAGCAGTCTTCAAGAGGGGAGAGAGGGTTTTCAGTGCAGCCAATGCCTGAGCTAAGGGCAGATGGATTCCAGGAAGTGAAAGCTACATGAATCATCTTACTCAAGATGGCCACTGCCGGAAATGCTAGGGGGTTGTTTTTCAAAATAATTTTGCAGCAAAATAAAGTATGGAGACATGGATGGGTGAGTTTGCGTGGAATATTACCAATGAATTAAATGGCATTTTTGGTTTGCGGTGCTCATATGTAGTGCAGTTCCACTTTAACTTGAGGGAGAAGATTTTTTGTTGTTTTTTTTGTGGTTTACTACTGCTTTAAAACTCTACTGCCACATTTACACAAGAGTTCTTCTTTAACCCTGTAGGCAGTATCATACCAAAATACTTTTTTCCATGAGAACCCCTAAAATCAGAGCACAGCAGGATCTAACACTTTCTCTGCATGTTGGCATGCCTTCTTTTATTAACATATTGATTATGGAGTTGAATTTTCCTCAATTGTCCTGATAAACAATATGTTGGATGTATACTTTTTATGATTTTCTATTCATTCTCTCAGATCCCTTAATGCACTTCCAGGAAGGCAGAGTACACTAGTTCAGAACATCCCAGAGCAGCAAAGTCTTTTACTATAAGAGACCCTCATTATATGAAATTGTTCGAGCATGTACCGATCCTAAAGACTTAGCTATAATCGCAAGATCGCTTTTGGGACAAGACTTAATTTGGTCAAAAGAGTTCCTGTGCCTTTGAAAATATCCAGCTTAAAGATTTTCAAAAACATTATGTCATTTGGGTGCTTTCTAGGAAATTAACTTGCATTTTTGCTAAATTTAATTATTTCAAGGTCAAATTAGTGTTTCCTCCCAGTTATCACTGACCATGTAGAAATAAAGAAGCATTTTGTGGAAGGGGAACGTTCCTGCCCAAAGCGGTAGTATTTTATCACAACTTTGGGGAAAAATCTATTACGAACCTAAAGGCAAACTCTAAGACTTTTAGGAAGAATTATTTTCTTTAAGTTTAGGATATTAACTTTTTTTTCTTTTTTAACAAATAACATTTAATACAGGAAAAACAGTGACACAGGATTTTCTTTAATACTGTCTCTCTTCTAAGTACAGAACACAGCAGAGGATAGGAGGAGAAGTCACCAGTCCTTGATCATTACATTGGCACACTATATTCATTTTCAGGTGTAAATTTCTGCTTCAGCTATTGAACTCCTCTGCTCATCTATGCATCTGTATGTCTGTTTGTTCATCCATCTGTCTGTTTATCAGCCTGTCCATTCATCTCTACTAATCCATCTGTGTATCCACTCATTCCCTAATTTCGCTGTCTCTTTAGAAATTTTGCATTAATCCTTCTCTCTTTTTAAAACTATTAAAAGAGGCTTAACATGTCTACATTCTTTGCAAGATAATTTTCATAGTGGATCAGATTATTACCAAACATGATGGGATTATATATCTAATGCTTCAAGAATGTTATCAGTGAATAAATTATTCTACTTAATAATAAAAGTAAAAAGCAGCTAACAGTATTTACTCATGGGTTGTCAGAGGACCCCACAGAGAGAGGAGTTATTGTATTGTGTAGCTGAAACTTATATGTGTATCACTTCCAAAGGCACCCCTTTGAGCAGAGACTGAAAAAAGCAACAATGAAACTTACTAAATGATTAGTTAATAAAAGATATTAGAACACATTTTGGGAAATTTTCCACTTCTCTCAATGTAAGGCTTTGATCGGCTCAGACCTGTAATAGTTCAGTGAACCATATCCAGCCTCTAGATAGCTTATCTTGGAAATAATTTTATCTCAACAGTTGTTCTAGAAGGATGGCGGTTGCATTCTCGAAAATATAGATAACCAGAAGATGAAAAATCACAAAGATCTACAAAATGTACAAAATAAACTTTTGTATAGAAAAAGGAAGGGTTAGAACCTGTCAACATGTTTCGGGGCCAGATAAAACTCCACCTTCATCAGTGCTTCAGTTAAAAAAATAAACTTGAATGGGCTCAATATAGGGCTCTCCTGTGTGAATCTATGTAGGGAAGCTAATTGTCCGATTAAAAGAGTTACTAGCCAGCAGCATCTTGATTGCTCATGTAGATGCTGCTGGCCAGTAGTTCTACTAATCAAGTAAGCAGCTTCCCTAAGTAGATTCACACAGGAAAGCCCTGTATTAAGCCCATTTCTTATTTTAACTGAATGGGGAGATTTTTCTGACCCCAAAATGCATTGAATGTTGTTTAGTGTAAACCAATAAATAATTTTGGGCGGTTTTATTCTTTGGTCTGGTGTTTCTTCCATAGGTGCATTTTTTTATTTCTTTTAACCTGCTAGGGTACCCACAGAAGGGTAGCCCTGTCTCTTGTGAGCAGCCTAACCTGAGCCAGTGAGCTCTCCAAATGTTATTGTCCTTTCACTACTTTTATGAATGCATATCACAGTCCCAGCAACTCTTAAATACTTTTTTCTTCATTGGAGGTTAGAACCTTTCTCAGGTTTTATTGTTGTCTTTGTTCGTTATTGTGGATAGTAATCTTCACTTCCTGTCAGAGTAAGCTCAAAAGAAGTGAAGGAAAATCCCCCTAGCAGGGACAAAGACAGAGATAGTAACCCTTTTCTAGTTTATTCAAACTAAAATAAGTTTTCATATCGCTAAAATAATAGGTAAAAATTGTTATTAGATTCAGAAATAAAGGCAGCAGAGATTATTTTCAATCCCTGTCTTTCCTGGTAGAAATTGAGCTTGGTCCAATCTCTGTCTTCTTTCTGAGTCTCCCTATTTGTCCTTGGATATTATCGATGACCTAACTGACCAGTAGGTAGTCAGAGATATAGATAGGGGCAAGTAGAGCTGTAATTAAACATGATATCTCATATATACTGTATCTTCAACTACCCATATCTCCCTTTATTGATCCTTTGACATATATGTAGTGCTACCCTTTCAGGAGCCGCTGCGTTTTAGGTTCCCCTAAGCTCTGCACAGTCAGTAAACACGTATTTTCCATTCATGCATCCAAAGTCAGGAAACAGTCATGAGCTTAGTTTTTGTTGTTTTATTAGGGGTTAACAACTTGGATGGGGTCTAGGGGTATGCCCAATGGAACTGAAACAACTTGGAGGATAAATGTCTAAAAAGCAGAAAGATTCGATCAGCACACAGTATTTTATAGGAGCACTTAGTCCACTTAAATGTACCTTCTTCAGACCCTAAATTAAAATCTCCTCATCCACCTGGCTGTCGTGAAGAATATCCCAGGGCAAGGGATTCCAAGACACATGGAGACACACTGCTGTCCTAGGAAGAACTGGTTGGATATTGCACATGACTGCCCTCTCTCTTGTAGGTCCAGGGGGTGTAGAGGTACTTACACTAACCTGGTCCTGTTCCTGTAGCTGTAAAGGTGAAGCTGCTTTCAGGCCTTATGCTGACTTCTTCCCCTGCTGACAGGCTGTTCTTTCCTGTAGTCTGTAGAACAGTGGAGGTCCCTCTTTCCAGCTCCCAGCCTATAGGTAGACCCCCCCCCTCTCACCAGCAGTACATCCCCACTCCATCTTATACCCGACTCCCCTGCTGGCCAGACTCTTTCATATTTATGGGCTGATCTTCCACACCACCAGGCCTCCAGCTCTAACCTAAAGAAACCTTGCTGACTCACACCCAGGCTGACTTACACCCAGGCTTCTAGCAAACTATCTACACTGGAGGGTGTTACACATATATATATATATATATATATATATATATATATATATATAGTGACAGACTCAACCAGGGGCTTTTGGAGGGGACTAGGGGCTAGCCTTCAACCCACTGATTATGACCCATGGAGGAGACTACTTCTGGAGTGGATGGAAAGGTGTAGTATTGGTCTGATACAGGTTAATGGCCAGAGGAAATATGGTGGCCCTCCTGCAGACTGGGTTGGAGAAACTCCTCCACTTGGGACAGAATATTTATCACCAGTCTCCCCCAAGAAATTAGATGTACTGATAATATTACTGTTTACAGATTGCATTGTTTAGTAACGTGATCAAGCTCTTATCTGATTTTGTTTGGTATACATTCTGTGTGAATTTTTAATAGAGTTGAGTTCCAGTTGCACCTAAGCTAGTGTCATCTAGTTCTTGGGTGCAATACCCAGGTATAATACCTTGGTCCTGTGACCTTGCGACGAGGAAGCAGTTCTTTGATGGAAGCACACAGGCAGGGTTCCAGGCGGTCTGTCACGCACACACACATATATATATATAGTGAAATACATATTTTCCATTATATGTTTAGTTGGAAAAGCCCACATTTATAACAGATTGGTTCTTTCTGTGACTTACAAATCTGGATCAATACATTTCTGACACTCAAAATAGATATCAACAGTATATTTTTTTCATGAAAGCCCCACTTTATATCAGTAAAAAACAGCCTTTGAGCTGCAGGTGAGAAACGTGGCCAAGGTCAAGATAATGTCATCAGTGTGCTGCAGGCAGAAGAAAGCAGGACATCAGTCTCCATTTCCCCAGCCAAGAGCTGCACAGGTGTCACGGTTTAAATAACTGTGCTATTTTTGAAGTGCCATCTCTGTCCAGGGGTAAATGCTGACTTTGGATGATGCCTGAACAAAGATGGATCTGTCCTTCTGGAGAGAAAAACAGATTAAGTTAATGTCAAGGGAAATACTATGATCTCTGCGAGAGAGAATAAATGTCTGACAGTATTACACTTACACATTACTTAGCCATGCATTCCCCTAACGCAAGAAATATATCTTTTGGTAAGTTCTCTTTACATAAAAATCTGCCACATGGGGGCAGGTGAGGAGCGCTTAGACCTTTACAGGTTTGGTTGATGACTGAGGCTTTTGATTTATTAAGCATCAGTTGTTTTGTTAAGCAATCAAATATTTTAACTTAGTCCGAGCCAAGTGATGTTTATTTTCTTTGCAGGAAAAGAAAGTGACATGGGAAAATACTAAGTTCATTAAAACTATCAGCGAATTCCAGATTCTTCATTAACATTCAACTTTAAGCTCTTGAGAGAATTCCTTTTGGCAAGACTGCTGTCATCATCTGCTATGTACTTTTTCACCATTACATGTTGATGCACGCTTTGAAAATCTACATACAGTAAATGCTGCTTTACAAGAGTGTGGAAATATGTAATCGTTTAGTTGGATGCAGAAAACGTGGAGAAGAGATGGGCAAAAAGGGATGACATTATCAAAACTGTCACCTCTTTCCTTCCATGCATGGCCAAAGCTCATGAGAAGTCTTGCAACGGGGAGCTCGCTGTGCATTCCCAGAAAAGGGTCAGGTGCGATATGGAGTGGGCTAACAGCTTGTTCAAAATAATGTGCTGCCTTAAAGGATAAGTTCACCTTTTAACAAAAAATAATAAATGCACATTTATTTGCAGGTAAAAAAAATGTGCACTTTTTATTTTTTGTTTGTGGAGCCTCTAAACATTGCATCAGCGATCAGCAGACTGCTGGTGCAATGCAGGTCTCTTGCAGACCTGTCAGTGTATCTGTGTGCCCATACATCCCATACAGGCAAGCAGATACTTACTGAGAGGAAGACTCAGTGAATCAGTGAACTAGCATGGCGCTATGAAGCACGTTAATTGAGAACTATAAGCTGGCAGCTGCTAAGGCTGTCGGAACTTGTAGTGTTCTCATTCACAGAATACCCCCACTTTTTTTTAAATTGTGACAGCTAAGAGGAGGGAGAAGATCCTGTGCTAGCTGTCACAATGCGGATCGGGGGGGTCCGTTTATAACTTGTTACATGTGTAATGCACATTATCATACAACTTAATGCATGAGTCCAATTGGCCATTTCCTGACTTATAGTAAAAAAAGAAAAGTTCACAAAACTGTCCTCCATTATCTAGGGAGACTGCAAAGGATTCAAAGTACTTGGATGTCAGCAAGCAACAAGAATAAAAGCCAAAATAATTTGTTTCACCAGTTTTGCGCCGCCCTGTAGCAGAAATACTGGTACAGGGCGGCACGGGTGCGAAAAATCACACATATATACGTGATTTTGCGGTTCCAGGTAGGGGGCATGTGCCTGTCAATCACCAGGGCCCGGTCAGTGATTACTCGCCGAGTATCTCGGACAGGGGAGAGACCTGTCAACACAGATCTCTCCCCTGTCAGCTCCTGCACACTGCTTTGTATGGCTCTGCATAGAAGAGCCATACAAAGCAGTGTGTTTACATTGAAGCACACACAGCACACAGTTAACCCTTTGATCACCCCAGATGTTAACCCCTTCCTGCCCAGCACCATTACTACAGTGTCAGTGCTGTTTCTTAGCAGTGATCACTGTATTGGAGTCAGTGACACCAAGTCAGTTCCCTCCAGTGTCTGCCGCAGCCTGCCACAGTCCCGCTCTAAGTCACTGATCGCTGCCATTACTAGTGAAAAAAAAAAAATTCCAGTATATATACCGCAATTTGTAAACACTGTAACTTTCACATAAACCAATTAATTTACATGTAGTGGGATTTTTTTAAGAAAAGACAATACATTTTGGCCTAAATGTATAACGAAATTTTATTTTTAAATTTTTTTTTGCTGGACATGTTTAATAGTAAAAAATATTGTTTTTTTTTCTCAAAATTGTCGGTCTTTTTTTGTTTATAGGACAAAAAAAATGAAAATGCTCAAGCAATCAAATACCACTGAAAGAAAGCTCTATTTGTTGGAAAAAGGACATAAATTTCATTTGGGTGCAGCCGTGCATGGCCGTGCAATTGTCAGTTAAAACAACGCAGCGTCGTATCACAAAAAATGGCCTGGTCAAGAAGGGGGGGGGGGGGTAAAACCTCTGAAGGGCATGTGGTTAAAGGAAGGGAAATGGCAGCAACACTGTTCCTAATTACTTGGGTTTTAAACATAGCATAGTTCTGCTTTAATAGGTCGAATTAACAGGGTTAAGTAATCTGCAAGCTTTTATGCTGAGGACCCCTGCAATGAGGACTTATAGCCGAATGCCCCTGACTCCTTTTTCACCAGCATTGGGGTTTTTAGCCTTCCAGTTTACCTTGGGATGCTCTCAGTCCTTTTGATGGACTCACAATAATTTAATAGCATTAAAAAAAAGTTGAAGTAAATGTGAGACCTCCTTATATTGACTGTGGCAAAAAAATAAAAAACAAACAACAAAAAGGGCTCTGAGGAAGAGGCTAGTCGTCAAAACTTGTTAGCCTGTTGGAGGTCCTATTTGCCCTGTCATCCAACACGATGAATAGTGGATAGGACTGTGCTATTTCTGTATGATAAGCTTGTGAAATTTGGTGCTTTGTAAGTACAATACTTACTACTTTTTAATAATAAATAGATGTTTTAAGAATAATGCACAAGACCGGTGCGCCCTCTGTTTTGCTTTATAGTTACCTAGACTTCCCCAGTCTTATGAGGGCAGCAAGGTGTGAGCTATCCAAGCCAGCAAGGATGAGATTATAGGCAGTTGTCTTCTCTGGACCCACTCTCAAGCGCAGGAGAATTGGTGTTGGGAGTTTACTTGGAAAATGCGTGTTGCCTGGCTGTGCAGGAAGTAAAGCCAGCAGCTCTTAAGAGGGTAGTGCTACACACATACCTACAGATAGATAGATAGATAAATAGATAGATAGATAGATACTATATATACAGTCATGTGAAAAATATAGGTTGACTTGCTTTTTCATATTTGAACAGGCAAACATTCAATCTTTATTCAAATAGTGTCTACAGATAAAGGTGGCATACTTGAACAAATACGATTGACATGATGTAGTTAATAAATTAATTAAATTAATGAAAATGTCATATAGAAAGAGTAAGTATACCCCCTACATTTATCACTATCTCAAATCCATGAAATTAGAATCAGTTGTTCCAGATTAGGTGCCAATATTCTGAGCCTTGTTGGGGGCTATTCAGGTGCGAGTGCGACTTAGTTTATTTAAACCTCAGGTAACTCGATCTGGTGTTGTCTATGTTTTTAATGTGTGTGGTGTCACCATGTCAAGATCAATGGAGCTCACTAAAGTCAAGTCCTAGAGAGTGGGTGATTTACCATGTCATTTTTCACTCATAACAAAAATATTGGTTTTGTACGGACTGACCCTTTAAGGGTAAAAAAAGTAGAGATTCTCCTAAGCATTTAATCCATTGAAGTATGTTACCACGTCAGGTTGGGAAACCACTTATTAGACATGATTGCTACTTCTTGAGCTGCTCACTGCCCCCCCAGGCCAGAATATGTGTGATGAGCTCTTCAAGAACGCACATGTCACTGGAATGCTGCATCTCCAGAAGGCAAATATTTCCAGACAGCCCGGAACATTAAACATTTCAAAGGAAATGCACCGCTATAAGCTAATTTAAACTCTACTTTCATATTGCTGCATTGAAGTTGGAGGTCTTATGTTGTTTTTATGAAAAATAAACTGTGTAAATTGTGGAGCAATTGTGAGGGATAATCCTTTTATTACTTTTTAGGTCTTACTAAAGACTAGAGTTCTCTTCTGATTGGTTCACTTCTAGAATGAAGGGGATTTAGGCTGAGGCAGCCCCAGGCAGTTTAGGTGGCTACACCCGAAATTAGAAACTGGGCAGACATATTTAAAAGGAAGAAACTTTATTAGTAAAGATGGGGAAAAAAAGGAGAACTTGCAAGCTAATTAAAGAAGAACTGAACCAGGGAAAATGTGTCCAAAAAGGGAGCCAATGACTCATCACTAGTATTGCCTGTTGTCTTACTGCAGCTTCTCTTTTCCACATTACTACCATGCCTTTTTCTGCACTGTATCTTCCTGTGGAGATGGCCAACTTTGTAGAGGTAAAGTTTTGCTTTTCCAAGTCAAAGTCTTCATCATAGAGAAAAGCAGCAGCCTGATAGTGACATCATTAAATATCACTTTTACCCCTATTAATCCTAGCAGGGAGATGTAGCAGTGCCCTAGATCTCACACTGCAGATATAAAGCTATGAGGCTATAGGCACAAGAGACGCTAGGTACTGTAAAATACCAGTAATGCACTGCTATTCTTCAGTGGGAGTTCATAATGAAGGTACATTTTTTAGTGAATAGGAAACTAAAAGTACTGACAGCCTTTGCAGCCTATTCCCTAAACGGTGCACATTTCGGAGATATGCATTTGACCTACAGGTAAGCTTACCTATAGGTAAAAATAAAAATCCAGAGTTTACTACCACATTAATGTCACCATCTATGCCTGAAAACTGTTAATCAACTGTTGAGTAGCCATAAACCTAAAGCACTGATATGCCATTAGCAGGCATTATCCTCCAAACACATTTTTTGAAAGGATCGACCAAAACTTGTAATGAGTCTAAGAGCATGCTACATATTGATGTTATGTCAAAGGCTAAAGGCCATACACCTACACAACAATTAAACAATATTTACACTACAAGCTGTAGGGCAGATAAAATATTTTCTTTTTGTTAGTTAAGAGGAATCTTTAGAGCTTAAGGGTGGATGGGAGGCAGTCTACGGGGGTCTTTTTGAGTTTGACCTGTGATCTCATCACCAGTAAGAGCAAGGATACACTTATTAAAAGAGCAAGGGTTGGCGGTGGTGCAGATACTCCTTGGTGCACTGTTGTTTTCACAACTAAAAGGGCAAGACCTGAGATCACAATCAGGCTTCATTCTCCGCTGTCAATCCTTGATTACTGACCATTACATTATCTGATATTACTGGCCCATATATATATAATCATTTTATACATTTTAGTAAAGATTTTTATCTGAACGTGTCAGAAGGATTAAACTTTGAAAGATCATGTCACATTGAATGTACAGTCTTTCCCATAATCCCTTGCTATATTGCAGAGGAATAATACTGTGTACATAACAGTATAGCAGCCTCAGCACCAGAATAATTGATACAGTATATTAATTTGATTCTAATTACACGCCTAATACTGTTGCATCCTAGAAATATTCCTATCATAGAGGCTCATTCAATTCTGTTTGCTCACTGATTGGATTAATTAGAGGAAAGCTGGCATGTGGGTGGCTTGTTGTTCATCAACAGGAAAAAGAAAACTATTTACAGTGGAAATCAAGGCAGTTTTTTAATATGTAGCAATGCTTACCCCTATTATTATTATTATACAGGATTTATATAGCGCCAACAGTTTGCTCAGAGCTTTACAATATGACGGGAGACAATACAGCAACCATACAGTTCAATACAAGAGGGATAGGAGGGCCCTGCTCCTTGGAGCTTACAATCTAGGAGGAAGGGGCT
The DNA here is from genome assembly GCF_062004578.1 of Staurois parvus. Taxonomy (NCBI): domain Eukaryota; kingdom Metazoa; phylum Chordata; class Amphibia; order Anura; family Ranidae; genus Staurois; species Staurois parvus. The sequence continues at coordinate 1,276,334 of NW_028317806.1, forward strand.
AGTGTTACAAAAGGTAGTAACTGTGGGGGATGGACTGGTTGGAAGAGTAGAAGATTCCATTATTAGCTGAGGGCAGGATAGGCTTCCTTGAAGAGATAGGTTTTCAGAGATCGCCTAAAAGTGAGCAGATTAGGCAATAGTCTGATAAATTGGGGTAGAGAGTTTCAGTGGATGGGGGAAGCTCTGGAAAAGTCCTGGAGACAAGCATGGGAGGAGGAGACAAGGGAGCTAGAGAGCAGGAGGCCTTTCGAGGAGAGGAGAGGACGGTTTGGGTGATATTTGGAGACAAGATGTAATTTGGGGCAGAGTTATAAATGGCTTTATAGGTTATTGTTAATGTTTTGAATTTTATCCGTTGGGCAATGGGAAGCCAGTGGAGGGATTGGCAGAGAGGGGTGGCAGATATAGAACGGTTAGTAAGGTGGATAAGTCTGGAAGCAGCGTTCATGATAGACTGAAGAAGGAATAGCAGCAGTAGATTTGTGCTTAAAAAATAGGTCATGTGTGTTAAAATTCCTTAACGTATACCATGGAGTTAGTCCCTGGACACACCGTTGCAAATTGTAATGGTATCTTGATCGATTTGAATCGCATGAAAAGTTGCACCCTATTGTCTGCAACAGAAGCAGTTATATCAGGGTGACTCCGACTCCATCAGAGTTACACCAATTTTGAAAGTAGTTCATGCACTACTTTTTGCAAGTTCAGGTGCGACTTGCATAGACATCAGCTTAACAAAAAAAACAACTAGTAGTTACAAATGGGAGGCCTGATATTTGGTTCAGTAGAGTTTTGCCTCACTGGAGAGTCCGGCAAGCAGCCTGATGTCTATGGCTTAGCTATTAGGAATGCATTAATCTGCCTGGATTTGATTCACAAATAGTTTAATGAGTATTACTTAAAGTTTGCAAAAATTTGTAGGGCTAATAAGCAAGCTATTGTCAAACAAAAGGCATGGGAAGCCAGACACTGCCACGGGGGACATGAACCAATGCCAAAATTTAAATAAACTAATAAAAAACAAAAAAAATCACAGTATTTCTCCCTGCACAGAATTGTCAGTTCTTCCTAAAGGCTTAGCTGCAAGTATACACCCAGCCTAACAGCCCCAACACACACTGACAATATGAATTCTGTGAGTCCACCCTTTTATAGTGAAGGGGCTTGTAGGCAGGCTGCCTACAGTATGTTAGTAAGGCTGTTGGCTGGTCCAAGCTAAGGAAAGGTTTAATGTTCTGCACCTCTGTTCCCAGGCTTTTTGGACCCAGTCTATCCACCCTGTGATATGAATAAGGAGGAAGCCAGGTTCGGCCCACTCAAGAAGATGCTGTAAACGCTGTGGAGCAGCAAAAAGGGACTGCTGCTCCTTGCAGTCCATTGGAAGAAACCGGGAGCCTGGAGGATCACCAAACATCAAGAAACACCAAGAGATGGACTATCACCTGGCGAAGGTATGCTTGGGCATGGTACCTGGCTAGATGACAGGCTCTCCGGTAGCAAGGAGGTCGGTAACCTCTCGTCAGAGCAACCCACGTTATGGAGATCCACAGCCTAGCCGCACCTAAGGAAAGGAGTTAACAAGTGCACGCATGAGATCTGCACTACTGGACCCTATCCTGGCACTGGGAGTGAGGTGGCAGACGTACAATGGACACGTAGAGAGGGCATAGGTTCTGTAGTGTCCCTCCTAAATGCAATATACAGTCAGAAAGGTGTGTATTGATATTGAATGGAATGCTTTAGAGAGGAATTCTACAGGTCACACAGCTACATATGATATATGGTTCATCTCTAAGCTGGGGAACCACCATGATGTTTGATTATCACAGGAACGAGGTCCCTGTCTGGTTCTGAGGATTGATGAATATGCACATGCGTGAAAGGTAACCCCACGTGCATATATAACCCCACGTTATATATTTCTTCAAATTAATGGCACTTGTGACTCAGCTAACCAGGGGTAAAGGTTGTGCATTGCAATATAGGCTGTTCCTTATTTTTGGTGGTGAACCTCGGAAGTTTTTTGTCAAACGTTTGCAGTACACAAACTCATGGTAGCAGTGAACATGAACCTCATCCCTATTAGTTAACTGTGTCATTTTTTGGTAGTGGCACCAAAGCCAGATGACAGAACTTCTGACACATGCTCAAATAATGCCTCAGAAGTGGAAGCCTCCAGTCATCTCAGTGATTTTCCACCTCCTATTGAGACTGATTCTGATTGACAGCATAGTACCAAACCTATGGAATGCCTACTTAGTTTTGTGGCATGTGACTATCGCACATTACAAGTCATCACCTCTGCATCATTTTCTCTTCATAGGCTGCAACTTTTGAAATAGGAAGCATGTTTTCATTTTGAGGTCTTGGATTTTTCTTTAAAGCCAGACTCCATGCAGATTATAAACAACAATGCAACTATGTATTCATAGATATTTCTGAAAGCAGGCCTGCTAATAGTCATTGTTGCTTCACTGTGAATGCTGTTACTTTTGCTCACAATTTCCAGAAGTGATTATATTTGCTGTCTATATCAGTGTTCTTTTGTTATTCTTGACTCAGTTACCTCCAATTCAAATATAAACTTCAATTTGGTGTATACTACTCTGTGTGTACATCCATTTTACAGGTGTGATTTATTTGGGTCACCAGAGCATGGTGGTGTCAGCAGAGGTTGGGCTTTTAATGGGAGGTCCAGATTGACAGGGAACCCAAAACGTTCTAAGCAACCCTTAAGGGGGTAGTGTTATATATATATATATATTTATATATATTGTGGGAACTCGCATCAAGGGTAGAGTCTTTTAAAGCACACAGCCACTCACTTCCTTCTTTTTAAGGCCCAATTTTATTTAAAGGAAAGTTCCACACAATATTTTTCCCACGCAGGGGTATCCATCATCAATCCAAATGAAACAAATATTCAGCCTCCTGGCTCTCTCAGGTATACAGCCCCTGGCTGCTCTTGCTCCCACCTCTCCTAGGTGGAGCCCCCCTCCTGACTGCCGGGGTGGAGCCTAGAACCATGGTTTGACCTCTACAAAAAGCCCTGCACACACCTTATAACATTGATTTTCACCATGGCAGGATACTGCACTGCCACTATATATATATATATATATATATATATATATATATATTTATATACATATATACTGTATAGGAAAATCTGATTAGGCCTTGTGCTTAACAGGGAGCTGCAATTGTTAGTAGTGCTTGCGTAGTGTGTTGAAGTGCTGCTAGTTCTGCCCCTGGCTTAATCTGTATCCAAGTAACCTAGGAAGGTTCTGGGTGTATAGGTGGAACTCATGCAGAACACAGTATGATTAGTAATACCGCTCCAGCCAAACAAAGGGAGTGCAGCCCTGAGGAATGCTGGGAGAGGGTATTTATTCTTTGGGCATATTGAGCCCTGAGTCTTTCCTGGAGAGGAATCTACACACCTGGGGGAAGGCACACCGTCTCCCGAGGCACTTGCTGCCATGCGGGCCTCCGGTGGATGACCTGAGGGCATGAAGTAAGAGATAGTGACCCTGGTTCTTCAGTAAGCTGACGGAGGGGAGCTGTCTGCAAAGATCTGTCTGGTATCACTGGAGGGCATTGCTTGAAAAATTGGAGAAGGTCTACCATTCTGTCCTTGGCCCTTGTGAGTACAGACACTGAGGGTGCTTTATATTCAGCTTGAGTCTGAAACAAGGGGAAGCCAGCTGGTGTCCTAAAGAGCACTATCCGTTTAACCTCTACCTAAAATTGGGATTTTGCTCAAGGCTGCTTCTTAAGCAAGTTCCATCCTCAACTGTAATTAGTTCTATTCCTGGAGTATCCTACTAAATTCCCCATCCCTATCCAAGTTCTACAATAATAAAACAGCAACCTCTTGACTGATTGGAGACAACGAGTGAAAGTGTGTGTGCATCTGGCTGTGAAACTACCTTGTGCTTGGCTGCTGGCCCTGACATTACTAAAGTGGTTCCTACGGTTGTAAGTGCTACATGTGGGGGCTCGGTCCAGGATTTTCCATGAAAATACTGCATCAGTTCTTACCAACACCAGCCAGGAAAAGTGTACTAGAGACTGTCAAGTGTTACTGTGTGGATTGCGGGATGGCAATAAGAGTGAAAAAGTATGATGTCATGGAGAATGTCTCTTCTACAGTTGCCAGTGCAGAAGCATTTCCAGGAGCTGGCATAGAAAAAGTTACCTTTGAAAGGACTGCCTGGGAAGAGGCAGGGTTATCGCTGGAGTGCATGTTACTATCTGTGTTGCAGCACTGAGTGCTAATGCCAGAAAAAGTATTACAACATGGTTTACTAATACTGAAGTAACTGGTAGCGGGGAAAGGGTTAGTGACTGTCTGAGAAGAGGCAGGGTTATCACTAGTGTGGATGTTGTTATCTGCTTTACAGCATGTCTTGTTAATGACAGAAAAAGTGTTACAGCACAGACTTTTCAGCAACAGGTGGTGGTGAAAGTGTTAACTTGGGGTACTGGAGTTTAAACCTGTTACACCTGTTTAGAGGCGGGGAAAAGAGATGGTGGTATGTGTGTTGCTATCTGCTGTACAGTGTGCTCTGATGATAGCAGAAAAGGTGTTATAGAATGGTCTGTTATTACTGAAGTGACAAATGATGGGGAAGTTGACTTAGAGCATGGGAGAGAGAGTGCTCAGAGAGTCTAACCAACAGGAATCATGATTGCATGGAAGCCAGACTATCAGGAAGAATGGGCATAGCAGTCACATGAGGTCAACCAGTCCGGAAGGAGGGGTGAAGAGTGGTAGCCACTTCCTGGTGTAGCCAAGGAGAAGCCACAAGGAGTGAGTAGCAAGATGGCGCATGCAGACATCAGGTTGAGCATTGGAGCTACTATAGCGAGTGGTGGCTGACCAGATAGGCTGATGAAGCTGCTGAGCAGGACACTGACGGACCAATTGAAAAACCTTGTGCCTTTAGAACCACGTTAGAAAAACAAACAAACATGTCATACTTACCTGCTCTGTGCAATGGTTTTGCACAGAGCAGACCCAAACTTTCCCCTTGCTGTGTGCCCCCATAACAAACCGCTTGTTATGGGGGCACTCATGCATGCTTGTTTCTGAGCCTCACTCTGTGTGTCCATAGACTCACAGAGCGAGGCTCGGCTCCCTTCTCACTGGCTTTGTATGACAGCAGTGGGAGCCAATGGCTCCCACTGCTGTCTCTGAGCCAATGAGGAGGGAGAGAGCCAGGAGAGCTGCTGCTCTTATGCATATCGCTGGATCAAGATCAGGCTTAGGTAAGTATTAGGGGGGTATCCTGGGGGGAGCAGCTACACACAGAGGTTTTTTTACCTTCATGCATAGAATGAAGGTAAAAAAACCTTCAGCCTTTAGAACCACTTTAACATTGCGCCTCCCTCTTAATTCTCCAAACAAAACTATGGTACATTCTCTTCTCTTACACCATTGCCTGAAGCTCAGCTTTAACATTCCACCTCTTACTACATACAGTACATCTCCCATGACAGGAGCCGATAAAGAATAAATGCCCTTGAATGAAAGGTATTCTTTTCTCTTGGTTATCTTCTTACCAGTTTTTCATATATTCAGAACAGTTTGCTATACAGAGTTTAGCATACTATATATACATTCAGATGGCATTGACAAGTTTGCAGTTTGGTGAACGACAACAGATATTTATTTCACCTGTGTATTTAGTTGCTTGCCTGGAGTTTATCTTTAAGCATTAGGTATATGGCAGTACACACTCTTGAGCTTTCCGTGATACTGAAATGTCAACGACTGTGGTTATTATATCCCAACCTGAAGATTCAGCAGTTTAACAACCATGGGAACTTTCTGGGGAATAGTTCAAAAGACAGTTCTTAAGATTCCCCCAGAGAAGCAATTGCTCCAAAAGTGCAGAATGGAATATCAATGAAATAAAACCTTGGCAACAGCAGTCCCCAGAAAGGAAGTCTAGAAGGACACTGCAGTTCCTACACCATGTAGATGCATGCTATGAGTTCATAACCAACATTCAAATTCAAAAGAATCTTTATAAACTAATGTAGGTTTAAAAGCTAAAGACATCTCAACAATATTTGGTTTGTAATGACTTTGTTCACTAATTAAAAGAATCTGCAGCAGATGATGAGTGATATTGCAAAGGCACTAAATAAAGCTGAGTATACACGCAATGAAATTTGGCAGGTTCAGCAGAAACCGGATGAATTTCAATGCATTTGTAGCCCTCGCTCAACTCTTTGGTTGAATAAAAAAAGAACTTCCATTGTATACCCAGCTTGAAAGAAAGATGATGTGGATGCAAGACAACAAGTAAGTAAATAAAGAGAAAGATTGGATTTAGCTGGAAGGAATCGAAAACCCAACAAATAGTACACAAAAATGTGAGACCAATGGTATCACTCAGAGCCTGGCTCAGTGAGATACTCAGCACAGAATGTCAGGTGTTCCCTGAAATCGTATGAATTCTAAATGTCTCCTAGATTGTAAGCTCGAAAGAGCAGGGCCCTCGAACCCCTCGTGTATTGTATTGTTACTGTCTTGTCTCATGTTCTGTCCCCCTTGCTACTGTACAGCGCTGAGCATACCCTTTGGCGCTATATAAATACTATATAATAATAATAAGAAGAAATGTGCAAAACTAGCATGTAATCATTGTGTAGCAGCAGACTGCAGGAGTCTTCTTCCTAGGTGCAGTCTCCAGAAGTCCCTGTTTTTCATTAAAACCTTTAATAACGGGAATGGGTTTGAATGGGAATGGGTCATCTCTCCAGCTGCACTCTTTGGGAATGCCTTGCTGATGACAGCTATCAGACAGAACCAGGCACAGTACCAAGCTTGACATATGCAAGTCCAGGCCAGACAGAAAGGATACGCTTGAACTAAGACCAATAATTAGTAGCAGTATTCAGAAGACAAGTGAGGTGATCCCTGCACTGTAAGTCCTCAGGCACAGTATTCTCTCCAGCAGGGAGAGACAAATAAGTTCCAGTTCCTGCTACGATATACTCAAAATACTACCTATTTTTATTATAGCCTGATTTTGTTAAAAAAGTACTTTGTAACTACTTTTTCTCCCATTCTAAGACTTGGTTCACACTACTTCGACCTGAAATTCACACAACATACGGTGTGACTTTGCCAGGCAATTTCCTGGCAAATTGCTGACGACTTAAGTACTTCTTTGATAGGACTTGATGCGCAACTTTCATGCCATACGACTTTGCCTGGGTAATCTTCCTGTAATGTTGGATCCAAATTATATCAGTATAGATGAGGATCCAACTCGGAGGCAACTTCCATTTTAGTCTATTAGCACTAGTCGGATAGAAGTTGCCTTGAAGTAGTACAGAAACCTTTTCTAAAGTCGGAGCGACTTCAGTAGTGCTAATTAGGACAGCTCTCATTGACCAACATGTGATTTCACATGTTATGCGGCTTGGGGTCTCACAAGTCAGATCCCAAGTCGTGGCAGTGTGAACTGAGCCTAAAGGACACGAGAAACATTACTAAGGCTCAGTTAACACTGCTGAGACATATGATCCGACTTGTAAAACCTCAAGTCGGATGACATGTTAAATTCAATGTTTCCTTATGAGAATCATCTTAATTGATAATGCTTAATTGATAAGTTGGTCCGACTTTAGAAAAGGTTCCTGCACTACTTTGGTCTGACTTTGATATGCCACAAAGTCGAACTCCAAAGTTGCACTGAAAGCCGAGCGACTTTGGAGTTGGGCTAGTGTGAACCGAGCCTAAATCTCACTCAAGGAACAAAAGATCTAGTCCACATTTTTGGAAATTCTCTATTTTATATATTTTTTTCAAATTGTAAAACAAATTCAAAGAAATATTTTTTTTTATACATAAAAAAGACTTCATAGCAGCAATGAAAAGGGAGATTTGCCTTACCAATTTTAAACAAAGTACTTGCTGTGTTTGTCCAGTTTGTGGTCAAGGTGTTCAGGGCACTTTGGAAACCTTGAAACATCCCTAAAGGAATATGCTTTAATGGGAAGCTTTAAATTTTGAAGGTTAAAGGTCATGATGGCCAGCATTCCCAACAGAAAAGCCAGGAGAAAACACATTAGTCACTCTGGTTGATGGAATCTTTCATATCTTCAGGAATGATCATGATTGTTAACAAATAATATCGTAGACAACAGATTTTGTGCACAATTGAGCTTTAGCACAAGCAAAAGGTTGAGAATGTGGAGTACAGCTTTCATTTTAACAAATCCCAGGAGCAGGATCATAAATAAAGATGTACATCGGAATTGTAAATGAAGATTGAAAACAGTAGGGAATACCTTTCAGAATTGGAGTACCTTAGTACAATGATGTTGAGGGGTTTCTGCCCCCCAAATACTGTTGGTAATAACAGTCTCAGTAGTCAACTAGCTGCCTGAACCTGAGGGATGAAGGAGCTTTCACCCCTCCATCCTTTACAGACCAAAGATATGTTGTCTGAAGGTCATCTAAGAAAGTTGAAAGCTCCAAAAAGAAGATCAAAAGCAGTTTATTAATGGAAAATTTCTTATTTTTTTATTTATTTCAGGTACTTATATAGCGTCGTCAATTTATGCAGCGCTTTACATACATACAGTGAGGAACAGAAGTATTTTAACACCCTGTGATTTTGCAAGTTCTCCCACTTAGAAATCATGGAGGGGTCTGAAATTCACATTGTAGGTGCATTCCCACTCTGAGAGACAGAATTGAAAAAAAAATTGAGGAAATTACATTGTATGATTTTTAAAGAATTTATTTGTCTTGCACTGCTGAACATAAGTATTTGAGCACATGAGAAAATCAGTGTTAATATTTGGTACAGAAGCCTTTGTTTGCAAATACAGAGGTCAAACATTTCCTGTAGTTCTTGACCAGGTTTGCACACACTGCAACAGGGATTTTGGCCCACTCCTCCACACAGATCTCCTCTAGATCTGTCAGGTTTCGGGGCTGTCGCTGAGCAACATGGAGTTTCAGCTCCCTCCAAAGATGTTCTATTGGATTTAGGTCTGGAGACTGGCTAGGCCACTCCAGAACCTTGACATGCTTCTTACGGAGCCACTCCTTGGTTATCCTGGCTGTGTGCTTCGGGTCGTTGTCATGTTGGAAGACCCAGCCACGACCCATCATCAATGCTCTGACTGAGGGAAGGAGGTTGTTGCTCAAAATCTCACAATAAATGGCCCCATTCATCCTCTCCTTAATACAGTGCAGTCGTCCTGTCCCCTTCGCAGAAAAGCACCCCCAAAGCATGATGTTACCACCCCCATGCTTCACAGTAGGGATGGTGTTCTTGGGATGCAACTCATCCTTCTTTTTCCTCCAAACACGATGAGTGAAGTTTAGACCAAAAAGTTCTACTTTGGTCTCATCTGACCACATGACTTTCTCCCATGCCTCCTCTGGATCATCCAGATGGTCATTGGCAAACTTCAGACGATCCTGGACATGTGATGACTTGAGCAGGGGAACCTTCCGTGCAATGCATGATTTTAAATCTTGACGGCGTAGTGTTCTACCGACAGTGACCTTTGAAACTGTGGTCCCAGCTCTCTTCATGTCATTGACCAGCTCCTCCCTTGTAGTTCTGGGCTGATTCCTCACCTTTCTTATCATCAGTGATACCCCACAAGGTGAGATCTTGCATGGAGCCCCAGTCCTAGGGAGACTGACAGTCGTCTTTAGCCTCTTCCATTTTCTCACAATTGCTCCAACAGTTGATATATTTTCACCAA